>NC_134433.1:0-304062 GCF_030867145.1 Opisthocomus hoazin
TATCATTACTAAAAAGGAAAAGGTGCTTTTGCATTAAGGAATTGCTGCTGGAATTTGGCTAGGGCTGATTCAGTGACCTATATTTTTTTCTGGGCTGATTTTCAACAGCTGTCCAATTCCAACACATTGTTAGCAAATGGTTTTTGGCTACAACCAGGTTATTGCTCTTCAAGTGATAATGCACCTGAGCTGGAAAACACAGTCTGAATAAACCAAAGACTTGAGTTCAAGTGAGATCAGAACTCAGCCAGAATGAACCACCCACCACTCTGAATTCAGCAGATGACACCGACCAAAGAGATGACCTGCGTAACATAGCCTTACTTCAGACTTAGGGCTCAGACAGATCTCTACAGTAGGCCAAAGAAGAACATACTCTCACTTAAAAGAAAAGGGGATGACTTTTTCATCCACATTAAGCTTGAGTCTATTTCTGTCTGGGTGCTTTTTTCAGCTTGGTGACTTCTAGATCATGTAGAGAATGCTGAAAGCTTTTTCTTCTCCATTCCATAGATCTAGATGTTCAACACACAGGCAGGAAATACCTTTGTCCTCCCTTGGTATGTTTTCCTGTAGTTTGGTCATTCATAAACTCATTCAGATATGAGTAACCATTCCCAAAGAGCCAGTACTTTGTCAGAGTAAGTCTTCACACAGATACGTGAACTAGCAGGAACAAACCCCATATAACAGCAGCCCATATCATGATTCTGCCAGTTTGAGACATTCAACATCTGCCAAAATGCTATTAGCAACTTTGCATTCTGAGAGAAGAAAGGAAAAGCCAAGGATATTCTATAGGGACTGAACAGGAAGTAGGAAAGCTTTAATTTAGCTCCTTGTAGGCAGAACTGCCTGCTGTTACGCCAGCTGGACAGCTGACATACCCACTAACCACTAGGAATCACACTCTGCCTACATGTGATAGAACAGGAACTGTTTGCTAGTTCAGGGTGGCTCAGTAACCCAAACTGACAAGTCCACATGGAACGTCCTCCCATGTTCTCTGTTGGCTCTACTGATGCATGTTTTGAAGTTGGGGACAAAGGGATTCCTTTATGCCACTGCCTTAGGACCATCACAACTTTTGCACCTATAACAAAAACTCTTTGATGAGAAGAAAAACAAGTGCCATGCAAGATGAGTATCCACCACGATACGTATCCTGCAGTGCTGGAAGGGGATGTAGCCTAGCTCCAGTAACACACCAATTATCCTTGCATTGCCAAGTGTAAACAACACATATATTTACTTAGGGCACTGAAACAGGACGACATGCATGGTTGAAGCTGAAGAAAATCCTGGTTTTGCCTGTGATACTGGAGAGTTTGTACAAGACTAATTCTTAAAACCAGGTGTGTTTCTTAGATTCTTACAATCTTTACTCTGAAATGAACGAGGCAGCTTGTAGGGTACGCGACCTGATGTGGTTCCACCTGAGCATTTTCAAATATGGAAACTTGAGTTATCACTTAGCTGAGGAAAGAGGAGGAACCATTGATATGGAGATCTGAAGGTACTTAAAGCGGTATCCAAAGCTCTGCTTTGCAGTGATTCTCAATGGTGTGTGCCCTCCTGGATCTCACTGGAGCGATACCATGCTACAGTGGAAATTAATGTAGAAACAAGTGGTCCCCTGTGTTACACAGAAGACAATCCATGCCGGAGAGGAGACAGTTGTAGTAAGTTTTTATTTGCCAGGCTCTAATTCTGCAACTCACCCATTTAAATAAAATATAAACCAATCACAGGATGTCATAAAAGTGTCTCAGAAAGTAACATTTGCTGTTACCAGGACAGAGAGGTGACACATCAAATACAACACAGTTACAATAAAACCAGCATTCTTTATTACCCTGTATGTACACTCCTCCTGCTCCAGCACTCCTGTCAATGAATCACCCTGTGTGACGATTGGTGAAAATAACATTTGTTTTCTACTTGCACAGCAGAAGAGGGAAGCTCTTTACTAGATGAGGGCACTTTCTCCCCTGCAAGAAACTTTCACAACATGTCTTTCTGCAAATGGGACAGGGAGTGTCTGTCCTATGGCTTTTAGCTGAAACTGGTTTTAGAGGAGTTTTTATCTCCATGAATTGAGACAGGCAAGTTCAGTGTTCCCCACCTGTGCAAACTCCACTGTGTGTTACTTGTAACAGTGAAGAGCAGGCACTACGAAGTACCTGGCAGTGGTGAAATGCCCTCATACTGTGAAGTCCATCAGAAGGCAGAAAAAGTTCTTTTCTCAAATGCACTTAGATACCTAAATATGCAAACCAGCATTAAGTGGTGACTGCCAAAGCACAGAAGGTGCTTAACTGTTCCTGGTGTCGATTTTTCCAAATATTGTGACAAGTTTCAGGTGGTGACAAATGTCTGTGACCAAACCACTTCGTGGTACTAGAACTGTCCTCTTCCTTAGATAGACTCTGCAAGTGGAACAGTGTTTATCTACGTTCCACCATTCCATGCAAGAAATATGAGGCTGCACCACATGCAGCCAGCTGGGTGCCGTTGGAGGCACTCAGAAACAGCAGTCAGTAGAGAGTTCATGGTGCTCAGCACCTTGAAAGAGCACAGAAGATAAAGGCATGAAAATCAAATCATTCTTGAAGCAGTTTTCTGCTCAAAAAAGCACCTGGTCATTTTTTGGATAAATACTTTCCTCACTTTTAAAGACAAAAATGTGAATATTTTTCCAGTTCTATAAGGAACATTCATGTTAATAACAAAACTGTTAAATATCCTACATGCAATACTTTGCTAGAGCCCAGATCTTCTGGCCAGAATTCTATGATTCTATAAATTCTACCTGGCACTCCTTATCATGAGGCAGGGAATCACCATGGGTGCAGAATTTGAACCTTGTGTCCTCACAACACCCTTGTGAGGTAGATAGATATCATGACATCTTCTTCAGGAGGGGAAACTGAGGCAAAAAGAGGTGAACTGACTTGCATGAGGCTACACAGCAAGCCTGGGAGCAGAACTCAGGCCATGCTCACACATCCCTCAACTGTAACACGCTGCCTTACCTCCCACCCAACTTCTTCTCCAGGGCTGAACAAAAAGCATCCACGTACCGCTGACAAAATGCACCTAGCCCAACACAAATCTTTCTGTAGAGTTCTCCTTCAGAAATGACATAAACAGGTGCCACAAGACACTTTTCTCACAGGACCTGAATTCTGAAGTACACAAGACAACTCCCATTGCTGTCAGCCAACACAAGTTCTAATATCTGGCCCCCTACATTTTCACAAGGCCTTCAGTTAGAGCCTTTCTCATGCCTTGTCTGCACTCCAAAATTCCAGTGTTAATTAACAAGGCACATCAGGGGCTAATCCAGGAACTTTCACAGTAGGTGTGAAGTCCTCTAGGCCACCAGTCATTTCCAGGTTGGTGCTAACAAAACACTGGCTGGCATGTGGAACCACATGCTGTGGCTGAGAGAGGAAAAGGGTCCTGGCCCTGCCAGTGCCACCGCGCAAGAAACACAAAGCTTGCCTTAACTTATTGCTCAGGACATCGGCTGAATCATGACCAGCATGGAATTGTGTTATATCAACCCTCAATAAGGGTGTCTAAATGCAGTGAGATTTGGGAGTGAAAATAAGGCAATGGAAAATGTGCTGGATGTCGGCCTAGAAGGATTCCACCACATGGCTGAGGCCCTACTAAAACAAAATATAACATGACGTGACATAACATAACATAAACATAGCAAACACAACACAGCACACCCCATCTTTCACTAGACAAGTGACAATAAGGATTTCTCTGTATAGCTGCTGACTTGTGGATATAAGTAATAGTTAATGAGTTTGAGCAACCTGGTCTAGTGGAAGGTGTCCCTGCCCATGG
This sequence comes from Opisthocomus hoazin, assembly GCF_030867145.1. Classification (NCBI taxonomy): domain Eukaryota; kingdom Metazoa; phylum Chordata; class Aves; order Opisthocomiformes; family Opisthocomidae; genus Opisthocomus; species Opisthocomus hoazin. Next base: position 3,865 of record NC_134433.1, read on the forward strand.
CAGAGGGGTTGCAACTAGATGATCTTTAACTTCTCTTCCAATCCAAACCATTCTATGATTCTACAAATTTTCAGCCTCTGCCTGAGTGCAGTGATCAATGCTAATGATTTACAAGTATATACCAGTGATACAATAGTTCAAACAATTTGATACAACAGCCTGCCCTCTCTTTATTTAAAGTTCAATAAATTCTTAACCTCGACCTTGATTTAAGGTACAATGGATTACTTGATCATACTTATGATTCAGGCACATGATCCTTAGGGTTGTGTAATTAAACAGCACTTTTGGCTCCTGCATGACTGGAATAAATTTGAGTTGGTTCATGCTTGAAGTGATGTGTGACTCCTGGAAGGTAGCAAACACGTGACACTCAATCTGAAGTGGTGATGAGACTCTATAGAGGGCTTCAGGCAACAGGGACTAGTACTAAGGGTCCTTTCCTTGTTTAACACATGAAATCTTCACTGCTCACTGGTTAGTTGTGCTGTTTGCCCAGGTTGGGAATGTGTCCAGCTCAAACATAGGTCTTCCCCATGTGTTGATGGCCAGTGTGACACACAAGACTCCAATGATGTTCATCGGTATTCCAGATCTAACCTGTTAGGACAAAAGCCCAGATCAACAATGATAACCAAACACCAGCACAGCAAATTGCAGCAAGGCCTATTTGTACGCACACTAGAAAGACACATGGTCAAATAAATCACAGAAATAGCCACTGTATCCACTGCGCTATGTAGCTGCTTAGGTGGAGATGCCAAGGAACACACTGTGCAAAGCCTTGGAACACTTTGCTATAAAACTAGTCTAGCAGCTTTAAGGCATGTACAGTAAGGTGCTCTTATTAGTTAAAGAACAGCTTCTGCCCCCTTGAAGTCTCCAGTTAGAAAATCAATAATGTTTGGGTGTTCGGCACAGAACCTGGCACTGTGATCTGGCAGGCAATCAGAGGGGGGGAGCTTAGGGTAACTGATTGTTACCTTCTGCTTTCAGCTCCTGTGGAAACAAGGCTTCAGCTACACTCACCAAAGCCCCAGAAGACTGGAAAGCACTGGCTGCATTTTAACCCTTCAGTATTTAAGAGACTTATGATCTGTCAGTTTTTAATTTCAATTGGGCTGGGCCGTATGTCTGCAAAGCCTGTGAGAAAGGCACTGTTACTTCAAAGATGCAAATCTTTATTGCAAATTAACACCGCATAAGAGAGGGGCATAGGGTGATAGTTACAGCTCATAAGAGCTTCCTGACACTTCAGAAATACTTGGCTAAGAAAATTAACCTCTCACCATATTTCATGATAAAGGCAATGGAGATCTTCAGATAAGAGATCACGCAATTATCATCTTACCATATCCAGAACACGGATGTGGCCATAGGAAAACACTATTGCATTTGGCGGTGTTGCAACAGGTAGCATGAAGGCAAAGGAAGCACTGAGAGTAGCAGGCAGCATAACATACAAAGGATGGATCTTGACAGATTCAGCCTGTAATAAAATGGAGAGAATTTCACACTGGAGGTATTCCAAAAGAAAAGCATAGAGAACATTTCCCAGGCCATTGAGACACAGGCTCATTTCATTTCCTGGTATTAAAACATCAAAGTAATTTACAAGAATATTATTCTGAAATCCACATGAGCTTAAAGATAACTTTGCTCTCGTTTCCTGTCCCACGATACTTAAAAACAATGCTTGAATCTTTCTTGTTGTTTGTTTTGCTCTGTGGTATAATTTGGAGTTCTGGTCATATTTATCCAATGACTTTTCTTTGCCCTCGCACCACGCTTTTGCCAAGGTAATGCAGGGATGGGATTATAATTACTAGCATGTGGAGTAACACTCTTAGACATCACATAAACTCTGTGGGACTCAGAACTTAATTGCCAATTTGAGTCACTAATAGCTCAGCACCTTGACTGACATAATTTTACTTTGACGAAATGATCTAGCATAAAGCAGTTGTACTTGACAAATTAAAGAAAAAAGTAATCTGTTTTTTTTCCTTCATTCTACAATTTCAATTCTGCTCAGAAAAGGCAGCAAAACTTTTCAGGTTTTCCTCTGAATGTGTTAAAATTATTCTGGCTTCCCATGGAAAATGGCACATTTCTAATAACCAGGCCTACCACTTTCTGTATTCTAGCATAAAACCATGAAGATGAAGGAACCATTCAAAAGGATGAACCGCAAGTGCTGCATTTTGTTTTGGTTTGGATTTTTATGCGTGTGTTTTTCCAGTTCCGAGTTGGTGGTTCAAATACAAAACGACCGGAAGTAACCGGTGTTTGTTGATCTGCATTAAAAGAGTGCCTCTCACTTCACTTTCTCCAGGGCCAAGGGACACATCTTACAGAAGGCTTGAAATGGCTTGCTCTTCAGTGACAGTGCCATGGGATAGGCATCCTGAATTACCTCCTGCCCCAAAGAGCTGGTTCTCATGGTTCAGGCATATAGGTAGGGCAGACTGGAGAAAGTTTGCATTCCCACTTTACATCTACATATGATGCTATAAACATAGTGATGAATCCCAGCTAAAATCACTGGTATGGTATACTGTCAGATAGACTGCTTCATTACTGGCTTTCAGATTAACATTGGAGCAACTTTCAAGACAATAAATATGATATTGCTTTGCCACTAGAGACTGTCAGTTTAACTCTGATCTCCCAGTTGATAACATAACAGGATGGAAATAATCTTACCATGGATGAAAAGACAGGTAGGAAGAGGGTGGCTGTGGCGACATTACTGGTGCATTCAGTGAAGACAGCTATAATAAGCGAAAGTACTGTTGCAATGGCCCATGGTGGGATAGATCCTAGTGGAGTCATTTGATGACCCAGCCAAGCTGAGAGCCCAGAGGCCTGACAAGAAGAGAGAGTGTTTTTCAGTAAGGCTTTGAACCCCTAGCTCATGAACAGGGAACTCATGTTATATGTAACGTTCCTACCAAATAATGCGAAATGACTCCTGAATTATATGAACACCACATGGGAAAATGCAATGATCTATCACAAACACTAAAAGAAATTCCTTGCCAACTAGACATAATACGGAGTCCCACTTTCCTTATTTTTCTGGAACTCAGATACTTGTTCACACTTTGGTTACAAAGTTATGTTTTTTTGCTAAACAGAAACAATTATTGATAAGACTATTGCAAATACTTAATGTGTCACTCACAAGTTTCCTGGCATGTTTTTCTAAGGTTTCTGAAGATACTGATGCGGTATGAATGCTCTGTTGTATGTATGTAGGCAGTGATTGACTCAGGTTACAAAACCTTTGACTTGATGCCTTCTAATGCTCTGGAGCTTTAATAATGTATGTATGTTGTATGTAGATGAATGTAAGGCCATAGAGCTTTAATTTGCCCCATGGTTTAAAACTACCTAGCCACAAAACTTAGATCTGAATATGAATTTCCTCAATGCATGGCACTGTTGATAGCTAAGGCTTGCTTTGATTTAGATGCATCTTAGCAGTGATGAAGGAAACAATACAGTTCACCTCAAGATTCTTTCCTGTTTTGGGAATTCAGCTGCCTTTTCTGTGAGTTTATGAACATAGGATCAAACCATGGTCTTACAGAATGCAGCATACTTCCTAGCAACAGCCACTGACAAGAAGCTCAAGAAACCCCGCTGTACACAATTATGGAGGATGTCTACCCACAACGATTTTCTTCTTGACCACTTCAGTAGTGGTTTGTTTTAAATCTCAAGACATATATCCTTTAAACAAATTGTAAGCGGTTCTGAAAATCTTACAAGTGTTCTCTATACTTCCATTTTTCTAGCCAGGGCTGGGATTGGGATGATAACATTAATAACAAAGGCTGCTTTTCTGGTCCATCCAGCCAGTGAAGATCCCAAACTACTCTGCAGCCTCCAAGAAGTAAGATAAATTGAAGAAACTTGGTCAGAGCACACAAATTCCTGAAAAAGAGGCACAAACATTCACCTCTCCTCCCCGTTTCTGCTAATTTAGATCTGCCTCCAGATCTGAACATCTCTACTGGGTTTGGATTTGGGTGCATGCCCGGTAATACAGGACTAGATAACAAACCAGGGAAGTTCGCCTTTGAGTCAGAGAAAAACAGATGTCAGGACATACTGCGCTTGCATCAGCCAAAGCAAAACCTCCTCCCAGCAGCAGCACAATGCTCCAGGGCATCTTCCTCTGAACCACATTCCAGTCTAGCAGCGGGGTTGATGAAAATGGCTTTTTTATATCTGAAGTAAGGAATGAAAAGCAGAACATGGTTTAGGAGAGTGAAGACATTTTGTCTCCTGTTCTATAAGATACTAGGGAAAGACCCAACAGGCAGATGCATATTACTGGAAAACCTGCGCAGGTTAAGGGTAGTACGCAGGAGCAGGGACTGTGCTCCAGCCCTGCCCAAGAAGTGCGGGAGGTGAGCTACCCTGAAGAACTGCATGCAAATCCAGTACGTGTTTCTGCCATGTTAGCTGGAGCTGGCTGTTTCACAATGTTACAATTCCTCTTTTAAATACCTTCTTCAGCCTGTTCAGGGTCAGACACACTTGGATTCCGGCCTATGAATTTGGGTTTATTAGCAGGAAGGATAAACAGCAGCAGGGCAATAAGCACAGCAGGAGCAGAATCAGTGATATACCTAAAAGAAAAAAAAGAGAATATCGCTTAGAAAATAGAGATCTTTCTCCTAGAAGACAGCTACCTTCTGGCATTGCAGTCACTGCTCTTTGTCATCCTGTTTGGGGCTCGCACATTAGCAAAACAGCTCATTAGATCATGACTGAGGTCTCTCAGACCTGCCATGACACAAACACCATAATAAAATAAACTAGCTATAATACACATTAATAACCAGAGTCACAGATGACAATGGCTCCTGGGAGCAGGGTTCCTTCTTTGTGAAGAGATTCAACACTAGTATCTCAATGACAGATGTGTAAAGAAATGGTCTGAATGATAGTTCCATTGTGCATTTCATGTTCTTAATCTGCCACAGACATCACGCGAAGAAATCATTCAAAGCACCAAATCAATTTCCCAGTGAGTTCTAAGCTATTGTTTAGAGGCAGTGTTACCAAATATTGAAATAACACCGCAACTGACTGGACCTCATAGAAACAAAATACTAACATGCACATCAGTGTGACTGAGACCAGCAGGACAGAATTTTCTCTTCCTTTAGGAGGCTCGGCTTGCTCCATGTCCCAGTCTCCAGCCTTCATTGCAGTACAAACTGTCAAACAATAGATCAATTGACGATCTCATGCACAAGTGACAGGATCAAGCCCAGCAAACAAATGAATTCAGATAAGGTTGGAATGAATGACCCTGCACTCAAAGTGGAATGTAAGAGCAAGGGAATCTGATTCACAACCAAGAGAGTACAGTGTGAAAAAAAACTCTAAAAACTTACTTTCCTCCTCCTGGGAAGAGGCTGGTGGCCCAGCCTTTTACAAAGCCTGGGTTTCTGGAAAACCACAATAGAACCAGCAAAAGAAACATTAGGAGGACATTGAATTCAGCATAGGAGATAGGGCCTAATTTCTTCATTTCTGCCTTCAGCACGTCGTATGCAGCTTTTTCTTTAGCAGTTCTCTCTGTCCCACAGCCCCAGCTTTTTTTAAAGCTTTAAGAAAAAGGGAAAAGAATATACCGTATTAACACACAAGAGGGATTTAGCATGCTTGCCACTCTAAAGCTGTCACTCCTGGGGACAGACACAGACTACAGAAGAGGCCAGGACAAAGAAAAGACAACAGTGCCAAAGTATTTAATGCAGACACACCAGTTCTCATAGAAGAATGGGATCTATGAACAGGTGTAAGTTCCTGTCCAGTTTGGAGCAACCTGGGAAGAAAACTTCAGTTTTGAATCAAGGGTAGCAAAACAGATACGCTAGCTCTCCTAGGGCTGAAGTTCTCAAATGTGAAATTGAAAAATAAAAAGGCAATTCTGTCTGAACATTAAGAATGTATAAAGCTTTTGTCGTAGTGCAACTCCCATGAACACAAAAGGTTTAAAGACCACAAAAGTTGCTGTGAAATGGAACTGCTCTCTGTTACAAAATAAGTAACTTGTCAATGCATTTGTTTTATCCAGATTTCTCAGTGAGGTGATCTGCACTAGCTGAGAGGTTTACACAGTACCACGCAGTTAGATACTCACTTGAATCCCATGAAGAAGCACTGTAGCCAAAGCCAAGCTAGTACTAACATCAATATCATGTTTGGGAATGCAAACCCAAACCAGGAAGCAAAATTCACAACATCATTATTTTGGGGGTATAGCCTGAAAAGAAAAATGCTTTCTGTAAGAATGTCAAAACTTTTAGTAATCATCTGCTCTCCCTTTAATATGCACTAGTGACAATTATACATGTAAATCTAGGACAACCATTACAAGGAATCATAGGCAACAGCCATTGCCTAACTGCAGTCAATAGGAAGGCAGCCTGGATTTCAGAGCAGAACCTAAATGATCCTCAGTTTTCCCTGTATTTTACTTCAATGTATATAGGAGCTCATGTAAGCGCTGCTGAAAGATCTCCCACACAGGCTAGGTACCTTTCACTTCCAATATGCCTGTTCATTTATCCCAAGACAGGACATTCTTTCTTCCTCCCTGTTCATTCTAATAAGAGAGCAAGAATTGTGTTTCTTGAAATTAGTAGCTGCACTTCTGCTCACTTCAATAGAAGATGAAGTTGCTATTTGGCTTAAAAGAATGAAACCAGTGTCTTAAGAACAGCAACTTTAGTTCTCCTCTGCGTTCACTGGAGGAAAGATATCAATAGCAAATTTCCAGCTAGGTGTCAAAACCAATGGGTAGTGTGGCAGCTGAGGTTTAAGTACTGCCAACATAAGCAAGCAATGTTGAGGGACTGTTGTGGAGTCTGCAAAATTTCTGCTGTCGATTAGGTTGTATTTAAATCAATTTCCAAACTCAGTTTAGCAAAAAGTATTTTGTGGATAAATCCTTTCTTTTACAAAAGTATCTGTAGAGTTTACACAGCTACAGCATGGAGGAATAATATTATAGGAGAGGCTAAGCTATTTTTTGCTCTCCTCAGTGTGCTTATGAGAAGGGTTAATCATGCATTTTTCTGATGCTCTTCACTGCAGTTCCTCTGCATTTCAGTTGAAAAAGGAAGCAGAACCACCAATATCTCATGATCAACTGTCTGCCTGCTGATTACCAGAACGTATTTCCAAGTCTCTCAGGAGACCTATAATAGCAGCACATAGCTGCCTAAAAAAGGCTGAAGCAGAAAAAAGAGGCCCATCACTTTATACACGTTTCTCTCTCTCAGTTCATGGACTGGTTATTGCCTATAGTTTGCAACTGAAACTGTCATCTAAGACTAATCAGTTGGTCACAGAAACAGTAAGACAGTATAAGTAAAAGAAACAGCAAGAATGACTTACTGATTCATCTGGCCTTTCAATACAATGTTTGGTCCTGTTCCAGTGAGTGTTGCAGTTCCTCCAATGCTGGCAGCATAGCATACACAGAGCGTCATTCCCTTACGTATACGCTTCCTCATTTTCTTTTCTTCAGAAGATCTGGGGTCATCAGGGACTTGTCCATCGCTGACGACTAGACACAAAGAACATGACTTGCCTCAGGTGAAGTTAGGGAGGCAGAGAGTTCAGGACAGGGTCTGCAGGCTCAGTGCTTCCAGTTTGTGTGTGTCATGTATTTTAATTAAAAAACCCCACAGATACGTTCCTAAACACTTTGGACTCATGTCCATGAGCAGCTGAAGAGAGAGGTTGACAATCCAGGTCTACATGATCCAAGAAAGCCGTTGTCCACATTGGTGCCACAGTTTCTCAGCAGTAATCTCCTGTTTCACACAGAGCCTTACCACCAACCAGATACTGTAGTCACTAGAACCATTCCAATACCATGGTAAGAACCCAACTAGCTTTAACAGCTGTGAATATGGGCAGAAAAAACCCACCCAAAACCAAATTCTTGCCTGGCATAACTATTAAGATCGATATGTTCTGTCAGTTTACATCAACTGTGAAATTTTGCTGCTGTGTCCATTGTTCTCTGAGGTTAACAGTCTAACCTTGAAGTCTGACTGGACTAATGGAGCAGGACAACGAATTTATGGCAATTACAACCCACTCAATAATACCAAAAGGTATTTTTTGCACACATTTATTACCTTCACTGTATGTTAAAATAGATTAGTCAGCAAAGTGAAGTCCTTCTAAGTGGACAAAAAACCAGCAAAATTATTATTACTGGTCTCAGAGCGGAAGTGCGGTTTTGGGAGTCAAGAATCAACGTTAAAAAGAGCATTTGCAAATATGAAAACTTATCTTTAATACAACTTTTTGGAAGGTAGAAATGAGCAACCTTACAGAGCACTCTGTGACCAAGTGGTGTTCTTGCAGGCTTACATATCTTAGATAAACACGGTGTCTGAGTTTTGCACAGTCATAGTGCATTCTCCCTTAGCAAGTGAGGTAAGAAAGGAAGCAACCAAAAAGCAGAGATCACAGTTGTATCTAAATGATGCCTCCAAGGTTCAAACAAATATCGCAGTTACGAGTCAATCTCATGACAGAGCAATCTCTGGCACACGTAAGCACCCTTCTTCTACACTGTGCCTTCCATGGACATGTAAGCCAGAAAATGGGCATGGTGTGTCCCAGGCAGAAGGCTTGAAGTATGGGACACAGTATGCAGTGCCACCATTTGCACTCATTCTTACACACATTCACACAGGGAATCGTGGCAGATCAAGTTGCTAATTCAGTGAAATCACATCTCCATGAAAATCCCCAAGACAATCTTTCATTCTCTGAAAGAGAAAGGCACCACAGATCTGATCTTCAACGGTATTTAATAATATAGCCCTCTGTAACAGCACAGTAGAGCAGTGAAATCAGAGGGACTGAGTTTGTGTACATGGTTCAAGTCAAGTGAAACCTACTGCAGAACCACAGCGTTGACAGAAGGACCTTGTGGGGTCAAGCATCAGGATAAGATCACACTTTAAAGTGTTCCAAACAGTAGTTTGTCTACTGTGAGTCAAATGACACCAGCTCCGCTTTTCCACGCAGCTTTTAAAGTATGCCTCTTTCTTCTCCCCACTTCCACATACAATCTGGCCAAAAAAAGAGCTATTTATTACCCCAGAACCAAAAATAGGTTGTGTTTGCACAAATTTTTTCAAACATTCCTACATGGCTTAGAAGCTGAATCCTCACTGATAACCACAAGGTTTAGAAAGTGGAATGCTGGGGGGTTGGACAGTATTTCCCACAGGATACACTTTTCACTTCCCTGAGCAGGCAGTTAATTCTAGGAAAACTAGAGGAGGATGACCCCATCTTGAAGGAAATAACATAACAACCTGCATGGGATTTAGCACTAGGCGTAACAAAACGGCAGCCACTACAATTGGAAGCCATTTCGTAAAACCTAAATGTCTTACATTTAGGGATTATCAGTCAGGTTACCATCCTCTTTCCTTCAGAAAGGTATAGAGAACTCCTTCTAGTCAGGGAGCTCTGAGTATAGCAAGTGCAGTAGAATGAACTCACTGCTGAGTAGGCCTTACCATGCACTGAAGTGGGATCTGATGCATTCTTTTCCTCCAGCTCAGTCGCTGTATTTGTTTGCCCGGCTGCTTCTTCCATCATGGTCACATCATACTCTGTGCTGTCCATTTGATCCAGGACAGCTTGGACAATAGGAACCATCATAGCAGTGGTGGCTGTGTTACTTATCCACATGGACAGGAAAGCGGTGACTACCATAAATCCCAGCATGAGGCTGAAAGAAGAGAAACAGACAGAGGAGAAAGGAGGAGAGAAAACAGATGCTGCTAGGCTTTGTAGTCACTGCAATTCAGGCAGCAGAGCCCAGGCAGGGATGTGTGTAGCGTCCAGTAATACAAAGCAGGGGCAGATTCCCTTCTAGGACAGCTCTGCCACCTTCACTGAAGGAATGCCAGAAAGCCATTTAGCTCCTTAGTCTGTGCATGATTAAGTCTGTCTACATTTTGCCCACAACAGCAAGATCCAGATGCTGTTTTTGGCTAAAGGACAAGTAAAATGTTCCTGCTGCCAGACTTCACCTCTAGAAACTCTGTACAAGTGCAGCTAAAGAGGTTCTTGAAGGTTCCCTTCTCTGCTGACTGTTAAACACCATCCCTACACCTCTGCTAAAAAGACACAAGCAAGGAAGAAGGAATGTAACACTCTTACAGTGAAGGTTTCACCCCAAGAATCAGCAGGACCCTCAGTGCAATCCTTTTGTGAAGATTCCAGTGTTCAACAGAAATTGCAACAATCAGCCCTCCAACGAAAAGCATGTTTGTGTCATTTAGGTACTGCAAGGACACCTGAAAAACAGAGAAGGTAGGTCAGGGCCCAAATGTTGCCTCTCACTAGCTTCACTAGCATGTGTTGCCTTTCATCTTCTCAAAGCCTTTTACTGCACCAGGCCCAACACTGGCAGAAGGAGCAGTTGCAGCCTCAGGGCTACCTCCAGTTTCCTGAACCCTTGATCCCGTTTAAGTGCTGAACTGTCTAGTGCAGGGGCAGTTTTGTGCATCATAAATCTTCTTTTTGGATTATCAGGCATTAATAAAGTCCAAAATGTCAGCAGTTTCCTAAAACATTGTTAGAGGCTCAAAGTATTGTGTGAGTACTAGAAATGCCAAGCTCCAAAACAGATTTCTCAGCACCGTTAGTAACCACACCTGCCCTTAGCAACTTGTTGGCCAGCAGTGAAGCTGGGTTACAGTACACAAATACAGCCCCTCTCCCTTGGACTAAAGCACTAGCGCAAAGAGCCAGAATGAGCTTTGGAGGGCACACAGGGTACTTGCTGGCATCATGCTGTCTACCCTGTCAGAAGAAATTTGTCCATGCATTTTGAGATCTCCCAGAGGATATGTCAGCACTGACCTTTCATGGGATGGGTTATGAACACACAAGCTGCTGGCACTAGTGGGATGCTCTCCAGCAAGATCCACGCCCAGGAACAGACCTTCCCCTCTACCACCTCAGGCTCCACACCCTTAACATTTTGGGCAAACGCATATTTAGTTCAGCATCTTTCCATACAGGAAGGCTGAACACTGCTTGAGCACATGTTCAGAAATAGCACCACAAAGCCGCAACACTTTCCTATCAGACTTCTTTGCTGAATATTGACGGAGGATCAGAGCAATGCATATCCCTATAGCAGATCTGGATTGAGCAAGAACTGCTCCTTACCTTCTTAGAGCTCTGAACTCCAAGCAGAGGGAAAAATACCACAGGTATGAGGGAGGTAACAGCCAGTGGGATCACTTCAGTGCACCAGTATACTGCCATGATGATGATGATATATGCACATTTGGCCTCCTGCAACATAATGGAAGACACATTTAAGCATAGAAAACCATTCTTAGAGATAAGAAACACATTGGTAGTTCTTACAGGGAGCCCAAACACTCCATTGTCTGTAGCTTAATAATAGCTGAAATAGGTAGCTGAAGCATCAGGATTTAAACTTGTACTTTTAAACCTTGTTCTGAAGTCACTTACATCTTTTTGACCACAGTGTTTGTTCTAATGCACCCCCACAAAATGTAGGGTGTGAGAAAAACAAACCTTCCACAACTAGGTAAGTACACAGTTTGCAGTGTGCAATTACGTCTCATCAGTTGAGCTAAGCAGATTTCATATCTAGGAGCCAAGAATTTTTAATAGTGTTTGTAGATTTGGGCATTTCTATTTTGAGTTAATTATTTTTAAATGGATGGCCAAATTTCCCTGTGTGGATGATTAGCTTGCCTGAAATTCACAAGTCTTCGACGTGTGCCCAGTAACACACCTGAGCCCAGAAAATATATACCTAAATAATGTAAAAGTTCTTAACTTATAAAAGTAACTCTTAAAGTAAAACTCTTTTACCTTTTTTTTTTGGTGACTGAGCACATTAGAGGTTTTTAGTTACTTCCCAAATCATACTGTGCTTACCTGCTAAGGGGATTCCCTAGATTAGAAATGCTGTAACATGTCTTTTTATACTGCTGATCAGGCATTTCTGTAACCTAGCCTTCCTTGGTTTCTCCTTGCAAAATTGTTAGGAGAAGCAAGCATTCATTAGCCAACAGTAAACAGTGTTTTAAAGCTTAAGTGAGTGTTCTGTAGTTCAGAATTTGCTCATATTTAGAGTATGTGTTTATAGGATTTTATTCTAATACAACAAATGAGACTTTATTGCAAAAATAAATGGTGTTACAGTGACATTTAAAACATACCGTAAGGTGATATTTATAAATAGGGGTGAGTTTTCCTTCATTTTATAGAGAAGCTTAAAACCAGAACAGCCTTTGTAAGTAACTTGAACGTTTTTCCTTCAGACTTCCAGGAGATTAATTGCAGCACAAGTTTTGAAAAAAAAAATTTCTTCAAAGACTAAAAGATATCAGACAGAGCCTATTTAAGTCTCTTCCCTTAATAAATGTGAGGTGAGCTCATGATACAATTTATGCTGTACCACAGTAACTAAGTGCTAGAACTGACTGTGGTTAATCTGTTGCCAGTATGCAAGACAGATAAACAACTCTAAGTGAATAAAATTCACAATACAGAAGAAACACTGGTTTTGTAGAGTGGAGAGTAAATAATTTATGTGAAGTTCGAAAATACAACCACACTTACAAGTTAACCGCAACAACCACAGCCAATTCAAACAACCAAACATCTGGAATTAAATATATACCTGTATCTACCTGTGATTTATGCGAATGGTCAGAATGTTTCTTTGGTGTCTCTGGACAGTTGACAAGAAACACAGTGATCTATCTGCCTTCTCACTGAGAGCTGAAAAAGCTCTCACTGACAGAAATGTTACTCTCCCATTGTGAAATACTGTAATTTCCCCGATTAGACTGATGACACGATATTCCTACAAATACCGGAAAACTGAAGACATATTCACTTTTTTAGGGAAATTATCTTTCCTGGTATTGACCTAAGTAGCGCCTAACAGTCAAGAATTCCTCTTTCTATAAGGCACCAGCATTCAACTGCAAGGCAGGGCTGAGATCACTTAGACAGGCAAAACAGAAGGGCTGGCAGTTTTGTTTATAAATATGCACGACATTTTCCTATACTCAAAAATACACTGAGCAATACAGGTCACTCAGAAGAAAGACTGGTTTTAGCATCAGAATATACTTTAAAGCCCTAGTAGGCTAAAATACTGTGAACTGAGATTTCACATTTGCCAAGAAGGCTGAAATACATTAAAGGCCAAACTCTTCACTGGGTTATTCCAGTTTTATGCTGGTATAACTCCACTGAAAGCGAAGGAGTTGTGCCATCGCCGCCACTGGAGTAAGATGGATGTGAACTGGAGGATACTGCATGCAAAACCCTGTTATGATCGCTGCAGTACACGAAGTTCTCAGCTTCTGACGGCACCGCTGATGACGAGTGCCGCTCAGCATCACTCCTGAAAGCATCTCGGGGCCTCAGGAGCAGAGTGAGCCAGAGAACCTGGAAGCCCTGTCATTCAGTCCACTGCCACCACCACCAGGCAACACAAGACACAACTCTAGACGTGCAGGCCAGTTGTGCCCGTCTGCATCTTCGGCCTCAGAAGACTCGCATCGGATGGGCTGGGTCTGTGGGAGCCGCAGGTCCTGGCAGCGGCACCGCCCTGAGGACGAGCGCAGATCCTCAGCCGCCCAGCACCGGTGCCCCCAGATAGCTGGGGAGCGCAGCCCGCAGCTCGGCCGGGAGCGGGTGCGGGCGCTGCGGCCCCGCGGGCCGAGGGATGCTGCGGCCCAAGGCCGGCGGGCGGGCCGGCCAGGACAGGGGCTCTCGGGCAGCGGGGCCCAGGCCGGGGGCCTGGGGTGGTCTCCTGTGGGGCAGCAGGGGCTGGATGGGGGGAGGGCCTCTGTTCCCCGCCAGGGCCCCGCAGGCACTTACCCGCGTCTGCACAACGACCGGCAGCGGCAGCAGCAGCAGCGGCGTGAGGAAGAGGATGGCGAAGGACCGGTACCTCAGCAGGGGCTGCAAACACGTCGGGGCCATCTCCTGTGGGGATACACCATCAGGGCGTGAGCTGCAGCAGCTCCCGCCGCCGCCTTAAGTACGGGGCGGCGGGGCCGCGGCGGGAGGGACGTGGCAGGGGGCGACACGGCCTGCCCGCGCCCTGGCGGGACACCGGGCCCGCCCGCGCCTGCCCCGACGGGACGCAGGGCTCGCTCCCGCCTTGGCGGGGACTGGGCCGCCGGGTAGCGGTGCGGGCGTGGGCCGGGAGCGAGCGCGCTGCCGGGGAGCCGCCGCTGCGGCGCCCGCCCCGCGCTCCTGCCCCGCACCCGGCCTGCGACGGCCCCGTCAGGCTCCCGGGGCCGGCCGGCAGCTCGGGCACTGGGAGATCTCCTCAGCCCGCTCCAGCCCAAGTCAGGCCCGCCGACCCGCTCCACCGTGTGGGCGCCGAGACAGAGCGCGGGGCGTGTCCCGGTTCCCCGTGTCCGCCTCTGTGTTCGTGCTTCTGCGACCCTCCACGGACAAGGAGGCTGCTCCACGGCTGCGTGTCAGGCTGTCACACCGGCTGTGAGAAGGGTTGAAGAAGAATCTCCCTGCTCGTAGTGCTGAAAGAAGGTTGCCAGTGAGCACAGATTGTCATCGTGCACCTGATATCCAGAGACCAAAGTGCTGGCCCACAGCTTCCCTCAGGTGCTGGGCTTCCAGGAGGTGCTGATGATGCAAAGGGAGGCTCATCTCTCACTCATGTACACAGTGGTGAGGAGGGACTGAGGCACTTCAGGGAAACAGAGAGTTAAAACCACAGTGGGGCTCTCCCCAAAACAAAGGTCTGTGCAGGCATGCATGGCTGTGTTTCACTGCCTATTATTTTGTGAGGGATCATGTGTCTGAGATCTGGGTTAAAGATTAACTTGCAAGGTTATTTTTAATGTCTTCATTTCAGTGATTTGGTCTACAGTGTAGCCACAGAATCAGAGTCAGAAGTGATGGCACTACTGAAAGGGTGGCAAGCACCAACAAGATGGCAGAAAGGAACGACTGGATACTACAGTGAAGACAAATAGTTTGTTGGTATTTTATGTTCTGCTTCTGGGATGGCAACAGCCACCTGAAACTGAAGGCAGCATAAATCATATCTTGACAATTTGATCCTGCAGTCTTACTAAGCAGTTACAGAAATAAAGAATTTCAGATTCCACAGCAAGTAATGAGGGAGCTCTGACTACAGCTTGCACTATTTGTCCTCTGGCAACCAGAGAAACTTGAGTGACAGAAGTTCAAAATTAGACACTCCAATATTAATGTTCTGTTTGTAAAAGCAGTGAATGTCTGCTAAGGAAAATAGTAGCCAACCGGATCTGGACAGATTCCAAATCTTCAAACCTTTAGCAGCAGTCCCTCTGGGTAATTTACCAACACAGAGGAAACTTCACACCAGTGCAAAGCCTAGCAGAAAGTGGGGAATCAGCCAAAACTTGCATTCCTTTGGCCAGTCTCCAATGAAAAAATGGTCCCTAGTCAACAAAAAAAAGGACTACAAGCGCTTAAATAAGAAAATGAAAAGAGTTAACTCTAAAGGAGTTGTACTAAGGGTCACTCTAATAGACCAGTGCAAATATGATTTGCTGTCTTCTTGTTTAAATGAGATGCAGTGCAGGTAAGAGAAGTAAAGGCCGTAAACATGTGTTGATACCTTGAGATGGACTAATCTTGTGAAAGGAGACTTGCTTGCTGTACTTGAGAATGAGATCAGGGACTCCTGTGGGCAATTCAGTTAGCCAGTTCATGCCTCAGTGTCCTCTGAAGTCAAATACAGAGAAGGGAATAAATATTTCCTTATTGTGCAGAATTATTGCAAACTTGCCTTCAGTATGCTATGCAAAGTACACTCTATGGTATGAAATAAAACAAAAAAAGGATTCACAGAAAAGAACAAGCATCTGATTAACAGGAAATCAGATTGAAAGATAGTGGAGTACGCTCTTCTGCTGTTCATACAGCAACTGTCAAGCAGAAGAGCTTACCTTTGGGAGGAGGAGGGGAGGGATGCGAGAAACACAGTATTCCCTGCGGTTCTTAGGAACAGTTGACTTGGGACAGGGATGAGAAGACAGTGCAGGCCTCCCAAGAGATTACAGAGCAGAAATGA
Organism: Opisthocomus hoazin; assembly: GCF_030867145.1. Lineage (NCBI taxonomy): Eukaryota > Metazoa > Chordata > Aves > Opisthocomiformes > Opisthocomidae > Opisthocomus > Opisthocomus hoazin. The sequence continues at coordinate 20,036 of NC_134433.1, forward strand.
AAGAGCAAAGGAAGTAAACAAGGAGGTGTCAATCAAGACCGTTAAGTACCTGACTCTTGGAGATGAATACCCACTTGCTATTTCTTCCAGTGGAGCTGCCAGGTCAATACCAGTGGAAGGAGAGGGAGATCTAGGAACAACACTGAGTCCAGATTTTGCTCCTTTACCTGAGCATGTTTTTGTCTGAGACCCAGTTCCCAAACTAAGCAACTGTAATCTTTTCATAAATCAAGACCAGGATTGGTAAACTGAGTTTAGAATCCTAACTTTAAAGGCTGATCATTCCCAGCACTTTGACTAAAGCAAAAGCTGGGAAAAATCTAAAGCATGATCATGGAAATGAGCAATTTTTATTTATCTACCTTTTTTTTTTAAAAAAAATGTAGGCTTCTTTTGTAGAGGTTTGCTTCAGGAGAAGAGCAGGATGGTTTGTTGGAGTGCGTGTGAAATACTTGTTCATGAAAAATGTCTGTGCTGACTCTGCTGAGAAGAAATCAAATTAGTGCCAACTACAGTTCCTGTGGACGTCTGCTAGGAATTCAGCTAAAACCAAGCAGAGCAGCTGCCTGTTGCAAAGGAGCAACAGCAACAACGAATTCCTGCACTGAACGGAACCTGTAATCTTGAAAGGTAAATTCTGACCTTGCTACCCCCTTGCCAAGAAGTTGACTGAATCCAGGTGTTAGAACCACATATTCACATACCATCACAAACAGCAACAACATGGGCAGGAAGAAGAACACGCAGTGAGGACAACAGAGAAGATGCCTCCTTTCAGATAAGGAGGTGGAAAAGCTGTGCAATGTGTAGTCAAGGTGCAGGAAGGGGAGAGCATGACTGGATTAAATGGGGGAAGAGAGCAGTTTACAAGACAGGCCAAGGCTGGGCACTGCTCTCTAAGGGATCAGCACGCACCAACAGAGAGAAGCAGAGAGGCATGTTCGATTTGGCAAGTCTTCCAGCTGTTCCCCATCTCCCTCAGTCTATGCTTACAAGTCGGATATGTTTGGCACTGGCCGGATATAAGAGTGCTACAGGAATGGCAGCTCTTTCACATAATTTGCCCATGACCTTCCTCTTCACTGTGCCAAGGAGAAGGCAGACAAAGCTTTGGCTGCTTGCTTTGTTGTTTAGTCTTACAGCCAGGCAAAAGGAAGCTGCAGAGGGCCCATCATGCCTGCAAAACCTCCAGCAGGAGGAGCTTTAGATGGTTCACGGAGAGCATTCAAACAAAAACCTCCCACAGCCTGAAATGTACCTCATGCTAATTGAGCACTAACTGCAGGACTTCAGGAAAGAAGAATGCTTTCCTCCAGTCAATACTGCTCTGAACATAGCAGGGACCAGAGCAGTATTTACAAATATGTATGTGAGATGTGCGTTTTCATGGTCTTTAACTACTGCTTTAAAGACAGCAGGTAAAATTAGCTTTTGGTTGCAGACACCATTTAGAAGTGGGAGACTGTAGCAGCCTTTGGGCTAAATTTTGACACCCTAACATTGAATAATATGCTGCTTTGGTCTTCTTGGTAGTAAGTTTCAATTCAGTTTACAAAGGAACTCCAATCTTTGTGTTACAAAGAGACTTAGGCATGGGTGGTAACATGAAGTGGAACCACGAGCTTTATCAGGTCTCTTGTACCTGAATCCCTTTCCCCGGTTACTAGACACCACTGCTCCCATTTGCTGCTGTGCTACCCTAATAAACACAGATATCTTAAAGAATATCAAGAACCAAGTGTAGATGGAGTGGCGGAGTCAAGCCCATCTCATTGATTTACTGCCACTGACCTGCCCTGGCCTTGTTGATGTTTCTCAGCTGGTGGCTCTGGGCCTCATTGGAGTTTAACTTCATAAAGAAAGAAGAACATTTTTCTGCCGAGTTAGTGAGCTGAATAGGTTCAATGCAGTGTTCAGTGAGCACCAGAGCCGGTTCAAGAGACTGGGCCCACTTATGGCTGGGAACCGTAACAGCTGGGATAGGAACAGCCGCACCTTCCAAGAACAAATTCATAGAGGAGCTTGACAGCGTTGTCAAACCACACACAGAGTCTTGCAGTCTTCCCTTTTGTACTTCCAATACCAGATTCAGTAATGTGGACCACCGTAAAAAGTTCCACTCAGAAGTGGGACACTGCTGAAGACTAGTTAACGAAGGCTGACCTACATTGTTTGGGTTAGTAGAAAGGGATTAGAAATCAAGTCCTCTTGGAAGGTAGGAATTACAGGGTCATCAGTCCAGGTGGAAAAAGTGGAAAATAAAGATTTTAGTGTGGTTTAGGTCATTCCCAAGCAGCTCCTTTTCTGATATTCACTACAAGCCAATCATCCCAGTTACTCCTGTTATTGCTGGAGAGGAGTGGTCTGTGGCAAGGAGGCCTTACAGGTAGTAGTTGAGTTGATTCATTTAATGACAGAGATAGATATTTTCAGCCTCTAATGCAAATGCTGTCCAAGCACACAAGTACAGTTTGCCTGTTTAAAAGCAGTCCATTTGACCTAGATAACTGCTATGCCCTCTCAAAACAAAAAATTCTTCTCATGTTCTTTTTAAAGTTCTTTCATGTTGCAGGCTCCTTGTAACACCCAGAGGTACAAAAGCTTTAACAAAACTATATTAACAAGGTCTGTAAGACCTATCATACTTCACACTGAGAAACAAAACCGAAAACCACTGACCCTGAGACATGCTAGGACTTAGCAGAAAAAGAAGTGCCTTCTACCTAGGATTTTGAAAGTCACATTTAAAAACCAACCAGCTCAGAACTTACCTCTGTGTGACGCTTGACTTAAAAAGATGCCTAGCAGAGATCTTATACAATAATATTATGCACTGGAGGGTTTACACAGGATTTAAATGGAAAGAGTTATTACAGTCACTGCTTCATTACTTCCCATTTTCCCTCCAATCAGTACTTTCCATCCACTGTCAGTCCACCGTGTTGCTTTAGGAGTATCTTTCAACCAAGTTCCCAGTGGTGCATCTGATATTTTTCCAAGAAAAGCTTTTGAGACTCTGAACGAACAGTCCTTTCAGTACAATCCCTGTGCCCAACAACTTTCTACATAAAAGCCCTCATTATGAATTTTGAGTCAGTGGGATTTTCTCAGTCAGTGTGTGCTGCTGAACAGGCTTTCTTGACCTAGAATTGGTATTTCCTGTATAGTTTGCATGAAGCCCTAAAGCACATTCAAATGCTGTGCAGGCCAATGACTGCAAAAGAAAAAAAAAAACAAAACCAAAAGAAAATCACATTAAAAAATTTGATTCAGAATTGGCAACAGTAACCTCTCCCTTAGCTGCCATCTCATTAACATATTTGTTCAAAAGCCTTTTCTCTGCTTCATTACATAATTTGTGTTACAAAATCCAGATAAACACTCATTATTCCCAGGTCTAAATAACGGCTTATTGGGCTTCCTTTTTCTTCTTCTTCTTTATTTTTCCCAGAGAAAAATGGGGGACAGAAGGGGCTTGTTTGGATGGGAAATGAACCACACCAATTTGTGAGTACATCTAGGACATCTGTTGTGTATAGCATTACAGTACATTATGCGAATACTAGTGAATGATTGTCTTGGTTTTGGCTGCCGTCGGCAACAAAAGCGCCACGAGGCCACCCCTCCCCCTGCCGGCGTGCGGAGGAGAATGAAAAGAAAGAGGCAGAAACTAGTGGGTCGGGATAAGGGCAGTTTAACAGAACAGAAAACAGAGGGAAACAGGAACAACAACGATACAGATAAGGAGAAAACACGACAAAAAACAGACCTGCTCTCTCGGACTGCACCGGTGCTGCACGCTCCCGAGCCGCTAGAGTGAGTTCCTGCCCCACCGCCCCTCCCACCAGAACCCAGCGTGACGTCACAGGGTATGGAATACCGGGCTCTGTTTGACCAGGTGGGGTCAGACCCCACCCCCGGCTGTGCCCCTTCCTGAAGTCCGGTGAAAATTAACCCTGTCCTGGCCAAACCCAGGACAATGATTCTTCCCAATACTTGTGAAAAGTGGAAGAATTAATATTATTGTCCGCATTTTACAAACTAAGAAGGTCAGTTCATACTTTCTGCATCTCCTGTGTCCCATTGTTCCACACTGGGCAGGGTCTATGACATCAGAGGAGAGCCGCTTGCATCATGCTGCTGTAAGGGATCAGTTGTAGTGGCAGATACGAGAAATGCTAAGCCTTCCATCAGAAAATGGCATTGAAATGAAAATGTGGAGTTCTGTTCCTTTTTCTCTCTAACTTATATTTCTTCTAAAGTTCCTTGTGTAAAAATGTAGAGCTGTATGACACCCAGCTGAGGTCCAGTGACAGGCAGGACTTGCTGCACTTGGGGCCTCTGGTGCTGTCAGTCTGTCCCAACCATGACAGTATCACTAGGGAGGAAAGGTAAAGCTGGTTAATGCAGGCTGGAGATTTCACCTCGCACACACTGAGATACCCTGACGTGGTCCAGGGGTCACTGGGGAAACAGTGGGGCCGGGGAGTCCGCTGGGGCAAAGCTGAGCAGCCACGCTGTGGGGCTCGGTGAGGTGAGGCTGGAGGACCGATGCCGGGTTTCTCTCCTGTGGGGGTGGTGGGCAAACACTTCCTCTCAGCTGGCTGTTTGTGTCTGAGTGGAACAGCATTGCCCCTGGGAGGCCAAGGTGGGTTTGTGAGGCTGGGTGCTGCCGTGACCGCCACTCCAGAGCATGGCCCTGACCTCCCCGCTCACTGCAGACCGGCCCTGAGGGCCACCAGCCTGGGTGCTGAGAGAACAATGGCTCTGGTGACATCAGCCGGGCAAGGGCTGCGGCTGAGCGGGCACCAGCCGTGGTGAGGCGCAGGGCAGCTGCCAGCAGAGCCCGCTGCCTGAAGGCAGCTCAGACCGCAGTGCTCGAGGGTTTGTTTCGTGGTGCTTCCTCTCCCTGTCTGCTGGCTCCTGCTCAGACTGCAACCTGGTAGACTGCAATGTTATGGTTATCAGTGAAATACCGTCAGTGGTGAGTTCACAGGCAGGGCTGCAGGTTCCTCTGTGGACAGGTGCTGGAGCTGCGCCTGCACAGCACAGAGCACAGGTGCTGGGCAGGGAGGGGCTATGGGGTCCAAGGGCTCCCCACAGCCGTTGCCACTCCAGGCGCCGAGGGGAGATGGTGGACGCAGGACTCCCCGCGGCCCTCTTGGGGAAGCAGTGATGGAGACACGATGGAGCTTTGAGCAACCTGCTCTAGTGGAAAGCGTCCTTGCCCATGGCAGGGGGGTTGGAACCAGATGATCTTTAAGGTCCCTTCCAACCCAAACCATTCTAGGATTCTGTGAGTCTAAGACAGTGTCCTGCCACCCCTCACATCCCTGAGGCGCGCGCGGGCGGGCGGCCTGCCACAGCCTGCTGCCTCCCTCCTCAGGGAGCCAAGGGCTCGCTTGGCTCCTCGCAGGCTGTGGACAGCTGATAGAGAGGATTGTAAGAAACGTGAAACTACAACAAAAAGGCCTTAATATTCTCTAGTTTTTAGTAGTCTTTAGTACTGTAACTTGTATTTCTGCATGCATAGTGATCTAACAATATAACTGTTACACTAATCCCTGTTTTCTCATTAAGGAATGTAGTGGAAGGACATGGGCACAAGCTATCACTTAGTCGTTAGACAAAATAATTAAGTGAAACAAAAGTGGTCTTGATTTTCAGCAAATAATTGGGATAATTGTGGGATAAAAGAGACTCCTAAATAACTCTACTCCAGACAGCTCAGCCTTGGGAGGGCAAATGCGCTAAGCTACAGAGATAAGGAGGCACCAAGAGAGCAACAAGACTGGAGCAAAACAACCTGAAGGACATGATATACCTAATGCTAGAACTGAGTTTGCGCAGAAAACAAATGTCAATCAGTGAACAGCGTGATGAAGAGGATGGGCCTTCATCTTGGGACCCCCGAAGACCACCCAAAGATACTAGCAGACATGCGTGAAAGATATTTACATATGCTAATTAGTTCCTAGAAATATAATGAATAATTACCTGTGTGATTGTATTTAACCTGAAGCAACAGGGTGTCTGGCGCGCCCGTTTGGAGGAGAAATCCCCCGTGTGCCCGGCGCCGCAATAAAGAATACCTGCTTAACAGTATACATTGTACTGTTAGGTTTTTCTTACCGGATCTTCGAATCACAGCAGAATGCGGACTAGAATCATAGAACCATAGTTTGGGTTGGAAGGGACCTCTGAAGGTCGTCTGGTCCAACCTGACATGCCTGGGTGTTAGGGGGTGAAGGCTGGCCAGGGCAGCCAGCCCTGCGGCAGGGGGGCAGAGGAACTCTTCAGCCCCCGGCAGCTCCGGGCAGCAAGCCTGCCTGCTGCATGGACCAGCTACTGCACATTAAACTTGTTTGGGGAAGGGGGAAACTGGCACCTGCAGCTCCTCTAAGGACCAGCGAACTAATCTGTATGTGGAACTCGCACTAAAAACTGATACTTGGCTGGTAATGCTGCTGGTTCTCCTTTAAAGAATTTCTGTCCAAGTAGCTGTTTGGGGTGGAGTTACTGCAACAGAGGCTTTCAGTTTCGTTTTTTTTTCCTCTCTGCTGTTAGAAGAAAGGATATCCAGCAGAATAAAGAGAAAAATCATGACAGAAGAGTGCATATTCTGCAAAAATTAGTAAGAGATCTTCCTCTCTTTCCACTTCTACATAGTGTGGGGATTTAAAGAGTTTTCTAGGATTTTCCTTAATGTTATCTAGGTCTCCTGCAACTGGGGCAGAGGAGGAACCACACGACAGGAGGGGTGTACGCTAGCGATTGAGTAGTAAATATTTTGTACGCATTTATGCATTTTCACATTTCCAGGTTGCTGCTTTCTGGTTACTTCACTGTGGAGAGGATTCTTCAACAGCCCTCTCCTATGCTGCATGTTCTCTTTTTACATAATATCACTGTAGGTAGTTTTGCAGTATCTGGCAGAGGAGTCAGTGCACGGACCATGCCAAACCCAGCAGCTGCCTCAGTTTTCCATGGCTGATGTTTCTGTTGCTATATTTGCAGTTCAGTGATGAAATGTTCATTTTTTCAGGGTAATTGGCCATCTCTCACAGAATAGAAGGCTGAAAGGGGCCATGAGGATAGCATAGCTTAATGTGTCTCAACTAGTAGCTAGACCATTGGGCAAATTATGTGAGTGAAGACTGTGAAGCACTGTAACTGAAAAAAAAAAAAGTCAAACTTAGAAAGATTAAACATGAGCTTAGACTCAATTTTATTTGGTCACAAAGGAAAAGCAATGGTTAGCCGTGCACAAAGACAGCCTGTGCATTATGTTCTGAAAGGTTGTAGGGGATGCTTTGAATGAAGCAGTTGCTGCACACTGATCAGACTCCTTGTCAGATCCACTTTGCCTAAAACTTCTGATAGATGCCTCTAACCAATTCTTTAAAATTCTGGTGACAGAGATGACACATTCCCGCAGGAAATCCATTCCATTGCTTATCCATCATGATCATGAGAAGTTTCCCATCATGTCTAAAGTAGATTTCCTTGAGGCAACATAACTTCTCTAAGAAAGAAGAGTTCACTGCCCCAGGGCTTTTTTGCTGTGGCTGCTCTGTCTTAGGGCTGGGCTGTTCGTAATTTACGTGGCCTCATCCTGGCCATTCCCTCCACACTGAGCGACCACCAAATACGTTGGCCAGACTGGTTCTGTGGCCTAGACATGATGCCAGAGTTTGGAACAAAGACTAGTGCAGAAAGCCCAGATGGCATCAGCTATTCTGCCTCACACATCTCGAAGTAGCAGAGCTGGAAGTGTACATGTCCTTTCAGACAGTCTTCCGTGTGGGTTTTGGCTGGGATAGAGTTAATTTTCTTCATAGTAGCTAGTATGGGGCTATGTTTTGGATTTGTGCTGAAAACAGTGTTGATAATACAGGGATGTTTTTGTCATTGCTGGGCAGTTCTTACACAGAGTCAAGGCCTTTTCTGCTCCTTACCCCACCCCATCAGCGAGTAGGTGCACAAGAAGCTGTGAGGGGACACAGCTGGGACAGCTGATCCCAGCAGACCCAAGGGATGTTCCATGCCATAGGGTGTCATGCTCAGCATATAAAGCAGGGGGAAGAAGAAGGAAGGGGCGAATGTTCAGAGTGATGGCGTTTGTCTTCCCAAGTAACCGTTAAGCATGGTGGAGTCCTGCTTTCCTGGAGATGGCTGAACACCTGCCTGATGATAGGAAGTGGTGAATTAATTCCTGATTTTGCTTTGCTTGCGTGCACGGCTTTTGCTTTACCTGTTAAACTGCCTCAACCCATGAGTTTTCTCACTTTTACCCTTCTGATTCTCTCCCCCATCCCGCTGGGGGGGAGTGAGTGAGTGGGTGTCTGGTGCTTACTTGACAGCTGGGGCTAGACCATGATGTTTCCTGCTCTCGTAGGCTAGAAAGCTTGCATGGGCTTACGTCCAGCTGTCACGTCCTAACGACCATCACTCTCTTGTGTCAGGCATCAGTACCTCCTCCTGCCCGGTCTTGGGCCCACTGTAGTAAAGGCTTTGAAACGACAGGGATACCCGTTGCTTCCTGTTGTCTGGAACATTAATGTCTCTGCTCCTGAAGTGAGGGCAGTGAGGCAGATATCCTAAGACTTGTCCTGTGGGATCAGGGTCCCAGGCTCTGCTGGCAGAGGAAGTCAGAAAATCAGCTGGTGTGCTGATGTTGTGAAGCTGTTTCAAGGGGAGCAGTGGAAGTCTTACACTGCTGAAAGTTTGCACCTAGAAGCTTCTTGGGAGGTCTTACCCAAGCCCTGTTGAACTGTATCTCAATTCTTGTCACTAATGTTGTGTACACTCTGTTATTAAAGTCACATAAGTGATTTCCCAGGTGAACTTCAGTGGCTCTTCCTGAACCCACTGAGCATGGTAACATCTGTGTATCTCAGCTCACAGGTAGTCTTCATCTGAACAAAGCAGCTGCTTGGCTGGGCTACCTTAAATTGGTTCGCTGGGAGCGAAAGAGCTGTAAATTTTGTGATGTTTTAGATGACACCGAGAACAGGGACCCTTCTTTTCTTTCCACATTTGTAAACAGTGTAAAAAAAAGCTGGAGGTTTACCTGAAACAATTGTTGGACAAACACACCAGGACCCTCCAGCAGCTGCCCTGTCCCTTTCAGAAGTATTCCTGGTAATATGGCAGAACAGAATAAGTAACAGAATTCAGTCTCTAAATGTCTCCTTGAGATGAATCGCAAAGACAAATACTTATATCTCTTTTTTAGGGACAAACTAATTGTCTTATAACCAGTTGTGCTGGATGTGGCTGGAATGGAGTTAATTTTCTTCATTGCAGCCCCTGTGGTGCTGTGTTCTGTATTTGTGGCTGAAACAGTGTTGATAACACACCAGTGTGTTGGCTTTTGTTGAACAGTGCTTGCACAGTGTCAGGTTTTTCTTTTTCCCCACTCTGCCTCTGCCGCAGTAAGCTGGGGGTGAGCAAGAGTTTCGGAAGGGACACAGCCCGGACACCTGACCCAAACTGACCAAAGAGATATTCCAAACTGTATAACCTCATGCTCAGGATAAAAACTGCATTAACGTAAGAACAGGATTGGGTTTGGGTTTTTTTTTCTTCCAAGGTGGCTACTGTTCAAAGACTGGTTGGGCATAGGTGTGCCTGTGGGAGGTGATAAGTGATCTCATTTGCTTCACTTGTTTCCCCCCCTGCTTTCCTTCAAGTACTGAACTGTCTTTATTTCAACCTACAATTTGCCTGCTCTGTCCCACCGTGTGTGTGTGTGTGTGTCTGTGTCTGTGTCTGTGTCTGTGTCTGTGTCTGCATGTGTCTGGGGGGGGGGGTATGGAGGGGTGTGTGTGGGAATGTGTGTAGGGGGGGATGTGTGGGGGGGTGTGGGGGTTGTGGGAGTGTGTGGGTGGGGTGGTGGTGAGCGAGCAGCTGTGTGGGTGCTTGGCTGCTGGCTGGGGTCAAACCACCATACCAGTTAATCTACTCTTCTCTCTTTCCCATTTATGTGCTCCGTAGTAAACGAGATGTGTCTGCTGCCAATTTCTCCCTCCATGAGGCCCACTGCTTGCGCTTTCTCAGTCTCTGTCCAGAATGTGATGAACCAGTTGCCCAAAAGGATATGAAAGACTGTCGGGGCGATCGGCTAAGTCCTGCCCCGAGGGTCGCGAACCTGGAGAAGCGGCGGAAGAATGCAGCCGACTCAATGTGAGTGATAAGCAAGCTTCGTTTATTACAGTTTGGTTACACAATTTATAGAGTGATTAATTAGCTACTACATATTGCAAAGTTAGAGCTCATTATTGGCTAGCCAGCTAAATGTCAACTCCGCCCATACTCCCTCATTCTTCTCCAGCTGCAACCTGTTTTTCACATTCTTGCTAACCGCAGAGTTGATTTGTTAAATTCCTTGTTCTGTCAAGGACACCGTGTGCTAAGCTTAAAATGGATTTTCTACAACAAGCAATTCGGTCGAGCCTTGCCATTCCCCCACACTTCCCCCTTTTTCTTTTTAAATTGCGATAGGGCTCCTAATAGATGAGAATTTGTTAAAAATACACAAAGGTCAATAGGGAGGTCGGGGTCACGACGGTGGACGAAACGTGAGGCAATCTGGTCAGCAATTTGAGAGAGGATACGCTGCTGTTCTGACGTAAGTTGCACCGGTGTGGTTGGGTCTGTCCCACGTAGTAACGGTCGAAGGCTGTCCAACTGTGCGTTGGATATTCCGACGACAGGACGGATCCATTGGATGTCTCCCATCAGCCTCTGGGCATCATGTAGCGTGTTGATTGACGTGTTGAGTTGTAGTTTTTGTGGTTGAATCTGAGAGTCAGCAATCTTCCAGCCTAGATATAGCCATGGCGCTTTCGTTTGAATTTTTTCAACAGCTATTATTAAGCCATTCTCTCTCAGTGTCGTATGTAATAGCTGAACTTGTTCGGCGCTGAACTCCGACTCCTGCGCGAGCAGGATATCATCCATATAATGATAAATTAACGTGTGTGGCCATAATTTCCTTAAGGGTTGTAGTGCATTGTCCACATACAACTGGCACAGCGTGGGACTATTCTTCATCCCTTGTGGTAATACTGTCCATTCAAAACGCTGTGCTGGCGCCTCTTTGTTAACAGAGGGCAAAGTAAACGCGAAGCGTTGCATATCTTGCTCGTGTAATGCAATAGTAAAAAAGCAATCTTTTAAGTCCACTATCAACAGTCTCCAATGCTCTGGTAACATAGCGGGGTTAGGTAGTCCTGGCTGCAGCGCTCCCATCGATTGCATTTGAGTGTTAACTGCCCTTAAGTCATGTACTAGCCTAAATTTTCCAGATTTTTTCTTGATCACAAAAATTGGGGTATTCCAAGGGCTTGTCGATGACCGCAGATGTTTTTGGTCTAGTTGTTCTTGCACTATTTGATGAGCGGCGGCGAGGCTTTCCTGCTTTAACGGCCACTGCTCGACCCACACTGGTTCGTTCGTTATCCACTGCAATGGGATCGGGAAAGCCCAGGTTGCAGTGACCGTTACTGAAAAACCTTCTCGGTGGTTAGCACCACCCCCAATTGGTCAAGAACATCTCTTCCAATTAGACCATTCACTCCAGTCGGGAGGGGCATGATAGTGACTGGCACGGTCGCACGTCTGTTGTCTATGATTATCAAAATACGGTCCACGCTCCGTTGTACCGGAGTGTATCCTCCCACTCCTTCAACTCCTCGCTCCATTGGTTTCGTAGGCCATGTTTTAGGCCAGACCCCTTCTTCTACAATAGTTAAGTCAGCACCTGTATCCAACAGCAGCGAGAGGTGGATCTGTTGACCCCGGGCCTCTAGCGTAGCCATCGTAGTCGGTCGACGGTTCATAGACATGGTCAGAAATACTCCTGCTCCCGTTGAGCCAAATCCTCGGTCCTCCCGGGGGGTGGTGATTTTCGGGGAAATACCCGCAGTCAGGTGCAGCAGCAGTACCAATTGGGCAATTTTGCTGCCTGTTGGAATATGTATTGGCGGAAACGATGTCTGGACAATGATGCTAATAGTCCCGGTAAAATCGGCGTCAATGAGTCTTGGGATGACCGTCAAACCTTTTAGGCTTGTTGACGAGCGGCCGAGTAATAACGTTTCACATGCTTGTTTATTAATAATCACTGGTCCCTTTACATTGCTTGGTACTCGTTGGGGTCTTTGATCCAATAGGGTGACAGTTACTGCCGTTGCCAGATCCATCCCGAGGTTGCCGGCTGTTGCTGGTTGCAACTTGTCGCTGACGTCGTGGTGGGTGTTGGTAAGCTGGGAGCTTCTTGTTGCACTGCTGGAGCTGCTACTTGTGTTGGGGCGCGGCGACTCGACGCGCTCATCCGACCGTTTCCCGACTTGAGGCATATCTCGGTATTGTGATTATTCGTACGACAGTTCTCACACCACACCCTCGTGGCTTGACAATTTCGCCTCATATGTCCTTCTCGCCCACATCGGTAACATTTAAAGCTTCGTGGCGGCTTCGGTCGTGCCTCCGCAGCATTAACTCGAAGGGGTTGCAGAGCGGCGAACACTTGCTGTTGGAATTGCTGTTGGGCTGTGAAGGCCTGTTGTTGGGCTTGAAGGATATCGCTTCCTAACTGTTTCATAGCCTCGACCAACATAGCTTGTGGTCCTACCAGTACCCTACTCATTCTATCCAACATCAGTTCTACTGTGGCATCAGCGGGTAAAGAACTTATGATGTTTCTGGTTTGAGTATTCGAATTCTGAATAACACACTGCCTTAGCAAAGCTGCCCTCATCCACTCCGGTACATCTGACTGTTCTATGGCACTAGTGAGGCGATCAATAAAGCGAGCAAAAGTTTCCTCCCTTCCTTGCTTAATGCCCATATAGGACGGCGAGGGCTGTGCGGTTTTAACGTGTTCAAGAGCAGCTCTAGCCGTACGCATAGCCTCCAAGCATCGCTGCGGCCCCATCTGCAGTTGTGCCCTGATAGTGACAAAAGGACCTGCCCCCATCAGTTGTTCTACTGTTACGCCTCGCAGCGGATCACCCTGCTCCCGCGGCGTTTGAGCGGACGCTTCACAATATCGCTGCCAATGGGCCTGCCACAACAATAACTGCGACTGAGTCATAATCATTCGCATAATAACCTTAATATCCTCAGGACAAAGCACAGCACCCCCCCATATATAATTCAACATCTGCTTAGATGGCTCGCCGTGCAAACCTGATTCATTCACCGTGTTCCGTAACTGTGACAACAATTTCCAGCCTAACGGAGCATGATTACCATGATAATCCCCATGCGCATCTTCTTCAAACGCTACCGGAAAGGCCAAGGGGAGAAATTCCCCTGCCTCAGACGCTTCGTCTGCCACCTTCCTCCAATTAATACCCATCGGTCTCCTACAGGTCCCACTATCCTTTCCCGTTTCTTTATTCCCTTGCTCCCCCTTTCCTTGCTCCATCCCTTGCTGCTCCACCTTCCGCCCTATCCCTAACTCCTTTTCTTCCTCAGCCTCTTGATTGTTACTAGACCCTTCCATCGTCACCTTCACTTTTTCCCAGCACGGAGGCTCCGGGACCTTACTTGTACTAAATAATAAGGCATTGTCTCCAGGGGGTGCCGTGGTTCCACTAGAAAACAAGGAACATCCCGCCTCCGGCGGGGGGGCTGACGGCTCTACCTTTTCCAACTTCTGAGTAACAACGGCCGCAAGGTTTTTCTCAACTTTATACCTCTTAATGCAATTGATAACCTCCCGCCACGGCTTCATTAACTTTTTACCTATCTTGTCATCATCAATCACCATATCCCATAACACGTCTCCAAAATCCCTCCACTCCTTCTCCTCAAATAACGAATCTGGAGTCTTAAAAAACCCCTTGAGCTTACCGGTTGCCACTAGTCCCGCTAGCTGTTTAATACAACCAAGCTCTACTCCCCGCTTTTCTAAAAAGCGCTGTAATAACTCTAGGGCTACTTCCTTATCCATACCTTTAACAATAAGCCTTTATCCTTTAACAACAATTAAAAACATATACCTGCCAAAGCGATATCCTTGCAGCCCTTAACCTGTAGCCCTTGCGGTGGCGAGCGTACGCAAAATCACGTAGTCAGGCTCCTAAGTCGACACACCACAGCGCAGTGTTCGGTCGCTTCTGCCCCCTGGTCGCTGCTCCCAGTGTCCCGCTCCTTGCCGCTGCTCCAGGTCGCTGTTCGGGCGCCAAATGTCGGGGCGATCGGCTAAGTCCTGCCCCGAGGGTCGCGAACCTGGAGAAGCGGCGGAAGAATGCAGCCGACTCAATGTGAGTGATAAGCAAGCTTCGTTTATTACAGTTTGGTTACACAATTTATAGAGTGATTAATTAGCTACTACATATTGCAAAGTTAGAGCTCATTATTGGCTAGCCAGCTAAATGTCAACTCCGCCCATACTCCCTCATTCTTCTCCAGCTGCAACCTGTTTTTCACATTCTTGCTAACCGCAGAGTTGATTTGTTAAATTCCTTGTTCTGTCAAGGACACCGTGTGCTAAGCTTAAAATGGATTTTCTACAACAAGCAATTCGGTCGAGCCTTGCCATCCCCCCACAAAAGACCATCAAACAGAAGCACACAAACAGATAAGGAATGCTACACGTTCTTCAGGGTTTTGTTGCAAATATCAAAAAGCTCTGTCAGCCCTGAAGTATTAGATTCATGGTACTGTGCTCTATATTAACTAGATTTGAACTTCTGTAATTGTTTGACCAGAAAATCTGTAAGGGTCTGATATGACCCTACAGGCCTGGTTACAGCACCTTTTGATCTTATTGCACACTCAGCTTAAGAGAGTGGAAGAAAGCTTCCACTGTGGTATCTCAGTTTCCCCAGCAATACAAATTACATATCAGTTATGGATACCTACTTCTAATGCTTGTGAACTAGCCAGAGCATGCAAGGTAAATGATTTGATTAGAGGAAGACAGGCAGTACCTGATCTGACATAAACCTTGCTTGTACAAAGCTATGACAACAATGCACTTTTTTAACAAAACTGAACTGGCAGAGTAAATTTATCAGCTCTTCATATAGTGGGACAATAGCATTTTTAGTATAGCATTAAGAACCCTGTAGCTAGAGGTACTATGTTGAAGCATGAATACATGGGCATGATTTTTTATTCTGTCTTACTAGCTGAATATCAGATGTATACTTTTAAGTTAAACTTCAGTCGGAATTTTGAATACAGACTCGTTATTTCCCATCGCACTTTGCATTTCACATGGGCACCTTTGAAAACTGGATGCTCACACAGAATGACAGCTTCCTTCAGAATCTGAGATATCTGTTTTCCTCAAAATCTCATAAACACAGCTCAGGCCTGACAGAGAAACAAAAATTCACCAACAAGTTGTCGATGATTGGGATGAAAATGACAGGAGGATCATCTCAGAAACTTGAAGTTGTATTGACATACGAAAGTACTAACCAACCTTCTGTGCTCCAAATGAACTGTTGTATGTTTTGCTTGCAGGTCAGATGTAATCTTTGTCACCAAAGCATGCAGCAATACCAGTTGGAGCATCATGAGGTAAGTAAGGAGTGCAGTACTTTTTACCTTCTAGGCTGACCCCTTTAACCAGCCACCAAGAGTCACACTAATGGGCTCAACACAGCAAAAAACCATGTAAATCCCCAGCTCCTGCCCCGGACCATGAAGAAACTTAAATATCTCAACAGTTGCAGTGTTTGGCATGCCTTTTCCCCCTCGTAACTATGTATATCCTATGGTGGTTGCCCATCTAGTTGTGATGTGACAGTCTGTTCCAGGAGGTAATCTATTACTTTCTCATCCTTGGCAGCTCAAGCTGATGTTCTTTGAGGGTTTCTCAAAGACATTTCCATTCTGCCCCCACGCTCGTATTACTTGCTTTTCCAAAGGAGTGGTTATACAAAACGAGAGTCAAGGAAACAGCTAAGGAGAAGATTCACAAAAGAATTGGCAGAGGCTCAGAAGTGAGAGCAGCTTGTCCCTGCTAGCTGTAGTCTAAGCATTTCGAGGAACCAAAGCAGTGAAGACGCAGCAGGATTCTCTTGGTGGTGGTAGGCAAAGTATTGGAATTTTCTAGATGGGCTCCTGCTCTGTTACTAGCCTGTACTGACACAGGATATCTTCACAGCTACTGATTCACGTTTTGCCTTATATTGCTGAAATCATCCTAAATTAAAGATAGCCTAGATAGGCGAACTCCTAATATAGCTAAGCCTGAATTTGGTTGTGTAGATACCCCTCAAGGAGGGCATTCTTAAACAGCCACTCATTGCTCTCACACAAGGCCCTGTTTTAGTACTGATAGAGAATTTGCAATAATTTCCTCTATTCACGCGCAGATGAAGGAATGCCACAAACGAGCAATGAAATGCAAGATCTGTGAGCTTGAAATGCCCTTCAACAAGCTGCAGGAACACCTGAACACCTGTGCCAGCCGAACAGAGTGGTGCTGGGAGTGTAATAAATACATCATGTACAAAGACCAGAACAAACACAAAGATATTTGTCAGAACAGTGGTGTGTCCTTTCATAACGATGTGAGCTTTCAAACCAGTGAAGCATCCACTAATGCAACATTTATTTGCCCTACTGGTAAGCAAAATTCTTCATTGTCATGAACTGGGTCAACTCTGTTAAATCTTCATGAAAACTCTCCTGCCTTCTCTACAATAGTCAGTAATCCAGGCTGGAGGGGATTGTTGTTTAACCAATCACAGTGAAAGGGCCAAACTTTGTTTTCTATTATGCTGGTTATTGTAAAGCCAGAGTGGTTCCACTGACTGGTAGCTCATTGGCCATGTTCATTTATGCCTCCCTTATATCCTGGAAGTGAAATTCCTTCTGTCAGAAAATAAGAGGAACTTCTTCCTCTTTCTATTTATCGCGCAGGAGGAAGCATGATTTAGAATTTCCTCCTACTTCATATATAAAGCCATTGATTCATACCTTGATTCCTTGAAGCTGAGTGCAGCTTTATTAGGCCTAAGGTATTGGACAGAGCATGTCAAGAGAAAAAATTAATGAATCCTGTCAATGATTCCAGAAAAGAACAGGCATCAGTAGGAGCAGTGGTTGGCAAAATAAACTACAGAGAGCAAAAACCCCTAGCAACAGAATTAGGTAGGCCAGGGTAGGAGTGAAGCATCTTGAGCCACAGAAGACAGGGCTGGAGTGGAGTTTCAAATATTCTTAAATTTGCGAGAAGGGACAGCGGATTTGTGGGGGGATGGCAAGGCCCGACCGAATTGCTTGTTGTAGAAAATCCATTTTAAGCTTAGCATGTCCTTGACAGAACAAGGAATTTAACAAATCAACTCTGCGGTTAGCAAGAATGTGAAAAACAGGATGCAGCTGGAGAAGAATGAGGGAGTATGGGCGGAGCTGACATTTAGCTGGCTAGCCAATAATGAGCTCTAACTTTGCAATATGTAGTAGCTAATTAATCACTCTATAAATTGTGTAACCAAACTGTAATAAACGAAGCTTGCTTATCACTCACATTGAGTCGGCTGCATTCTTCCGCCGCTTCTCCAGGTTCGCGACCCTCGGGGCAGGACTTAGCCGATCGCCCCGACACGGATTGGTTTTGAGTAGAGCCAAAAGCAGAATGTAGTGACAACTCTAATTCCTTCTTCACCAGTGGAATCAGAATTCTGTGCTTCTCTAGAACCAGTGAGCATAAGTGGATCTGAGCAGCCTGTCTAGATGACTACAGTCAGTACTGTGTTTCTCAATTCTTTTTCCTTCTGAAGGTACTGGTGGCAATCTTTGTCAGAAGTCCAATAAGTCATTCCCAGATGACCAGTACTTCCAACATCTGGTAAGCACATTTGAAACTGAATAAGAAAACGGTCTGTGCTTAATTTCCAGCCATTTTTTTTCCTCTGAAAAGCTATATGTTAGGTAAGAAAGGGCAGTGTGTCTTTGCTCTTTAAACTATAGTTTTCATGACACAATGTATTCAGCTGAAGCACCACTGTGAGGTGGGGTCCACTATCCCTCCCCATGACTCATGTCTGTTGCAAATCACAACATACCACACAGCTGGGTGCAATGCCAATGCTCTCTTTTAACAGAATCAATGCAGTGCAGTCAATAAGCTGACAAAAGTTCTTCCTGGCCAGTCAACTCCAAGACTCAGCAGTGATCCACCACAGTCTTCTTCCTCCCTGGTTCCCTCTTCCTCTTCTGAGAATGCAACGGCGTGGAAAGATGTCCGTCCCAAAGGGAAAGAAAGCGACCAGCCACTGACCTCCAAAACCTTGCTTAAACCCCCAAAGAAGAAAAAGATTTGCTTTCCTTCTCCCACAAGAGGTGAACTTTCCACATCACCTCAAGGTCTTAAAGACGAGCAGTCTTTTGACATGCTGGTGACCTGTGGCCATTGCAACATTATTCTGCCGCTCCCAACCCTTCGGAAACTTGAGGTGAGAAGTGACACATTGGACTCTGCCTGCTGCATGCAAAGGGCCATACCTACAGAGTCACTACTTATCTCCACACTGCCTGGGGTCCTAGTGCCAGTTTCTGGATTCCATAGCTTCTTGAAATGCTGACCATAGGTACATTCTCTCTGTAAAGCATGGACTTCAATTCCATTGACTATTTATGCTTACATCTACACAAACAAGTTCCATTGCCTATGGTCTGCTGGAGCCTTAGGAAAATAATAACCATGAGTCAAGCCATTAATTTTAAGCTCAAATCCTGGAAAGTCTTCAGCAACTGTCCTTATTTGCTGAAGGCTGATATTGTTCCTGCTAGGCAAATGGTATGATTATATCTCAGCTGCATCAGAGATGGGGCTTTAAATAATCTTCCATCCCAACAAAGGAGCCCAGTTGCCTCCCTACTAAATATGATTGGATGTTGAATATAATGTTAAATTCTTCTCTGATATGACTGCTAATTGTTTTTCTAGATCAAATGTCTACGTTTTATTTTACTTCTTTTAAAAATGCTAGAATGAAACAAAAATCAAGCCATGGAGAAAGAGGTACCACAGAATTTCAGAAATTTAGAATAGAATTCATAATTCAGGATTATTTGGCATTGGGTTAATAGGAACAATGGGATATTTTGCAGAGGAAGTGCATCTAGAAAAGCTAATACTCAGAATGTCACCAAGCTCTTCAGATTCCAACACGCAGTGGGTTCTTATGAGGTTGCATTAAACAAGCATTGCTTCAGAGCCACTACGTTTTCACTCTCTTGACTCAGAGTAACATGTATTGTGCCTTTCAAATTATGCTACTATGAACAGTGCAGTACCTTCCGTACTGTAAGCAGAGATTAGGACAAAAGATCTCACAGAACAGATGTTCTGTCCCAGGTCTGTCTGATCGAACACCGAATGGAGACTGAAATAATAGTTTTAGAAGGCAGGAGGTAAAATCATTTTTCTCCGTAGTCAAAGTTGCATATTCAGTAGAAGCACTGATTTAATCACACCAGACAATACCTCCAGTTGAGTTTGCACTGATACATAGGCAGTAGGTAAGTCTTTTTCCCCACTCTGCCCCAGACAGGCTGTGAAGCTTAACACTTCTCTCTTTGCTAACATCCTCCTCTGCTTTTCTGTTCCTAAGCAGTATTGTTTCCCCTCAGTCCAAGTAATTAAGTGAAACTGAAAGCGGTTCTTCTCCATCACCTGTCCTTTTTCTACTTGGTTCAGTGAATGATGTATTACTTCTCCCTGTAAAACTTTTCTCTCCTGGTAAATTAAAGAGAGAAAGCACCAAAGTGAGAAATAGGGGGTTTGTCTAGTTTTGAATTGCAGGACTCTAGTCTTGAAATAAAAATAAGTACATACACGGATTAATTGACTTGCATTGTGTGGGTTTTTTTAATTTGTTCAACTGAGTGATGACATAGGAAGGCTGTAAAACTGAAACTTTAAAAACACTCATAACTGGCCTTTGTTTATTTTACAGAAGACTCTTTCTACAGCACTGATGATTAAATCTGGAAATAGAGGCACGTCTTCAGATTGAAGCTTCATCTCAGCTTTAGAAAAAGGCACTGAAAGTGCAATAGCTTTATCGATAAATAAAAGTGACTTGTTACTCTGGACCAAGAACAAAGAGTGACTCGGATTTCTATTCCTTATCAAGAGAGGCATTTAAAAGGTTTCACCAGAAAACTGTGAAAGTGATGGGGGCTCAACAGATGTTGTAACTTCAAATATTTCTGTGTAAGCTTGCCTTAGGAATGTCCTTTTTCCACCTGCTTTAACAAGGAGAGGAACTTATTTAAACATCTTTGTTCTGGGGGAGAGAAGGAAATAAGGAATTCAGAATTCATTGTCATGCTGAGTGCCACCAATTCCCCTTGCCCTCACTGAGAGCTGAGACCTTAGTGTCTTTCAGGGCATGGCCCAGTGAAATTAAAAAACATCAAATCCTGCTCTCCTTCACTTCAGTGAACCACTGAACCTAGGGCTAGCACAAACAGCTTAGTCCGGGGAGATTGCAGGCACATCCAAGGATAACTGAGGGTGTTCACCTTCTGATATGCAAAAGGAAACTGATAGAGCCCAGCTGTGGAAAAGTTAAACATGAAGAGTGAGTGGATGCTTTATGCTGATGTCTGTGAACATTTGTGAAGCAGCCTTTTCTGCTTGGCATCTTAAATCAATAAACACTAAAACATGTTAACAGAACAGTTTTACTACAAGATGCCATTTTCCTCTCATCCACCTTTAGCAGTGTTCCATCTTGCAAACTGGTGGCTGGAACTACTGTACATATGCTGACCTGTAATTTCAGTAACATCTTCTCGAATCCAGACTTGTTGATCTCTGCATCATTTGTGCACAAGCACACATAGGATGCGAAGTCGGGCTGAGTTCATAAACTGTCTCAGTGATTCAGCAAGGGCCCAGGCCCATTTATGTGCATCGTAGGCATATCTACGTGGGCAGGACTGAGCTGAAATGCACCAATAGACGCTCTAGGAGTAGACATGTGCAGCCTTGTAACCACTGGGCTAGTGCCAGCGTTGTGAGTGGGACAGCGGCTGGCCCTGTGGCCTGACAAGTGTTAGGGACTTCTGAGGCTCCCTTAACCTTTGCAGCACAGAGACTGTAACAATGAACAGCTTTTCCTGCGCGCATTCAGACCTCATTAATCGGAATCTGAAACTCTGCTAGTCAAAGGCCAAGAGTGCGTAACTTCACTCCCTGTCTGTCCTGATATTTTGCTGATCAGTGTCTAGTGAATCGCATCTGAAAACTTGCAGGAGTACTCTGACCACATTTAAGAAGGGATTTTCAAACACAGGCTAACACAGTGCTCTCACAGAGGTTTATTTTAAGCTTTTAAAAGCTGTTCTGAACTTCTGGCAAGCAGGTCTAACACTGAACACGGTGCTATGAAACAGAATTTTCCATGTTTGGGGTCAGAGGCAAGGGCTGTGAAAGCATGTCCGTTAAAGCCATATCACTCTACACATGAACGTATCCTCTTTTATTCTGCACTCATTAGGCTTTCACATAGTTTAGTATCCTTATTATTCTTTGACTCACAACAATGGACTTGATGGATCTTCACACACGCACAAGCTCTCTAGCTCTGTTGTGTATTTTGGGGTCTGTAAGAGTTCCAGCAAAGCTGGGCTGATCAGGCCTCCCAGGACCTCTGTCATTCTTTGAAGTCTGTTTGAAGAGGGCTGGTAAACATAACGCGGTCTGAAGAGAGTCCACAGTAAATGAGGACAAGTTTGGAGACGAACCGGGCAGGCAGCTCGTGCTCCACAATCCAAATCTTTATGCAGAGAAAGACACTAAAACATCTTCATCCTTTTCTGAAAGGAACTTTGAAAGCTTTGCTGCCCAAATGCGAAGGAAGACGCTTTGCTCCTAGAAACAGCCTAGTTTACCAGAGAGGACCAGCAGTGGGCAGGAACAGGCAGATGAGGGCACAGTGCTCGCCAGCCCCGCCACGCCGGGGCAGCTGCAGAGCAAGGCCAGGCTCTGCCATGGGTCAGCCTGGATGCGCAGGGCAGCCGCGGGCTCCCGCCCAGTGCTGCCAGCCGGGAACCAGAGCGGCTGCGCCCGGCAACTGCCACGGAACCCGCCCGAGGGCACGGGGCGGCCCCGTCCTCTCAGCCTGGGGGCGGGGGGGCCTGCCTTGCCCCAGACGCGGCGATCCCCCGCGCCTAAACGGCCCGGCAGGCCTTGCTCCGTGCCACCGCCTCATTGCGTGGCTGCCGGGGCCGTGGGATCGTCCTGCTCCGGGGGCTGCTCGGTGCCGGCTGCCGTGCCGCGGCTGCTGTCCCGCTCCGGGGCCTGGGCCCCGCGGCCGCTCAGTAACCAGCTGCCTCAGGCTCCCGGATGGGCCACGACGACAGCGTGACCCCAAGGCAGGGGTCTCAGCCTGGGGCCGTCCGGCGACCCCCTGCGCCAGGCCCTGGAGCCCTCCTTGCAGACCAAGAGCTGGCTGCTAGGAGCTGGTCTCAGCATGGAGAGAGCCACTTGTGAGCCCCCAGAAAATGCGAGCCAAATGCGAATACCTCCCTGGAGGATCCTGAAAACTGCGGGAAGTGATCTGACTCCTTCCTTCGCCGCCGGTGAGGAAATGGCTGTTACAGCTGCGTCAGGCATTACCTGGTCCTGGAGGTGCTGCCTTGGTGCTGCCCACTGCGGTGACCCCCGTTCCCAAGCAGTGCCAGCTCCTCGGGACAGCACGGCCGGTCATTTCTGCAGCGTGATTGCTTTGTGAGGCGCCGAGCGCTGGAGGGAGGGCGGGGGACGGCATGAGAGCGGCAGTAGCCTGCGCTTGCTGAGCATCTGAGGGTCCATGAGGGACACGGGTAGGGTGGCACGAAGTGAAGTGTGAGAAGCAAGCTTCTTTTCTCTTTTGCTCTCGTTGCTTTCAAAATTCCCGAGATTTGTAATCCAGTTTGGTGTGAAAGTGGAAATCGCTGTGGTCACTAGATGGCAATAAAGAATCAGCGTGCTCCGCCCTGCTCAACAGGGAAAGTTCGTAGGCGCTCGGCCTAGATTTGCCCTGGGAGAAAGAACTGGAAGATACTGGTGCGACCATGAAAGTAAGCGTGCAATCATTCTGCTTGGTAATGAGGATTTGTTTTGTTATTGGCTGTTTCTTAAAAAAAAAAAAATAGATAGGTTGTATTTACCAAGCCAAAAATCATTATCACATTAGAAGTATAGTTCAAAGTAAGAAAAGGAAGCTCAGTCTTCCCAGGAGAGGTACTCAGAGAATATGGCATCATGCTCCTGAAACACTGCTGATGTTTCCAATACACTGGGATTTCAGCGTTTTACCCCGAAGCTTAAGCATATTTTTATTCTTTAGCAGTGGCAGGAGGCAATCCATTTCCGTATGACTCCCCTTCCCTGCTAAAAGCTTACCTACGTGCCTCTCCATACGTTTTTTTTTTAAACAATCTGTCATCATAGTGAAAACTTTAATGCAAATCTGTGACATACCAGAGTGAAGCACGTCTTGTCTTTGTCCATCTCCTAGCTGCTGTGTGCTGGTGGCTTCTCCTCCACTACACTGTGTGCTGTGTGTATCTTAATTTTGCTTGAAGGTTAATCTCATTTGAAGGCGGGAGTTTTGTGTGTACAAAAAATTGCAAAGCCAGCTGGCATATCCCACTCCCATATACTGTTGTGATTCGAAAGCAGCATTACGGGAAGCAGAAGGAACTAAATGAAGAAATTAAACTGACAGTATACCCTGCAGTGAGCTGATGGGGAGAAGCTGAATGACCTGTTTTTGGATTTGCCCACTGCTGCTTCTCAGTGGTTCTGTTGCAAAGGACAATGAGGGATCTCAGTACTTATTGCTGCCTTCTATGGGATGTGGAGTTTCAATAACCCAGAGGGTAAAAGCTGTCTGTTAAGAGCCAGCACAAGGCCCCCATACCACTCAATCATGTTTAAAGAAAAAATAAGCAGCATATTTTTTACAAACCATACCCAGCCACGTAACTTGTGTAGTGCCTCGTGGTTGACAGCTCTTCATTTGCTGTTGAAGGCCTTTCTGGGTTGCTTGAATTGAGTCACACTGGGATAAAACTTGGCAGAAACTTGAGCCCAACTACTTTTTTGATTATTCATAAAAAACTCACAAAAACTAAACAAACTGAACTATTAGATAGATGACCGGGACTGGTCATCTCCTGTGGCATATGAACATTTATGAACATTTTTTCCCAGCAATTCAGAAAGAATGCAGTAAAAGTGCAAGTAAACAGTGGGGGAGATGACTGAGTGTTAGAAGTAAATTAATTGGGTGACTGCCTGTAAGGTCAGAACTGTGCATTTCTTTGAAACCAGAAAGGCATGTTTCCCGCAGTCTGCAGGTCTAGATGCTGTCTTTGGATGTTTGCAGAAGCGATGCGGCTACTCAGATCAGTTCGTATTAACAGCTGTCAAGAACAATCTTGTTCCCTAGAAGACAGAACAACATCTTAAAAGGATAGCAGCCTTATATATTGCTGTGCATCCTTATGTGTCATGCCATTTCGTTCTTGAGGCACTGCTGGCAGATTCCTGCTTGGATTTAATGCAAACTCTTTAATGCAGGCCCCTTACAAGGTGCGGGTAGGGAGCAGGTTGATAAACATGTCAGTCAGTCAGGCCAACAGCTTGGTTTTAAAAGAATAAATCAGTAACATTTTCTTGGTGTTATAAAAAGGTGGCATGTCATTTCTACACCATGAAGTTTAATGCTA
Organism: Opisthocomus hoazin; assembly: GCF_030867145.1. Classification (NCBI taxonomy): domain Eukaryota; kingdom Metazoa; phylum Chordata; class Aves; order Opisthocomiformes; family Opisthocomidae; genus Opisthocomus; species Opisthocomus hoazin. The sequence continues at coordinate 44,747 of NC_134433.1, forward strand.
ACCGGTGTGACGGATGATTGCAAAGGCTTGGCAAGCCCACGGAGATAGTTATTGGAAAGATGTCCAAACTGGCTGCTGGGAAGTTGCACTTGTACCCATCAGTGTGAGAGAGGAAGCCGGAGGTCCGTGGTGAATTCCTCAGTGGCTGACTGGACTAAAGATATGCTTAGCCCTTCTCAGGGTTACCCTGAGATCAAGCCTCAGTGCAGCTTGAGTGGATCATGACAGTGGCCGGGTCCTGCGAAGACAGTAATCACTGGCTGGATTAGTCCGGAAAGCGGGACTGGGGGCAGTCCTGCAGCTGAGTGCGAGCAGTGTCCTGGTGGTACCTCCTGTGGAAGTGTTCACCTCTGTGGGGAAAGAAAGAGAGTATCAGGCTACCCTAGTCTGAATCAGAGGCTGTGACTGGCTCCTAAAAGGCTTTTCAGCGTGTTTGATCTGCTGCAGTGCACATGTTGTGATCTAGGGAAAAATGGGGAAAGAAACTCATCAGTATATGCAAATCAGTAGACCAAGTTGAGATTAATCTCCTGGAGCTGCAGATGCCTGCAGAGGAGACAGCTGCAGTGGTGTAGCTACCTCAGGCCTTTCAGACCCATCAAGGGCTCTGGCCTGTGATATTTTGGCCCTCTTTAGATGTTTACTTCAGGGTGAGGCAGGCTGTGTCCTGGAAGTGCCTGGTTTTCTCTGTTGACTGCAAAAGGTGTCTCAGTAATAAGCTCAGATGTAGACCTCTGCGTGTCTGATGAATCACACCAAAAATACTACAAACATTTGAAAGAAGGGAACTGTTCATCTCAGTCATTTCCTAAGACCAGGCCTTTCCACGTCAAGGCAGGTGCCTTCTTAGATAAAGCAGGGAGGAAATAAATGAGGGATAATTTATCAGTTACAGGTTAATGAGTCAGTAATTATGCTTGTGTGAAGTCTTTATGACCAGAGTAGGTTTGATGGGTTCTTTTCAAATCATACTCATCCGCAAACTGTTACATGAAGTGCGCAGTACTTTTCCAGTGCAGCTGGGAGAGGCTGTGCAGCCAAATAGCCTGGCTTTGCTGTTTCTGCTTTACTTCAGCCTCATGCAGTTATGTGCTTAATCAAAGAATTAATGGCAAATTTAGGATATTGGTCAGTGAGGTGCTGTGCACACAGCTAATGGGTTGTGCATTTTGTCAGATTTCTGCCTTCATTATTTGCTTGTGGTGGATCTGACTGAGCAAGGGAATCCCTTCACACAGTTCAGGAACATTGTTTTATGCTCACAGATGCTTGCAAATTAAGGACAAACGTCAGAAGTGGAATAACCACCATAAATATTCTATGTGGGCATCATAGCAGAAGAAGGTCTTTAGAAAGGACTCAAATATGGTTGGAGCAGAGATTTTATAGAGAAGCTGTGGGAGGGGGAAGTTAAATCATGCCTGAAGTGTCACACTGAAATGAGTATGCCAGAATCTGAGGAGGGTCTCATTTTCCTGAATATTTCTTACACAGAGTGCAGGCAGTCAGAGAGCCCTTCTAGATTCTTTTTCTTCTTAATGAAAAACATGTAAATAATTTTCGTTTTTGGGACCCTTGAAGCAGGCAGCGGCGGCAGGCGGAATGCTGATGTAGCAGTGCAAGGTAGAGACGGCTGGAGACTCCTCACAGCTGGTTCTGACACTGGTGATTTTTGGGGTGACAGCACCCATTGATACCCACCACCAGTGGCATTTTTGGAGCAGAGGTCTAGTCCTTTCGAGGCAACAAAGCAGCTCACTACCAGGTCACAGTCTGTGTGCCATTTTACATGACTACAATACAAATCATTTTATCACGGCATTTGGCTGAATTGACCACATGCTTTGTGAAGGGGGTCCACTGCGGTGGCTAAGGAGGTCCTTGCCGAGGGATGGTCACCCCTCCCAGTGGCACAGGGACCACATGAGGGGAAAGAGTGCAGATCAGCAGGTCATTAAAGACGTGTCATAGCAAGTGTGAATGAGGGACAACAGCAGTTAAGATACGCCTCATTTGCAAACGCTTGTCTCCATAAACTGTGCAAGTTCTCCACATGTAGGTTGTGTGTCTACATGTGTATAATATTTACAGATGCTTGAAAACACATACATATATCCGGTGTGGCCCCGGACAGCGAGGACGGCAGGAATGGGTGGAGGGACACATTCCCCCTCCTGCACCCATGCTGGCAAAAGCTGGTGTGTTTCTATCTGCTCTTCCATGTTTTAGTGAAAGGTTCAGCTGCTCCATGCGAGAAGGAGTGTTTACTGGCTGAGAGCATGTACCTGTGCATGATGTTGGGTCTCTGCTTAGCTAGAATCCTCAGAAGAGGATTTTATATATCACTTTCTGTGCTACTGTATGGATCAAAGAAAGAAAGTTGTACAAACTGGTTTACGAAGACATCAACAACATAACATCACAAGAGGATTGTTTAATCTCATTTTTTTCAGACACAATAACTGTAAATCAAAGGGCAAAAATCATTCTCTTTAAGTAGAAGTATTTTACCAAACTTCATTGAGGAAGGGTGTATGGAATATTTTTCCAAAATCTGTTGCAGAAGACACTTTATGTTAAATACCAGTTAGACTTGCTTAAATTACTTTCTCAATCACTGATGCATCGTGAAGATATATAATAGATATATATATAAGCGTATTTTCTGAGGTATCAAAACCTGTAGGCATGTATTTCCAGTCTGGAGAGGGCAATGAAATGTGACAAAATAGGATTTTAAACTGAGTTGCCTACACATTTTTTTGCTTGCAATACCAAGCAGATAAATGTAAACACACATCATAACACATAAAAATGAATCCCACATTGAATATTTTGTTGGAGAAGCAATAAACTGCACTAAAAATTGAAGAATGGCAAATATATTTTTATTTAAGCATTTATTTTTATGGCATTAACAAATTGAAAAATATATGGAAGTATGCAAATAATTTCATAGAGACATTAAAATAAAATGAACAATATCTAGTTGCTCATTCTTCATGGAGATTTTGTGCTTCAGTATTGTGGACGTTATTAAAGCACATATAACATGGCTGGTAGAAACACTGGAAATAGATTTAATTCCTCAAAAGCCTGAGCTTTCACTATATTTCCCTATTGAGAGCTTGAACTTTCTGAATGTTGGAATAAATCTGCTTAATGTTGCTTTTATGACATATATTTATGCATGCATATTTTATTATAAGAGGTGTGATTGGATCTTCTTTATATATTTTTCTTTAAAGTTTTATGTAAAAAGTCAACGAAGTAGTGTAAACTGTGATAAGTAGAACCTTGTATTAAATAAACTTTACCAAAGTATGATTGTCTACAGTAGGAGTTCAAACCGTTTATTGTGGACTACTTCTAGTTTAAAAAATGGCACTCTTGTCCCATTGCTGCTTGCGTTTTCAAAGTCACTGTGGTGTCTGTGGGGCAATCGAACTGCCTCTGCAGGGGCAGTGACCCCTGCGGGCTTGCTCTTCCCTGCTGCTGGCAGGACCCTTGGGATGTGCCAACGCTGCTGGGAATGCAGCTGTGTGCCAGCAGCATTCTGGTGTTCCAAAACGGGTGGAGGCGGGCACGGGGAGCCACCCAGACCCAGCGATGAAGGTGAACGTGTGGATGGAGAGTCACCCCTGTTGTCTGGTGAGTTGTTCTTGCTGTGTTGTGGCCACTTGTTAGAGCACCTATTTATCACCTTTCAGCATCAAGCTGCCCTAGCTGGAAGTGAGATGGATAGGACAGCTTGCTGGTTTATTAGCTTTTAATACTCCAGCTGCAATTAGTTCCAATGAGTTTACTTACATTTGTAGTTTACGTTTTGACTCGGTGAGGGGAGGGGGGAGAAAAAATCTCTTCCTCTGTTTTATGAAGGAGCCTTATGAAGGAGCCTGTCCAGGAATAAGGCAGGTGGAAGAGGCCATCTCTTCTGCTTTTCTTTCATTAATTATCATTTAACATGTAAGGATAACTCGTTTGTCCTCTCACACTGTTGGTGGGGATTATTTCACAGCTCTCCCAGCTTCTGGTTGTAATAGACGTATAAAATGCTAGCACTTCCTAATCAGTTAATTTGTGAGAAGAAACTTCACAGCCATTTCTCTTTTACCTTAGATGAATCTTGCCAGTTTGTCTCTCTGTGAAATTATTTGATTTAATATTAGCCTCACATCACTGGATTGCACACAATTTCTTAACACGCTGCGGTGATCTGCAGAGCAGTGTTTGCTCCAGCTGGGCTGTGGATTATGAGTACCCCGGCCAGGGAGAAGTAAATATGTCCCAACCTAGGAGGAGGAGACACTACAGAAACCTTGTCATAGAGGAAGCTATTGAGGCATCAACATTTATAAAATGTCTGAGAGTCTGGAGAGATGGAAACAGTCCCAGAGCTTTTTCCAGAAGTTCAGAATGATCATTTGTTTCAGAATTGTGATTTCCCCAGGAAAGAAAGGACAGATGACTATTACATTGTATTCATACAGAGCTATGTGCAGATTAGATTTAACAAAAACCCTTCATGTAAGTTGCTAGAGATGGAACTAGATTCTAGGTCACTAGATTTCATTCTAGTGTTCTTAATGAATTTTATTTGTCCTTATTTGTCCATAAAGGTCAGTTGGTCTGGTTTATATTTAATATTTTTGTTCTTTTTTTTTAAAAATCTTTCTATATATTCTCTTTATTTTTGTTTTATTCACTTATAAAAACAAATGATGCCCAAATCTAACAAAGAAAGGCAGAGGGAAGTCAGGAGAAATAAAACCTTGGAAAAAAAAGTCACTTGCTCGGTGACAGAGTTGAAAGGAGCTTGGTTCTCCTGGGTTGCAGGCTGTGTCTCTGCTTTCAGCACAGATGTTTCTGCAGGTCTTTTCAGTCAAACATCCTTCAGCGGAGGTGGGTTCTTTACCTGCCGGCTTTTCCATTTGCTTCCAGCTGATGGTCAGGACACTTACGTTCGTGTTGTTTGGATGGTGCGAGCAAAGGCACTGAGGTGCGGCTGGGTTCTCAGGGGTGGAGGCGCTCCCGTGGGCTCGATTCGCATGGGAGGTCCCCAAGGTCTGAGGATGCATTTTGGAAGAGCTGTTCCCAAGTGGCGTGGGCCTGACCCACCACAGCCTGGGACGGCCAGCGCACAGGTCCGTGGGCAGCAATGGGCTGCCCTTCGCTTCGGCGTGGGCGATGGACACCCAAGCGCAGGGGAGTCGGGCCAGGCGCGTCTGCTGCTTAGCTTGTGCTGAGGATGGTATGACAAGGTTTTGGTCCAAACGTGCTCCTTCTGCCAAATGCTGCCTGAGCTGCTCCGGCTCCTGGGGCCAGCCGCCATGGGGCCTTGCACAAGTACTATAAATTGGCAGAAAGGCTTCTCACCTCCCTGTGAGTTTGCTTTTTCATTGTTGATAATAATTCCTGGGCTTTATCTTCCGCTTGATGCTCAAGCTGTATTTCTCTTTACGTCACCATAATTAATTTATAAACTCAGAAGTGACAGATAATGTTTATTATAGAGATGACTTCCTTGAGCAAGCTCCCCAAAATAACCTCCAAGGATTTGTAAGGAACCTTACATTTGGTAATTAATTATGCAAAGCTACTTTTAACATATCTTTAGGTAATCAGAACTAAAGCAGACGGTTGTCTTTGTTAATTATAATGAAAATATACTTATGAATATTGTAATTATGCATATTACTGTGTCTGCTGTCACTCATGGCTGGGCTACCTTTAAGCAGTATTATTTTCCTCCCATTGCCATTGTAACAAAGGGCTAATGAAAAGGGCTGAAGTTAGAGGCGCTGTAGTTTAATTTCAGAGAACATTATTTGCTCGTTCAGATCAGAACTGGAAGCTCGGGCCGCTGAGGCTGCTCTGACATTTTCCATCCCCTGGATTAAACCAACACACCATTTTGGTGTGCAGGTAAAGCAGAACTTTTTCGTGACCGCTTAAAATTGCTGTTTAAGTGTTTCAGAGCACTTCCATTTATCTTTGAGATAAAGCTGTATCTACCCATATCAGCTAAGAATTTACCTACTAAAATTTACTAAACTGTGCTTACAGATCAGGTTTTCTTTAAGGTGATGAAGTCACAAATCTGAAGCTCCCCTGTTCAGTTCTTGAGAGCTGGACAAGTGCAACAATGAATTATGGACTCAAATTCAGCTTTGTGGCACTTAAAGTGGCCAAGTACCTTGTCCTTCTGCAAAAGCAGATGATCCATCAGAACGGGCCAGCTCACCCTTTGGCCCTTATTTCTTCTCCAGCAGACAGAAGATAAAGGAAATTGCCATTAAATTAACTGAAGTGCAAAAGTTCACTTTATACTTGCCCTTTATAGCACAGAGAATGTCTTTGAATTTCCATAGCTTGACACTCACCGGAGGTCAATAATGTATCATTAAGTATCTTTGTATGTGCTGCTAATACACATTTTCTGCCCTATCTAGTACTGGAAATGTTAAATGGTTTTGATGCCTGATTACAGACATGCCTGAAGATCTAAGCTCCACCTTTAGCCTCTGCTTCCAAGACTCAGTTTTCAAAGATGCTCTTGAGTTAGCTTGATTGAACACTTCAGTGAAATAATTTCAACATACTGCCTGCTTCCCCTCTTTTACTTCTTACCAATACTATCTCTGTCTGCATAAATGGTGCAACTGCCTCTTTGAAGCACGTGTCTCTGTTCTACTGGAAGCCTGATTGAAGATGGTGAATTTTTCTTTTTATTATTTGGATTAGTGTTACGCCTTCCCCCCAGCTATGCTGATGGCCCCATCATGTTCAGGAGTGTGTAAACACAGGGGGAAAGCTATGCTCTGAAGACCATATCCAAACACACAAGGCAGGAAAAAGGTGGGAAGAGGGAAACTTTTTTTCTACCCCCTGTTGAGACCCTAAGCTGAGAGACACCAATCTCACATGCATTTTCCGAGATCAGATGGAGAATCCAGCAGATCCAGGCTTTCAGCTCATCTCTTTTATGCCAAAGCCAGAAAACAGGATGAAAACATACTTAAAGCGTGACCTTACTCTCATGCTTTTTGATGAAAACTCTGGCAGTGGCTTTTATTTGAGTGTATTTACTTCTTGGGCTGCAAGATTAGGCCATGACAGCATGATTTTTCAATTTTGTTTTTGGGGAGAGGAAAAATAAAATCTGTTCTCTGCCACTTCCTAAAATCCAGAACGAAACTGGTGAACAATACTCATGTCTGAGTTCCAAATTTGAAACCTGGAGGATGGAGAAATGGCCTAAATCTCTGTAAGACTGCTTTGAAGTCCTGTTTTTAAGTCTACCCCAATTCCCCAGATATTTAAAACTGTAGAGACAGAGACACAGAGAGAGAGAAAAAACTGGTAGAAACACAAGAGCTGATGCTGGTCCTTGATTTCAGAACCTGACCTAAATGACTTTGATGTCTGCAAGCAAACCTGCTTCATAGATATCTGCAAGTACTGCTGCCATCCTGTACACATGATTTTACTGTCATGCAATTAGAAGCTACAACTATGATGCCACTTCAGCTTTGTAGTTTGCCCTTTTAATTTTGTCTGTTGCTATGGTAGCAACAAATGATTGCAATCACTGCTGTTTATATTGCAATCCAAGTCACATCAATAGAGATCTTGGAAACTAAACAATAGAAATCTGACTTAACTGTATACCACATTCGTTGATGTACATAATAGGTTGTTCACAATAATCAGGATTCATCAAAATCTTTTCTTCTTGAAGCATTTGGAAAATTCCTTTAACTAAAATGTTGTCAAATGATAATTTATTTTCTATACATACTTACACAGTGCTCTTCACGCAGCTGGACAATATTTCTTTTGCACTGTTTACTGAATAGAGCCTTGAAAACAATTATTTTAAAAGCCTTTCTAGTTTTGAAGAAAGGCTACACTTTCTTTTTTACCTTGTGCTAATCACAGTATCTTAGGTCTAAAATAATATATCTTTGAGAAGATAATTCAGTACTTTCTCCCATGTTTAGTCTGTCTTGTCTATTTAGAGTATACAGGTTTTTGAGGAAGGATTGTCTTTATTTTGTGCAAAGGCTTGTATAAAGGAACTTCTATGAGCTACAATATTAATAAACTGTAATATCAGTTTCTGATCTTGAACATCACCTGCTGAGCTTTGAAGAAGTTGAGAACAACAGAGGAGAGAGAAAGCAGGCACATGAGTCTGCCCAGTGCCCCTCAGGGATGAGCAATGGCACCCAGAGCAGGGAAGCTGGTTATGCCATCTGCCTGTGCCCACCTGTCAGGGTCGCACTGCCTGAGAGTTCATTCTGGGGCCTTCAGCACTGCCATTTGGAAGAAAGTTTAGCTAATATTGTAGCAAAACAGTGTGAAATCCTATATTCCGGAAGTTTAGGGTCTCTTTGCTGTTGATTTTGGCTGGGAGAGGATTGTTCGTTCCGATTTCTCCAGCTGTGGAGGGGATGAGGCGGGAGGCAGGCTACCACGGCGGCTGGGAATGGAGCATCGCCTCCTGGTCCCGTCGGGCCAGAGCAGAGCTTGCAGGACGTAGATCTCATTTTCTGTGTGGCTAAGCTCTAGTACCTGCTCTTCCTTCGTATGCAGACCTGTGGCTGTCCTCTTCAGGTATCTGATGCCCAGCCGCAACAGAATCGCGAGGGCTGATGTCTGCTCTGAGCCCTGGAAAGGCTGAGACTCCTCTGTTGGGTGGTGCGTCTTTTCTTACAGCAAGTTGAATCTAGACTGTCTGAATAGGAGGCCAGTTAGGCAATTTGCTGTTTAAATGACCCAATGCACATTGGGCATATTGAAGAAAAAAGCCATTTCCTAGTGACTAAACCTCATTAAAAAAGCAATTTTCCAATCAATTACAATGCAATTTAGCTGCTAACTGTTTAATTATCAAAAAAGAAGCGATTTTGTTCTCTGTTCCTATATTTATGAACCATGCTTTAAAGTCTCATCTTCAGAGTAGCTGTTTGGAGGAATGTGACTGCTCTATTGATGCAATTATATTAAAGTTAAAATTTTCAGTTCAATGTATTGTATTAGTTCAAGGAAATATTGTTTGCACAGAAGCTTTTGAATAGGAGATTCATTGATTTCTACAAAAGCTTGAATCTTTATTGTTATTTTCATACACTATAAAAATTGTATTATGTAGGTTTTTATTAGAGAAGCATTATTTCTTTCTTTTTTCTTTTTTTATTTTTAAATCCTGTGCAAAAATTTCAGTCCTGGAAGCATATGCTGAAAAAAGAGCTAGGTTCCTCTCAAAAGGAAGACTTCTGTCTCCAAAGAGACTGAAACAGCTAAAATGCAGAGGTGATTTATAAGAGCTGGGATAAGAGCCAGCAGGCTCCTGGTTGTGACTCCCTGTCTCAGGGTAAGCGCTGTGGTGAAGGATTCACTTACAGCTCAATTCTGAGAACAGGAAGATATTATAGCAGCAGTGCTGCCACGTCTTCTAATTTTTAATAAAAATCTTGCAATACTCGGTGTTTCTTCTTAAAGCTCTGAGACTTTCATAAGTCCTTTTCCTAATGCTCTTTCAAGTCTTTGTAGTTAAAGGAAATCTCAAACCCATAAATTTTTCAGTCTTCAACAATGGATGAAAATGAAAAAAAGAATGCAAACCTATTGCTTCCTCACAGCTTCTGCCTTTTCATCTACTTCGGGAGTAGATCCTGCATGAATGTAACTCATGGTATTGTTTGATGCATGGCAGAATAAAAGTATTCTGATCATTGACTCCCTGCCTGTCACAAGTGTGGGGTGTGTTCCCCCATCTAAGCCTGTACGGGGAAGCTGTGTGGTGCATCGCATTTAGCTGCAATTTACGTCTCTGCTGCAAGATGAGACCAGCTAGGGACATGTGCAGCATGGGCAGGTCCTTCCAACTGGAGGGTAATTACCAGCCCTCGCGGTCTTCGCTGCGGTTCCTGCTCGCCTGAGCACGCTGGAGCTGCCGCTGGCCCACAGCCCTGTGCCTCACGCCTGTACCGGAACCAGGAAAGGCGTGGAGCGGCTGGAGGATGTGTGGGCTGGTGGTGGGGATGATGAAACTCCTTGCCGGTGTGATTCAGCATGGGCCAGCGCTGGCTGCCACCTCAGCGCGGGTTTGGGTGGTGGTGCCGCCAACGCGGTCGTGCCTGGTGATGCCCTGTCATCAGCAGAAAAGAAAAATGGTTTGTGGGCTATGCTACTGCTTGTGCAGCTCATCCTGTAACCTAGAAAGGGCTGCCTTGTGGCTTCCTCTGAAGAGGGGGAATAGACGCGAGAGCTGGGGGAGTGGGGAGGACTCTTAATTAGGAGATAATTGCATAGGCTTTTCTCCAAGATGTCACGGGTATTAAAATGGAGTTTAATGGTGATGACGACTGGATGTCTGCATTTTGTTCCTCCTTCTCTCACAACTTTTTGATTATTGCAGGAAAGTTGTTACGTAAAACTCCTAAACAGGTGAAGACCCACGGTACTGCCATTCGGGGTATAGCGATCACTTTGCGAATGTTTGCATGGCCTTGTGCATGTCCGATCAGTGTATAAAATTATCATGCAGAAATAATACCAGATGAGGTAATTATGAATCTGTTACTGATGTAATAAAATTTTCAAAAGCCTATAGTGGTTTTAGGAATAAATCACCAGTTTACAGCTCAGGAATTTTGCAAATCTCACTATTAAGCACTTAGGAAAAATGCAGTTTTTCTGAGGAACAGCTGTTTTCCCTCTTTCTTGCACATATGTCTGTGGTTATTGTTTATTTCCAGTATGTCTAGGTCTGGAAGGTTGTTTATGAGCACAGTGGTATGGCACATAAAATTATTTATTGATTTAGCTCAAATGATTAATGATTCAGCCTTAACAGGTCTTTTTTATTGCTGTGCATAAACAATATTGAGGTAATTAAAACAGTTTGATTGTTTTGCAAGGGGAGACTTGCCACACACACACGTTGCAGTGTCGTCCTGAAGATGACACTCAAAAACCCTGCTGACACTCAAAAGCCCACCGCGCAGTACAGCCCAGTTACCTGAGAAACCCCACGCCTGCTGCAGGGTTTTCAGCAAGTTGAGACATGCACCAGCCTTTCAAAAGGGAGTTCTGTTAGCAAGTTTCCTTGATTGACTGGGAAGACAGAATTGCTTTGGTCACAATCCCATAAAGGCTTATCCTCAGATTTCAAATTTCAGTGTGTGAGTCATCCTGCACATGCGAGTGGATGAGTCCTGTGCTTGAAGCAGAGGATCAAGCGCCCGCAAGATCAAAGATGTAGCGATCGAAAGGTTTGTCTTTCAAGCTGAAAAGCACAACTGGATGTTCTGATTCAGTCTGATGGCCCCATACCTGCTTCCGAGCGAGAACAGAGCTGTGCTTTGCAGGTTCAAGCTGTGGTCTCCTCCTCGAGCCTCTGCTTTGCAAACGGCAGGGGCGAGCCCAAACCGTGTGGGGCCGGGCAGGAGTCGCTGCCGCGCTGCTGGGGCCCGTTGGCCACTGCTGCCGTCACTGTCTGCTGTGCCTTCGTTGAGGCCGCACTGTGTGGGGACAGTGTCGCGCTAGCCAAAAGCTCCAAGCTGCCTTTTGTTTCTATCCCATGCTGTTCCTGAGGAGGGGCAACAAGTTTGGATGACGTAATGAGTCCAGCAAATGAATTTTAACTGCAAAATGAGATTTTTATTTCTGCTAAGCCTATTTATTTAGATTATAGAGCTATGGACTGAAATGGCTTGTTCCAGTTTCCCTGCTACCAAATGCCTGTTTAAATAAAAGAAAGTTGATGAATAATTCAAATAAATATTATTCAGTAATTGATAAACTTTGTAATAAAGATTGAAGCATAACTCAATAAAACCTCGATGTGCCTTTATGTTCTTTATTCGCTGATTCTGCTGGTGGATGGACTTTCTGCGTAGAGGTTTTTTGTGTTGCCCCTTTTTTTTTTTTTTCCAATTGGCCCAGCAGGAAACAGGGGTTAGAGATTTGTCATTTGGCTTCATTAGCCCAGGGACTGAGCTGCTGGCATCCCTTGGCTTGGCCCCACTGATGGCAAAAAGATCTGTGTTGGTTCTGATTAGCGATAAATCAAGGTGCCTGGGACAACCACGTTTGAAGGATTAGTAAACTTCATTCCGACAGTGTGGGACAGATGGGTTTAAGTGACACTGCAACCATCCCTGGAGCCGTGCCCTCTTATCGCAAAGCACGAGGTTATTACATGAGAGGAAACCGGTACGTGATACAGAAATGTATGTAGAAAAAATATTCTGTCAAGGTGCATTTAAGACCCCCCAAGCAAATTCCTTCCCGCCACGGGAGGTGCTGCGGTGCAGGCCCTGTGTTTCCGTTGCCGCTTGCCGCGCTCGCACGGGCTCCCTGCAGCGCCGGCGGGCAGAGGCGCGAGGGGCTGGCGGGAACGCCTCGCGCAGCTCCCACAGCTGCCGCTTGGGTCGCCCCGCCCCCCGGGCCGCGTTCTGCCTCCGGGGGGGCCGCTGCCCCGCGCCACGCGACGCGGCCCCCAGCAGGAGCGGGCGGCGGCGCCGGCCCCTTCCTCGTCTCCGGGGGGGGCGCGCGGGCCAGCGCGTGGCGGCTATGCGGCGGGGGGGAGCACGGCATGGAGCTCGGCGCGCCTCGGGAGCCCCAGTCAGGCCCGACAGGTGCGTGGAGGGAGAACTGCAGGCCGGCGGTGCTGCGAGGGAGGATGCCGGGCCGGGTAGAGGGCAGCGCCTCCGGCCCGAAGCCGCGCCAGGGATGCTGGGTGGAACGGAGGAGAGAGTGCCTGCACCTGCAGCCTGGCTCTGTCGTGTGGCGGCTCTGGCCGCCGAGCAGCGGCTTCTCTGCACCGGCCGCGCTGCGGTGCCCTCCCTCTCGCTGGCGGGATCGCTCCTGGCCTTGCGGTGCTGCAGAGACAGGCTGTCCCTGCGTGCACGGGACTGGAGGCCGTGGAAATGGCGTATCGAGCGTGCTGCAGCTGTGCCAGAGTAAGAAAGAAATCAATAGTGAGTCCCGTTCGCTGATCACGGTCTGCGAACGGATCCGGTATTCAGCGGACTGAAGTTGTGGTGAGCCGGGGCGGTGCGGGGCGGCGGGCCCGCGGGCCCTCCCCTGCCCGGCCGGAGCGGGAGCGTAGCTGCCTGCCCGCGGGAAGCGGCCTTGGGGTGCGGGGACGCCTCTGGGTGCTGCGCCCGGGTCTGTCAGAGACGGGCTCGCTCTCTCTGACCTGCGAGGGCAAGAGCGCTTGAAATAAATCCCTGAGCTTCGAGTTGCTAAAAGTGGGTGCCGAGGAGCAGTTCTCGGTGGCCCCTACATGTTTTTTCAGTCGGTTTGACAGAACCACTGTTTCCTAGACAGGATGCAAAAGCTTTGAATTCCCCAATCTCTGGCGTTCAGTAGGAATGATGGGTCACTCCCATTTATTGAATGGGAAGAGGAAGGGAATTTGCATACTGTTGTTAAGGTGCTTGCAGACTAGTTTTATTTCCATTGCAGTGTAAAATAGCAGCTGGAGAAGGAATACTCTGACCTTCAAAACACTGGCTAGGCAAAATAAGTAGGAGTTACTTTATTTCTGAAGTGATGCACAAAGACTCTAATTTATTGTTTGCTAACTCCAAAAGGGTGTCATTTCAAGCCTCTTAGGAGTCTAACTGCTTGCAAAAAGAAGGGTTATGGAGTTCTGGAAGAGGCTGGCTGATGAATGTTTGGTGTTTGTAGCTTCAGAGTGATGTTTTAGACACAAAATCATACCATAAATTTGAAACAGACAGCTGTGAGACTTAATAGAGCTTGGTCTGTATTAATATCTACATTATGCACCATAATAGATTGGCATTAATAAGTACAGAGCAGATATATATCGAGGGAAATAATCTGTTATGTTATTAGATGCCAATAATAAAATGTTATGCTTCCTCATTGCAATATACAAATCTATTCTACTTCTCACAATTAAGGGAACCTTTCCCTTCTAAAACTGCCTATAACTCACCAGTATGTCTTACCATTGTATTGAAAGCATGCTCTGTGAGAATGCATAAGAAATTTACTTGATGATAAACTGGTTTTCAAATCTGAAGTCATCACTACAAAAGGAAATGGGTCTGAAGAGCTCAGAGGAATGCAGAAGGCAGGGAGAGTAAGGCAGTGTGGACTGGTGGCTTATGTACTGGGCTCTGTTTCAAAAAAGAGAATGGCTCTTTCTGGCTGGACTTTTTCATGTGATGCATTTTTTTCCTGCAGGTCTTTGAGGTTCCGTTTCATTCCTCACCACAGCCTGTGCTGGTTGGTAGCTCTTTGAGCTGGTAACTGTGTCTTATGGCTTGTATACTGTGATCCAAGTTGAGTGGGTCTTTCATCATTATCCTGCAGTAATACTTGAGTTCTCCTTAACAGCTGGCTAGTTTGATCGCAACCGCAATTAGTAGTCTATGTGCTATCAGTCTCAAGAGTTTTTTGACAATGAAGAGAGTCACACATTCTAAAATGCAGCATGCAATGGAGCTGCAGCATATCGTTGTCAGAGAGAGGGAATGTTTGGTGTGTCATCTTCTGAAGGCAGGTGCTTCATGCTAGGGATGAAGAAATGTAGCTGGATGCTTTACAGTGTTTGCGCTTGTGCAAAAGTTTCTCTGCTTAACAAAGAACGTCAACCACCAAGGCTGCTATTGTTGGTTCTCAATGACTTCAGAAAGAGTTGGATCAGGAGGATAATAATGATGACACTAGAGTAGTGTACCAAGGTACTTAAGAGTATTTAATAGAGGTAGTTATATTTTACTAATGCTGCAAGACCGTTTCCACAGAATGGAGAATTAACCAATAAATTTTCCCTTGCTAACGTATCTTCCCAAGACTTGCTCAAAGAGCGTGCACAAGTGCAGGGTTTTCATCAAGAGGAATGATGAATGAAAAATGTATTTTCAGCTGATGCTGAAATCTGCTGATACACATGTTCAAAACCAAAGCCACCTTAATATTTATAATAATCACAGTTTATTACTGAATTAGCAAAAGAATAGCAAAAAATAAGTATGTAGGAAGTTAACCCATCCAACTAATAGGATTTCTTTGGGACAGAATACAGAGCCATAGAGGTTAAATTCCCAGGTTTCGTGATGATGCACTGTGGTAGGCGTGGATGTGAAAGGGCAGGTAGAAAAGTGTGTGTACAAATGAAAGGTACAAACTTGCATGCATCCTTGTGAATTGAAATGATGGTTTTTCAAAACAATCAATTACTAGCCAAAATTTCTCTGAAATGCCATTCTGCTCAAGTGAGTAATGCGGGAAATATTATTTGCAATAATTACATACCTGAGTTGGATGTACAAAAACACAATTACTTTATACATGGTTTGGGATGACTTTGATAAACTTGCTAATTTTGTGCTATCAATTTAGAGAAGACAGGAAC
The DNA here is from genome assembly GCF_030867145.1 of Opisthocomus hoazin. Lineage (NCBI taxonomy): Eukaryota > Metazoa > Chordata > Aves > Opisthocomiformes > Opisthocomidae > Opisthocomus > Opisthocomus hoazin. The sequence goes on from NC_134433.1 coordinate 60,153, forward strand.
TATTTGTTTATGAAAATTACTATAAATAAACAATAAGACAAGACCTAGATTTGTGGCCTAATATTGTAACTGGGTTTTGCTGAAGAAAAAAGTCTTTTGAAAGAGTGAACTTACGATTCTTTGTTTACACAAAGAAGGTGTAGTGTATTGTCGATGGCTCATAAACTGCCTGTCAGCCTATTTATGTGGGAATTGCATTCATTGCCAGGCTTACTGGGGAGATAAAAAACTTAGCAAAAGCCAGTGCAAATGATATAAAAAATTTATAAAGGCTTCTGTGTGCAGACGCATGCATACATCCAGTGAGCCAAGGTCTTGAGATTCAGAGCTTCTCCTTTCCTGGCTTGGCAGTGTGCAGTGAGTTGCAGCCCAGCGGATGAGGAAGGGTTTGATTTGCCTTGTTTTAAATGTGAGTGCCCATACAAAGGGCACTCTGTCCTGTGGGGTCCCAGCTTTTATGCTCGTGTTTGTCTGGGGGAGCAGATGTTCAGCCATGGTAAGGCCATGCTGAGATCAGTGAGACTGCTGGTTTCCAGTAAGTTGGGATGGCAGCAGAAGAGCTGTAAAGGTCGTGGTAACTGGGTAGGAGTTGGTCTTATAAGGAAGTGGTATTAATCTTCTCAGTTATAGCTGAATAAACTCCACTTTTTATGTATTAAAATGTCGTAAGTATCTAGAAGGAAGCTATCTCTTGGACTGGCAGAGAAATATTTAATGTTTAAATCATTACATATACATCTTATAATGAAAACACTTTATCAGGCTGTCTTTTTGAATCTAATGTATTATTTTTTCACTTAAGCAAACCGTACATTATTCGGAACATTAATATCTGGGCAGATTTTTAATCTGCTATCAGAATAGAAAAATAAAATTGCCAAACAAAGATTAATATTTATTTTTATGGCAATTCATCAGGGATTAATGACCTACTGAATCCATTGCATCTATCACTTTACTGGAGCATGCATTCAAAAGACTGCATTAGGTAAACAGATGGTACTGTTTGAATACAGTTAGGAGAAAATGAAAAAAACTTTTAAGACGCCCTCCTTTGAAGTTACCTTGAAGCATAAACTTTGTAGTTAAACTCTTCTCCTGTATAGAAAGTGTTGGACGATTTTTCAAAAAATCTGCCAAGACGCAACATATAGGACATTGCAGATGGGTAACAGAAAAAGAAATTTGGAGACATGCAGATTTTTAAGCTTGACTCAGTCTATTGTGTGTTTAATACCATAGTTAAAGCATCCGGCTATAACTTTGCTAATACCAAACCAAGCTTGATGTTGCAGAGATTCCAGTCATCCGGTCTGTGCAGAGGGAGAGATGCCGTTGTACTGATGTCCCTGGGGACAGGGGTTGTGCCTGTGTTACGGGGGTGGGGGGGTTGGTTTTGTTGTTTTTTGGAGGGCTTTTGTTTCACGGTTCGTTTTTTTTTTTCTCTCTAGTTAGGCAAGGCTGATGCAACCTCAGCTGGAGACAGGTCCCTGCACAGCCTGGGGTATGGCACCTGATGGTGGGAGCACAGTGGAAGTACGGCACTGGTAACGAGGTGCAGCACTTGCTGGCATTAATACGGACAAGGAATGGTGGTGTGCTCAGCTGCTGCATCTCGCTATGCAGTTTGGGGTCTCTCAGGACAGAGGCCTTCAGCAGGAACATGCTAAAATGTCAATGATGGGTTCCTCTCTGGGTGGTAACGAGCATCTGATGATTCCAGCTTCCTAAGCTGTGCAGTCAGTTCAACCTGCAGGGCACAAACATGATTGTCTGCAGGGTGGGTGGAAATTAGCATGAACAGTTTGGATCATGAGCTAGCACAAACACATGTTGTTAGAGGAAGTCAGTAAAGTTCCATTGACTTACATGGGGCAGATATTTGGCTCAATATTTGTGTTATTGTGGGGGGATTATACTAGCAGAACGAATACTAGTTGTCCCATGACCTGTTCTGGTGTGGGAATGCTTTTTTCTAAATTCAGCAAGTAATGTGTACAATTCATTTTCCTGAACTGGAAATGTGATGTTATTTTGTAACATACCGGAAGGAGTTAGTGTCCACTACATGCTATGCTGTCACAAGCCTTTAAATGCTTTTTCCTGGATTTCTGTGCAATTACAGCCTACTGTGGAGCTAAGAAAGGAAGAATCTGACAAATAGCTTGTAATCTGTGACTGAGAAGAATGAAGCAGAGCCTTTCTCCTTTATATTTATCCTTTATGAATTTTAATAAGGGCATAATTTGCAATAAAATGTGTGCTCTGTAGTAGAAATCCTGCCCTGGCTTTCATGGGCGGGTGATGTTTCGAAATAGGTAATTTGTAAATGGCAGTAATGACAAGATGTTCTGCATCTTCACTTTAGGGTGGAATCAGCGTGAATTGTGTTTCAGGGACAGAAGCTGGTATAACCACAGGATGGCTACTGGAGGGCAGTAGCTAGACGGGTATGATTGTAAAGGTAGGTTTTCAAGGGTGGAAAGGTCCTGAAATCAGTGATGATGTCAGGTGAATTTGAGACATTTGTAGTTTTGCAGATGAATCATATGTTCATTGTGTGAATGATGCTTTGTAGGTAGGTGTCTATATGTGATGTTAGGGCTCAATTCTGTGCTGCACCTCAGAGCCACACAGAAAAAGAGAATTTACCTGGTTTTGTGCTGGTAAGTCATTCTTTGGTTTCCAGGAGCTGCAGCAACGCTATCTGGACTACTTTTGGCGAGTATGCTTTCGTATGCTCCCTGGCACCTGCGTTTCATGCGGGGTCACGCAGAGTGGGTGACTGCTGCGGGAGAGGGTGTCTCAGAGGGCCCTGTGCAGAGAGGCAGCGGGGACCACCCAGCCCCAGCGCGGGGCCGTGGCTGACGCTGTCCCGTCCTGGCTGTGGTGCTCAGGCTGTGCTGTGGCTGCACGGTGCCGGCTGGGCTTTTGCTGTGGCCATGCGCTGTCTAGCATGGCGGCAGCCCTGCCAAGCCTGCCTGAGGGCTGAGGATCCCCTGGGCTGGGGTGGTCACAGGGAGCGAGGCCCCGAGCATCGTCAGCAACTGCTTGGCCTCTGCTGGCACAGCTGCTTGCAGCTTCATGGTCTGGTCCTCTGAGTCACCCTCTTGCCCATATCTTTATCAGGAATATGTCATCTTTGGAGAGGGTATTATTCACAGCAATTGCAGAGGGCAGTGTGTCAGACACCAGTTTCAGCTGGTTCCCATCTCCTGTCACCTATTGCTGCCCCTGAGAGAAGAGGTCTTACTGAGGACAAATTGTCTGAGTGGCCTCACAGGTTGCTTGAGCTGTTTTGGGAGGGCTTTGTCAATGTGAAAAATGGAGCCTCCACATCCCTGCGGGTGGGAATGACTGAACAGGTGCTTTGGGCAGCGCGGCATGAAGTGCCTGGGCTCCAGGCTGGAGACTGCTGGGGAGGTGCTGGGCGGGTAGAGGGTCTGGCTTCAACTCTTACTCTCTTCTACAGTGAGACACTCTTCTTGCAGTCAGGTCTTACAGTATTTTCAAGGCTATCAGTATGTAGAGACTTGCCAAATAGGTTTTTCAGAAGTATCGTGTTGCCTAACAGCAGTTAAAGTCAGAGCAGGCAATGTGTTGGAAGGGAGGGCCTGAGCAGGACAAGAGACCGTGGTGGCTGCTTTGGGACGGCGGTTGCTTCTGCTGGGGTGGGTTTGGCTGATGGCAGGGTCATGTCTGCAGACTGCGCCTCCAGCGAGCCAGCCTGGGTTTGGCAATATACTCAGTATAAGCGTGGGAGTCCAGCGGGAAGCTGATCCCGCTCTAGGGTTAGGTGTTGAACCTAGTCCAGCAGAGTCGCAGCTCAAAAGTGACTTTCAATTTCTTGATTACAAGGACCCAAGTGATGTCCTCCCTGGGCTAGGGGACAACGGGGTCTGGTCCACCTCATAAGCACCTGGACCACCTTCACCAGGGCATGTGAGGAGCTACCTGCGGCAGGATAGACCCGTGGCAGATGCAGTCCTTGCACGCAGCCAAGTCCTGAGCACCTGGTGGGGCTCAGAGGTTCGCCAGGCAGGGAAGAATCGGCAGAAAGGACTTTGGAAATGTCCTCTAAAACTGGGGAGGGAAACTGCTCAGAACAAATTCCTGTAAAACTTTATAACCTTTCTTGGTGGCTGAACAAAAGCTATTACAGTCTAGTGGTTACTGTATATTACAAAGGTTATTTCCAAACACTTGGCTAGCACCTGGGAAGAAAATATATGCCTTGTGGTTGACTAGCATCTCAGTGCTTCCTTTCAGAGGATGTATGGCTCTAGTGTAATGAATACAACAATCATCAGGTGCTATGAGAAAAGGACAAATATTATTGTTATGATTAAACTGTGAAGGTTAAATAAATCGTTCGGGAGGGCTGAGGTGTACTGATATTAGACCTACTGGGGAACACAGAGGGAGGAAAATGCCTTTGTGAATTCTCTCCCTCTGTCTTATTGATAGTGTTTTCTTCCCCAAATAAGGAGTCTATTTTATGCATTTTGATACTTTCTTACCCCTCAAAATGAAAACGCTGCTGTTGTGCACGTGTTCCTCTGAAGGCTTGCATTGCCATTTGTCCTCTTTACAGATGATACGAAATGGTGCCATTTTGATCAAGTTAGGGCAAGGACAACATGACCTGGGCCAGATCTGTGACCTTTTCAGTAGGAAGGATCTGGTCACTCCTGTTGCATGTTGTCTTCTGGTGCTCAGGCCCTCACCTCTTTTGCTGTCAAAGTCCAGTAAAAGGTGAGCATGGTCTCGTTGTCACTGGGCTTTGGTCAGCCGCATCATAGTGTGCGTGTGTCCAGACTCCAGTGTGTTGTCCTACAGTGGGTGGCAATGGCCACCCCAGAGATGGAGATGCCTCAGCGGTTGGTGTGGCTTGTATGAGCTGAGAGCCCTTGGACTGGCTGGAGTGGGCAGGGTAAGTCCTGAGCAGGTCTTCAGGTCTCTATATGGCAGCCCGCAGAAAGGGAAGATACCATAAAGTATAAGGCAAACTGGGCCTTTCAGGAAGCGACTGGAAGGAAATAGTAAATAAAATTCATCAGCTGCATGGAAGCATTTCCTTGAGTAGTAGAAAAACTGTCAAAAGTAGCCATTTTCCTTTGTGTCTGCAGTAAATAGAAAAGGTGGGCAATGAGGAAGAGAATAGCAGCCAGGTAATACCAAGGAGGGCTGTGAAGCAGAAGCAGAGGATTACTCTGCTGAGAGAGCAATGAATAGGAGCTAGACCTCTCCAATCTTGTCAAAAGCTGAGAAAACACAGAAGGACTGTGGCATTTATGTGCCATTATTTGTCTTCTGTATCTGTGGCATTTATGTGCCATTATTTGTCTTCTGTATTCTTCCTGGTGGTGGCTGAGCTGCCGTGGCCTGTGCTGGTGATGCTGGTGTTGGCCCCATGGAGTGGTCCCCACCTTGGAAGGGAAGGAGATACCTGCAGGGACCTGCGCTCCTGGCCTGGATGTGGATGCAGGAACACATGTACAAGGAGCAGAGATGCCCGTGGGGAGACAGTGAGGCAAGGGGAGACTCTGCTTAGCTCCTACTCTGAACTGTTTGGGACTTTTGAGTGCCATCTCTGAACAGTTACTACTTCAAGGCTGTTGACAGCACCACTTTGGAGGCACAAGGAGCTCTCCTCTGAGAGCACAGTTCTGCACATCCTACAAGCTCAGTTCTGAAATCCTTAAAACTTTTTCAACACCACTGAATCTACTCATTTCTACTGACTGACGCTCTGGTCCCCAGCCTCCGGTGCCTATTGTGGCTCAGGGGTAGTACTGCGTTCTTGAAATGCCAGCAGAATGTCTCCAGGAAGCCCCAGCTGCCCAGAAAAGCAGAGGACGGACTTCTTTCCTCTGCAGAGGAGTCTGAGAAGACTGGCCCTGGGTAAAGTCCTCGCCGGGTAGCAAAATAGTGTCACATGAATGTGTATGCTACTTACTTTTTTTTGTCCTATTGTGTTGCCATTCAGCCCACATATTCAGTGTGTAATGGGATTTCAGGCTGCAATTTTTGCTTCCATTGGAATGAAAATTAGTGTCGCTACCTTGCCAGTGAAGAAGTGCAGAAAAAGTCATTACTGGCTAGCAAGGAGAGTTTCATTTCAGATGTGCAATGGAGAAAGAAGAAAGACACTGTGTAGTGGCTTGGTGTTGGGTACCTTTACTTTTCCATAGCTCCTGTACATTTGTTCAGAAAAACTGAAAATGTAAGAAGTCCCTCTCTCCACCTGCGAAAAGACTGTAACATGTTTATAGTTTGGGTTTCTAATGTGTTCTCCGTCGCTATCTGCTGTGTTACTTTGGGCAAAGCATTTTCCTGCTCCTTCCCCAGCTGCAAAATGGAGATACTGAGTCTATTTAGAGCTTAGGAATGTGTAAGTGGAAAGCAGTATAAAAGAACAGCATATTGTGAGATAGAAAGTTTCACTACATCATGCACTAAGGGAAACAGAACTGCTAAATGTTCTTATGTTTCCACAGGTTTCTCTGAGTTCAGGCTTATCTTTAACACAGAAAATGGCTATTTTACAAGCATGAGTTGCACTCCAGTGCACAGCTGTGCCTCTGAGGAGCAGCTGAGTTTGGTACTTGCCTTCCTTTTGAACCTTTAGAGTTATTGTCCCAGGCATAGATTATTAGGGGGGGGAACTATTTTTAATCAGACTTAATCAGATCTTAATTTCACCTGCTTGCATTAAAAATTGTTTCACTGGTCATATCTTGAGGTGAATAGGACAAAATCTGCTCTTGGTTCTCAGTTACACTGCTGTCAGCAGCAGGAAAATTGAAGCTTGCTTCTCATGCCCTAAGGAGAGCTCTGTTTGCCTTACCACGATCAGAGCCTGTATGAGAAGAGCAGGGAAAGAAAAGTCCTGTCTGATCTGAGGTTGCTGGCCCACCTATGCATTCCAGATTATGCTTGAAATAAAAACCACTGAGGTTCTGTCTGGCTGTTTTTCGTTCTGCACTTCATTTTCTTCTGCCAGCTGGCTCCCTGCTGAGTTGCAAACTGTAATCTTCAAATTAGCTGGAAAACAAGCACCCCCCACCCCACCCCAAATAAATGTTGGAATGGAAATACTTGCAGGCTCTGTGTTTTCTGCAAATCAGATCTCTCTTGTGTGAAGGCTAAGGTCTACCCTGCAAGATAGTTTCTGCTTGCGTGAGACATCTTGATGTCTGCTGTTAGGTTTCAGCAGGTGTGATATGGGCAGAGTGTTGTTACGCTGGCCTCTTGCACTGACAAGTACCATTGTTTCTTTCCCTCTCTTTTAGGTGTCAAACAGATTTGGACATCGCTCTCAACTTTTTCACTATTCCCAGGTTGAGGACAGAGTTATAAACACAGTGAAATCTTTCTTTCCTCCATGTATTTATTTTGTTCTGTGTGGAAGATGTTAAATTGCTCAAAGACCTTAGCTCAAGCTAGAATAATTTGTGAGGGGCTTTGTGATTGTATTTTCTTAAACTAGTCTTCTTTTTCTGCAGCTGATAAACAGAAATTAGCAAGGCTGATGGGCAACCCTTGCACAAGTCCCAGGTATTTTGCTGATTTTTTATTATTATATTTTGCACATGAGTGAGTGATCTTCATCATTCTTTTTATGCCAGCCCTTGACAGCCTGCAGTTGTGTGTTGCTGTGTGATGCCTTCAAGATGTTACTGAGGGTGGTAGCTGAAATATTGAGCACGTTTCCGTAAGTGAACGCACTGCTGCAGCCAGGTGGTACCTACACCAAGAGCTTTTGTCTTTGAGAGGTTTGAGAGTCTGGTTACTTCTGAAGTGTTGCAATAAGTCCTTAAACTCGAGCAGCTCTTGGAGTTTCACTGCAAAAATCTCATCTTCCTCAGCTACAGGTGAGCCATGTCTGGGAGAGCTTTCCAGCCAAATCCTGATTAGTGCTCTGTCACATCATGAACTGGTCGCTTGTGCTGCTGCCACGTGATGAGCAGAACTGCTACCATGCTTGGGAACAGGGCTGCGGAGCACCAGCATTGTTTGTGTGGCTGTGGCACAATGTTGTGTGATGCGATTCTAAAACCATAAGTTGTAATCGGAAAGAAAGCATGGAAGGTAGGGGAGTGCAAAAAACCAAGGAATTATGTTTTTAAAGCGCTTGGCCATCTATGCAACTGATACAAACTGATTTCACTGGGGCTTGATTCACTAGCCTCAGCTGAATACCTGCCTCTGAGTATTTTAGCCTTCTTCCTCTTCTTTACCCAGAAAATGCAATAAGATTTTTTTTGGGGGGGGGAGGGGGAAGGAAAATAAAATGTTAAACAGCCCAGTTTTTCTTATAGCTTTGCTGTGACATTTCATAAAGCAGATAATTGTAGAGGAGATAAAAAACACCTGTCATTTTTGAGCAGAGAGAGCAGAGGTAATTTGCATGTAGGTCAAGAAATACCAATGTTTATTGTTTAGTTCTTCACTGAAGTGCTTAAATAATATCCAGCTGAATCCAGAAACAAAGCTGAAAACATAAAGAACAGAGCTGATTCTTGCTGCAGGTTCAATTAAATGAACAGGGCCTCTGGGGAGTTTGGCCCAGTATAAATATCCCTGCTGGATTTTTTTTTAAGTGATGCATTTGAGAAAATGAAAGTAATTCTGCCAACAGTTTTGTAGAGACAATCAGACCTTCTCAAAATGCCTCTGATTTTGCTTTTAGAAGGAATTGCCATGTTGATTAGGGTTCTACTTACTGTGTTGTCCGAGTCTTCCAAAGGGATCCAGAAAACAACAGAAAAGGTCATAGGTTAAAGACATTGGAGGAGGTAGACGAATGCTTACTTTCAAGTCCGTGCAGGCAGTTTGTATTTCCTGACAGAATTAATAAGTGAAGGCCATGGACACTGGGAACCCAATGAGTAGCACAGCATGAAGTGGTGCAACTGGAGATGGTGGTCAGGGATCCAGTGTGATCCAAAGTCTTCTGTGCTGTTCCAGATCATGCTTTAATCATAAAGCAGCTGGGATTCTTGATAGGGACCCACATGTGACTTATATTGGCAGATTGACAGCGTCATTTATCATCTCTGTGAATATGAAAGGTCTGGTATGTGGGCTGTAGCCTTTTAAAAATGCCTTTTGTGACTTGAAATATAATTTATAACTGTCCTATGAAAAGCACTGATGGCTACTCCAATAGCTATGGCTATAACCATTCAAATGAGGTAAAATTTTTAGTAAAATATGTTCTTTTCTTCATTCTGTCATATTCTGTTACAGAACGAGAGTTCTTCCTGGTAATTAGGGTCCTGTTACACGACTGGAAAAGACTGGAATTAGTAATTTTCGTAATGGGGCAATGGCCAGTGAGACCAAATAGATCTGTGAAGGACCCGCTGCTTTCCCTGGAAAAGGGACCCATAAGATGGTGAATGTATTTTTCCAGCTATAAATAAAGCAGACAGAAAGATTTTCTATAGCTATTCAGTAAATGACTGACCAGGAAAATGTCAAATGAAATTCAACGTCTGTGTATGTCCTGGGAAATAAATAACTGTAGTTATAGGTACATAAGGATAGCTCTAAATTAGCCATCCTTACGTACCATTAACTGAGCGCTGCACAGTGGTCGCTCCGACTCGGAAGGGTTGAAGGACAGTGAGGACGCATGCAGCCAGTGATGGTGGCGATGAACACTGGGACCCAGGAGCAGCTTCTGCCCAGAAGGCAGCAGAAGGGTCTACAGCTCTTCCGGGTGGGAGGTAAGCAAGGAGGAAAGGGCTGAAGGCGTGTAAAGCCTGGCACGGGGTGGAGAAACAAGCGAGGAACGATCTTTCCCTACAGACAATGAGAGAAGTGGAGGCAACCTAGGAAATTACTGGCCAATGGGTTTAAAACTCTGCCCTGGACAAGGCACAATTAAGATATGATACTCACTGTTGAAGAGAGCTGTTAGAAATGCTCAAAGATTTTTAACAAGATTTCCAGCAGGGGGAAAATTATGAGGATTCAGGAATAAATAAAACATTGTTCATTTAGGTTGTGCGTGTATTCAACACCTGTTATATGTAATAAGAGGGCAGGGATGGCTTGTAGCAAGCAGGGTACAGTTGCTTGTTACAACTCACAAGAAAAATGACAACAAAGGATTAGATTAGAGAACCCAGGAAAAACTGTTTTTGCTGGAACATTATAAAACGTTAGGAAGCTGTTAAAGCAACTTAGATTAGAAGACAGGGAAGTCGCAACAGGAAAATAGGACAGCATTGTGTGTCTGTAATCAAGTTAGTTCTAGCTGGCTAATTGAGTTATGAGTTAGAATTCACTTTGGAGAGCTTGAGGCACACATCAGTGCAAATCACCATTATTTAGTCACTGCTAGCTGTTTGCAGGCAGAGTAATCTGATAACAACAAAGAACTAGTACTGACAGATTTATTGCCTTTTTCATCCTATATGTCTTCCAAGCATTTAATTGGCAGAGTTTGCCAGTTAATATCTCTATTTGTGCTACCAAAAATTCCCTTTCTCCTCTCAAACTTTACTAACCTGGCAAGAACATCCAAGATAGCATCCTGTATCTTAATACATAATCATTGCAGAAACATTTTTTTTCATAAAAAAGAAGCATGTGAGCTTTGGAGAGAGAATCCCTGTTTTATTTACAGCCATTAGAGGTGATCAGAGGAGGAGAGCTGCCCTTGCTCTGTTGGCCTCTGTGTAGAGAAATTGCACGTGATAAATCAAAAATCACACAGCAATTTGTTTGAGACCTGATGAATCCCAATCCAACCTCTTACAAAGTCTGATCTTTACTTTTAAATCAGTTGCAAATAAACCTGATCAAAAATCCCATTGAAATTCTGATAGAAAAAACATCTCGCTATTTTTTTTTTTTTTTTTAAATCTTTTTAAGCAGCTTTGATGAGGACAGGAGCCTGTGCACCTGAATATTATGTTAGGAGATTTCCTTTCTTGCCTTTAACCACAGCACTTTCATTGTGTGGACTACAGATCTGAGCCACCAGCATTTCCAGGATGTTTCAGTTGGTGATTTATCCAAGAATTTTTTGGCAAGAATTTTCTCTTGCATATGTGTAGGTACAGATTCCCTAGCTGGCCTGAATCACTATTGATTTGCAAAAGCTAAAGAGCTGTACCTGTACTACGTTCATGGGGCTGTGTTTTGTTTTCAGTATTACTGGCTGTATGGGTGGCTGAATAGTCTTCTAGTGGAAAACCAAAGAGCATTGAGCTGTATTGCTCTCCCTGCGCGTGCATCAGCTCGTTTATACAGGAGACTCTTTTTCCAGTAGTCATCCAGCTCTAGTTCACAGTTTTTTCTGCCAGGACAATCCTGCTCCCCCATGCATGCGTGGAGGGCTGCGTGGTGCCGAGTTCGGCTGGCTCCACAAGCAAGCTGAGCCCAGGCTTGCCTTGCTGGCTTTCTTCATGGGAGAGCTCTGCTGTGTGCCAGGGGAAGCCAAAATGAACAGGAAACAGGAAAAAGGAAGAGAGGGTGGGAGGGAGTATGCGTGCTGCAAACACCAGGTGGAAGTGGCTGGACTCCCATGTTAAGTTTCCTTGTGGCTTTGGGCTTCAAGTTTGCTTCAAGTTTTGCCACCATTGTTGGCCTGTGTTAACAACTATACCAACAATATTTCATTCAAGTGTTCCTAGGTGTTCTTGTGCAGTGTTTAAGGCTTATGCGTAAATTATATGCCAACATATGAAAGCCACAGTGTCCCTGGTCACAGAAAAAACTGCATTTGGGACCTGTTATGATTTCTATTTCAAGCTGTTGGGAAAATTCCCATTTCCTGACATGAACCTTCTCCTTGTTCTAGGAAGTGCATAAAGTGACCTATATTCACTGGCTTATTGTCAGTTCTTTGATGAAAGTATTCCTCTGTGTGTGGAGGTTTTTTACATTTTTAAGTTCTAAGTGCAAAGAATCTAACATAGAAATAGGCGGGAAAGGAAATCTGTGCCTGCAAAGATAGCATAAGTGATAATAAACTGTCAGAGCAAATGCCGCCTACAGCACACCAAGCCTCTTCTGTCCTCTTCCAGTATTTACGTAATCTCCTCAGTGCATACACCTTGGGCACCCACGAGGACACCAGTGTAAACTGGGAGACTGCGGCATTAGGATTCCTATCCACTCTAGGAGGCCGCTGGATTTCAATATGTTCTCCCATATGTTTTAACACTTCTGTGTTTCTTCCATCTCTTTCTGGGAAATGTGAAGGAATTTAATGATCTTTTCTAGGGTTATTAAACCAACAGCTGTTGTCATTAATAGAGGACATTCTTTATGGCAGCGTGCAAATTCTAGTGATAAATCCAGCCCTGCCACCCTGTATTACTTTTTAATGAATACAGCATTTGTACTGAAACTGAGGTTATGAATGCAGTGAGTTCTTAAACTATTATTTGATGATACAGCTTTGGCATAAAAATAGGGTTTTTTTTCCCTCCTCCTATTCCTAATTGCTTTTGCTATGAAATACATTTTATGCTGGGCGAGACAGAAATTTTGTTTGTTTGTTTCTATTTTCCTTCCTTCTCCCTTTTTTGTTCTCTCTGCCAAAAAACAAACTGAAAAACTGGGGAAAAGTCACTCAGAAGAATGGAATACATCACAATTGAATAGTCATTTTTTGGTGAAGTTTATTTGCAGAAAGAAATTATCTTTTCCTGTTTATTTCAAAGGTTCTTCTGGCATGCAAAATTGATGGTGACTTTTACTGTATTTGGAGCGTGCTTTGCCTTCAGTGACTTACTGTCCTGCATCATAATGAAGACTGTAAATATCTGCTTGGATACACTTTATGTCTAATTACCCACTATCCTGTTTTTCAGTACTTTCTTTTGATACTGGATAGTAAAGAGCGTTTTTGCTGCATCACTCTGATTTTCCTACTGTTTTTTTTTTTAATGGTAACATAACCCAACATAATAATTACAATTTTGAGCTCAGTGAAATACATAATATCAGGTAGTAATATTTTATGTACTTCCTTGATGGCCCCTTGTCTAATCATTTCAATAACTTTGATATTCTCTCAAAGGCTTAAAGAGCTGCCTAGCAACTGCAGGTGGGGAGAACAGAATATTCCAGGGCAGCAGAAGCTTCTTTGGACAGTCTTGCTTTGTCATGTACGGCTGTCATTCCAGGCTTATGAAATGCTGTAAGATTGAGTGCCCTTAAATCGGATCCAAAACCAGGTGTGATTTGAACTTGTGTCCCACTTGGTCTGGATTCACAAGAGTATTAGTATCTGGCTGTAGTATAGGAGTCAGAATAAATAAGTTTCGACACGTTTATCTTGCTGGGCTGCAAATCTAAGTGATTAACTAGTGGAATTGTAAAAATGTACCTGTTTATTGTCAAATACTGTTTGTAACCAACTTTATTTCATTCTGGAGAAGGAGAAGTGGACTCCTGATTTCTGCAGTTTGAGGCTCCAGCAGAGACTTCTCTAATCCCCTTCCCCACCTCTCCAGGAAGCCTGTTCCAGGGTTTCACCACCCTCTCAGTAAAGAAATGTTTCCTCATCTTTGGTCTGAACCTCACCTGGTACAGCTTTGAGCCATTCCCTCAGGTCCTGTCCCTGGATCCCCAGGCAAAGAGCTCAGCAGCTCCCTCTCCACATCCCCTACTCGGAAGCTGCAGAGAGCCAGATGGTCTCCCCTCAGCCGCTTGTCTCCAGGCAAGAACGGCCCAGGGGCCTCAGCCTCCTCACAGGACATGCTCCCCAGCCCTTCACCAGCTTCGGTGCCCTCCTCTGGGCACCTTCAAGGACCTTCACCTCCTTCCCAGTGGTGAGGCCCCGCGCTGCACAAGGTGCTCGGGGTGAGGCCACACCGAGGCTGAATACAGAGGGATGATGGCATGTTCCGCTCTGGCTGAGGTTTCAGTGGGGGAAGTAATTGAAAGAAAGCGATTAACAGTAGAAAAGCACTGGCTTTTGTCATCGCTTTCAAAGTATTTGAAGTATTTCATCCAGTGTTGAGGATGTATATAAATAACCAGGAGACTTACTTAGGAGTAATCACTGCATTTGTGTCATGAATAAACAAAAACAAGAAAAGAATGCTTTCCTGTTGCCTTCTGTGGACTATTCATCCTGCACCTTAAAAAGCACACAACGAAGTAGTTTTTCGTCTTGACTGAAATGCATTTTAAAAATAATTGTTTTACTGGCTTGAAAGCTTCATGAATTGGATTAGAATCCCATATATATACCATGGGTAGTGGGTGATCTGGCCTGTTTGTTTTTTCTCACCTAGCATTTTCCTTAAAATAACCCCTGCACTGACATTGTAAGCAGATAGGCAGGAGCTGAAATATTCTCTCTGCCATGGGAGAAGATTTGGGATGAAATTACCCATTTAAGGAAGATCTACCAAACTTGCACAAAATGCAGGTATTGGAACCTGAATTAATTAGCATGGAAATGACTGAGCACACTTAAATGCATATGTCTTGTTAGTATTCAGCATTGCCACCATGAGAGGAAGGAATAAGAAATGAAAAAGATGGGATAAAATGAGCAAGAACAGGAAGAGAAAAAACAGGTTTCTTAATCTGTGGTAGTCCTTTCAGTAAGCTTGCAGACCAGTCCAAGGAAGTCACGCTAATAATTCATAATAAATAGTTTCTTTGTAGGATATCTGTCCAAGGGCTTCTGGCTGCATTAGAGGTAATTAATAAATGGTTATGCAATGGTTATGCATCTATCTAGGCATTTAGGCTGTCACTTAGCACTGCAGTATGTGCCGCCTCTGGGAAATGGAAAGCAATGACTGAAACTTCGGCATCTTCACAGGCTCTTTGGTATATATTCTTTTTCCTTTTTTTGAGCCAAAACTCTGTGTTAAAAGTAGCAATCCTTTTCCCAAAGAGCAGGTGCTCAGATATTACAATTGTGAACATCCTGTAACTTCATGGGTGTGTGGATGGTGGGACAGATGTGCAGCAACACGGATGGATTAAACACTTGACATTCACCTCTGCAGAGAAGTATCCTGCCTTGAAATATAAAATGGAACTGAAATAGAAGTAGAGCCTCTGAAATTTCAACCCTGGTGTGCATAGTTACTCTGAAGAGAAACATTTGCTACTTTTTTGACAAGCTGGACTCGCAGTCTTGTTCTTTTCAAAGCAGAGAGAAAGCAAAGGGAAAAATGCAACTTGTGTTTAAAGAGCAGCAGGAGCTCTAGATCATTTATTCGTTGCAGCATTTCCCTTAAAGAGTTTTTCTGTGGATGCTTCAGGCTGAATTTTTTAAAGTTGGTTCTGGGTTTTATTTTCTGCTTCCTAGGGAACTCATTTGGAGGCAAGTTTTCTGGGAAAAGTGGGACCCTCAGAAAGAGAAGAGAGTTAGAAAGATGCTTGTTCCCCCGGAACCCGGGACCCTTCTTCCCTGCTGCTGGTGTCCGTGCCTTCCACGGCTCTTGCAGAGGAGGCCAGCTGCTGCCGGAGGGAAGCGAGCACCTCCAGACAGCAACTGCCTCCCCGGGCATGGGACTCGCCTTGGCACTGCAGGCATCACGCACCTAAGTTCCACACTTTTATTCTCTCCTGCTAAACTTGCCATAAGGTTTCTGCAACGCTCGTCTCGCACATGTGCTTGAGTGGTGCTGAGAAGCCCTCTCTTCGTCGGGTCCCTCATGTGGGACGGAAACTAGTGACAGTGTTGATATTTGAGGAGGGATATTTCTTCCCAGCTGAGCAGCAGTTAGAAAAGAAACATTTTTGGTATCATGGAATTAAACAAATATTAAGGGGAAAATACTAGACCGATTAAAATCACAGAATCACAGAATGGTAGGGGTTGGAAGGGACCTCTGTGGGTCACCCAGTCCAACCCTCCTGCTGAAGCAGGGTCACCTACAGCAGGCTGCACAGCACCTTGTCCAGGCGGGGCTTGAATATCTCCAGAGAAGGAGTCTCCACCACCTCCCTGGGCAGCCTGTTCCAGGGCTCCGTCACCCTCAGAGGGAAGAAGTTCTTCCTCATGTTCAGACGGAACTTCCTGTGCTTCAGTTTGTGCCCACTGCCCCTTGTCCTGTCGCTGGGCACCACTGAAAAGAGTTTGGCCCCATCCTCCTGACACCCACCCTTCAGATATTTATAAGCATATATTAGGTCCCCTCACAGCCTTCTCTTCTTCAGGCTGAACAAGCCCAGCTCCCTCGGCCTCTCCTCGTAGGAGAGATGCTCCAGTCCCCTCATCATCCTCGTAGCCCTCTGCTGGACACTCTCCAGCAGCTCCTCTTCTTTCTTGAACTGGGGAGCCCAGAACTGGACAGAGTACTCCAGATGGGGTCTCACTAGGGTAGTGTAGAGGGGAAGGAGAACCTCCCTCAACCTGCTGGCCGCACTCCTCCTAATGCATCCCAGGATGCCCAAACCATCAGCCCAATGTGGGAATTAAAAAGAATGTGTCCACTGGCTGATCTGATTAGAGAAAAGGGATCAATGAAGTGTCAGACTAATACTGCTCTCTGATTAAAACCCTGAAGTACAGAATATTCTTGAGAAGAGCCTTTGGAATCTGATCACTTTGAGTTGACCTCTTTTACCCCTTTTGTACTTCTGACATTAGCGTGCAGCTTGTGGAGACAAGGAATATGAGTGATAATCTGAAGGCGGGTGTTTAGAAAAGGAAAAGTAATCAATCACTTTATTCCTCCTGGCTTGGTGCCAGTTGATGGAGTGGATGATGATGGGTGGTGTGACTTTCAGTGAGAAGATGCAGTTGCAAGCCGGGGCTCAGCCTTCCCATGGCTGACAGCATCCCTGGCAGCACCGGCAGCTGGAAAAGAACACGTGGGTCCCTCTGGGACAGCAATAATGACAGCAAACCCCATCCAAACCACCTGTGGTTTCAGGTGTGTGTGACCCAGGGAGGACCGTGCAACCCGGAGTGGTGCCTCTCACCAAGCCAATGCCGTTGTGGGGAGGACCCTCCGCCTGCATCTCCTGGTGTGGCATGGACGTTCCCCGGGCCTTGCCTTGCCCCAGGGTGGGCTGCTGGAGCTCCTACAAGGCTGTCAGATTCCTTTTAGGATGCAAACAAACAAAAGTGGAATTTTTTGAAGTGTGCTTTACAAGAGTCAGGCTAAAATAAAGGCAAGAATCCAGCCTGCCCCTTGAGACTAGGCTGGGCAGCGTGGGCCAGGGCAGCGCTGGGGCTGCAGCACCTCCAGCCACCTCGAACAGCTCCTGGGCAGCCTGGGCAGGCACCGGCCATGCTGCCCTCCTGGCCAACGGAGGGATGGATGCTGTGCACATCCGAGGGAGGCAAATGCCTATTTAAGCAAAAAATAACTGCCAACTTGATACTACCTAGGTAAATCGCCTACTGACACTTGTTTGTATCAAGCCAGAGGGCTTGTTTGGGCCCTTTGACAAAGCTTCAGAACTGGAGTTAGTAGCGTCTGCACATGGTGATGGTCACCGTATGGTTGTACTGATTGCACAGGGTCTGTGAGAACAGAGTAGGAATCCAGTAACCCCCTCTTCCTTAATTATATGCAAAGTTAGAAACAAAAGGATTTGTTTGAGGCAACTGAAAAAAAAAGAAAGCCTTCCACTTGTATGCAGTTGCTAATTCAGTAGAATCCTGAGATAAATAATACATCATGACATTCACAGGCACAGTTCTAATTGCTTTTTCTTCTCGCTGACTCAAGCCATGGGTCCTTCATCTGTATATTAGTACAACTACTTCTGTTAGGAAAAACAAAGCAAAACTCCAAAGAACTGAGGCGTATTTCAATGTATTTTTCCCTGTGTAAAAATGTTTCATATGATTTCCTAAAAGCTTCTAGGCTATAGAAGCAGGAGGCCTCAAAGCACTATCGTCAGTTACCTAAATTTAGAAGGTGTGAACCTAATGAATTGCAGGGAGCATCAAGTTTGGGGAGTTTGTAATGAATAAGCCCTAAATTCAGACACCTTCCACAAAGAAACAGAAGCCAGAACTAGAATTGCCAGCTGCAGGCTTAGACCAAAACTTACACTTGTCCATTAAGTTAGGAAGGTCCTGCTCATGTAGCTGGAGCTCCCAGTTAACCCTTAGTTCTGGTCTCTCTCTGCCAGACCAAGGGACATTAATTGCCCCAACCAGCCTGCCCTGCAACCCCTGCCTATGGCCAAAAGCCCCGCTTGCAGTCAGGTCAGTCCTTGGTCCTCACTGAAGCTGAGCCACAGGTACGCCCCATGTCCAACCCTGTCCCCTGCTCATCCAGACTCACTTGCCCTTGGCTCTAACTCATTGCCTGCTGTGGTCTGGTGATGCCTGGGCTGTCAGCGGGACCCGTGGCTGTCGCCATCCTGCCTTGCCCAGGTGCTGTGGGACTGTGTCCTGCTGATGCGGCCACTTCTCGGCCTGTGCCGTGGGTACCCTTAGCTCCTGGCTTGTCCTCCCTCCTGGGGCAGCTGTGCTCCTGCTGTCACTCAACATGCTCACAGTCCTCCCCTCTTTAAAGTTAGGCTTAATCTGCTGTATTGTCACTGTTGCGTGGAAAAGTTGCATAAGGTTCATTGCATTTCAGAAATGAAGACTCCATCCTGAAAGGGGAGATTGCATCTGGGCTTGGTAATGTTTTAAGTGTAATGTCTCCAGCATTTTTCACTTTCAAGGCGACAGTAAATGAAAGATTGATTCCTGCAATTTTGACAGTTATAATTCGACTGAGAAAAGGTCAACTTCTTCATGGAACCTTGTTTAAACTAGTAGAACGGTGTGGAAATGTCACATTGTCTTTCTGATAGTGTCACCGGTGCTTTGATTAACAATAGGTTCAATCTGTAATGCAGAATAAAACCTAAATGCCACAGATAGCTCAAGAAGAGCATAGTCCAAAGTGCCAGAGGGATCAGTAGAAACATTTCCCCTGATTCCACTGGTTGTGGGATCTGGTCTAACTGAAACACTGAGAAAAACAGAAATTGGTATCGTTATTCAGAAATGCATTATTTAGGCCTGAGGGAATCAGGACCCCTAGCCTGTTGTTCAAGAGACCAGGAGCTGCAGCAGAACCCTCAGTGGGAAGACTTCACATGTGTCCTGACCCTGGGCTAATGGCACCAACCAACCAGCCCCACCTTGGACCCCCCCCACGCCCTGCCGTGCCTGTAGTGCTATTTAAGCTCAGCTTGAGGCCAACACCTATTTCTTACCTGTGTGGCAGGAACACAGGTCCCAGCTCTGCTGCAGCCTGGCCATGGGCTCCTTGGCTGCACTGCCAGCTTGGCTGGGGGTTCGCCACTGGAGCCTGGTGAGTCTCTTGGGTCTGCTACTGCTAATTTGTCCTGTATTGGCTAATGCTTCTTCTGATCGTAGTGGCACTGGGAGGGTATATCTCAAAGTGGCTTGTAAAATCCTGTGCTGGAGGCTAAATAGCATAGGTCTAGAAAGCTGATGTGATGATGCTTATGTTGCTAGCTAACTACAAGGGCTAGGTTTCTGTAGATATTTTCAGTGTTAGTTTTAGTTCCATTGATTCCCCTACCCCCCCTTACGCCCCTTTCCTGTGAAGTTTCAGCCTCTGTTTTTATGAGGAGATCTCATGGCGGGGAGCATGGTTGCTGTCTAGTGCATGTGTCAACAGATTTTTGGCCCTGGAAACACTTCTTCGGGTGTCTCAGTGGGCTTCTCTCCCTTGCAGCTCTTGCTTTGTTTGCATCTTCTGTGCCATTGCAGCAGTATGCTACTCCTGCCTTGCACTGGCTGCAGACTATGTGCTTGATTAAATCTTCCAGCACATAATGGGGTTTGAAATGTGGCTATGCCTTACTGATTGAAGAGTGTGGTGATGGTGATAAAGACTATATTGCTGTCTTTCGGATCAGAGATCTGGATAAAAATCGATTGCTTGGATTTTTGTATTGCTTCTGTGTGGCACTGCCCTGTGGGACAGGCAGGCTGGGGGGGGGGAAATGGGAGAGCAGCGCTTCTGGTGTGGGGTCAGACACTGGGAGCAGGGCCTGGGCAAGGGCTGGGGGCGAGGAGGGTCAGGAGAATACATTGCTGCTGTTGTCCACAGCACAGACCTGCCCCTGCTGCCCATGGGCACTGGCCCCTGGGCGCTGCGTGGCCTGGGGTGGGTTAGCATGCAAGCAGGGCTGCTGCTGATCTCTGCAGGCTCACATCTTCAGCACTTGCTCTCTGCTGTTGCTGAAGCCCAGCCTGGATCCTATAATCCAGACAGTGCCCTGCAAGGCTGTCTCTGAAAGCAGGGGCTGGGATGGGGGTGGCTGCTGGAAACATGGGGGGTTTGAGCCTTGTCCCTAGTCAGCCGTGCCGGTCAGGCATGCAGGCCTGGCCAGGGAGTCTCAGCTCTGAGCGGGTCAGTGCTGGGGGTGAAAGTTATGGTTAATTGTCGCCTTCGTTGGCGTGGCGACCTGGTTCAGGGACGGCTCGGCGACCCACCCCTCGGCCGCTCGGGTCATCAGCACGCAGACACCAATGTGGTGGACAGCAAATAGTGTTTATTGATAAATAACACAGCGTTATATAGCCTAGGTTTACAGCATCATTTCCGTCTGCTTACTTCACGGGTTAAACGCTATTGGCTATTAGGAGAGGGGGGGGACAATACCTTTCCGTACGGCGCGACATCTTCAGACTGCTAAGCCTTAACTACCCACATTTCCCCACTCCTTATGCTTAACTAAATAAGCTAATATAAAATATAAAGTTGTAATACTTAACTTAACTTAGTATTTAACTTAAGACTTAATATTATGTTAGACTTAACCTTAATTAATCTTAACTATAACTTAAAAATATAAATATTAAGATCTTACGATAACAAATATAAGGCGCCTTGAACAAATGCATTTGTAAATTAGCTAAAACGTAATCTTAAAATATATATAATATAATTTCAAAATATAATCTTAAAGTCTTAAAAATTCTATCGATATTCTTATTTTATATTTATTCTATATTTTACAATAGTTTTAAAAAGAATATGCTATAAACCTGAAAAAGTATAAGGCACAGTAAACAGGTAAAAGTTGAGGTAACTTTTAGGATAACACTGGGTAGGTACATTTTTAAAGCAGCTGACGGTGTTCTACGAACATAATGTTAAATTTCTCCAATCGACTCTTGACGAACGATACGATTCCATTCAGTATACAGGGTCCAAAAATTAGTGCTATTACAATCATCGCGATTGGTCCTATCAAGGTGGATAGCAAGGTGGTTAACCATGGGATTAAACACTGCCAGAGATATGCATGGAGTAAGGCCTGTTTTGGAACAGATCCATTGAGCTCCTTCAGAGGGAATAACCCATTTTTCTTTGGTTTTTCCCACTGTGGACGAGACAGAACTACAGAGCTTCCGTTTTTGTCCCCACACATTGCCTATACAGGTCCCAGATCCAGAAACATATTGCATGGTTATCCTCCTTTTCTTCTCTCCCCAAGAACACTGAAGTGGTACGGATCGGGTGTCTAGGCTATATGTTGTGTTTACCCCTATAGCTTCATAAAAAGGGGGTTTCACGTCATAGCACAACCAACAGTGTGCAGTTAGGTTTGGGTTGGTTTGGTTCAAGGTGTCATAGGTAGCTCGCATTAGTTTCCATAAGGGGGGTTCCCTCGTCCCATCGAGGGAGGATATTACATCACTTTGGGTGGTCTCCAGGGGGCTAGCAGTTATCTGTGGTCCACTAACAATTGGATTGGGGCCAACTCCATGAGGAGGGTCTTTTATTATTTCCTCCTTCCTTATATGTATCAATCCACCTCGATCTTGTCCTGGTTCCCAATACCTAATTTCCCAAGTTCTTCCCGTTACCCATCTTGAGTCTTCTGGATGAATTACTTGGAGGATTATAGCGTCACAATTACTGTACCCTACAGATCCTCCAGACCAATCGAGTCGTGGATGTTTGCAACCTAGTGGTCCCCATGTTGTCGTTAAATATTTGTCTGGGATTGGGGGTGTCCAAGCGGAAGCGATAGTGACACAGTCCCAATAGGCACAATAATATTGATTAGGAGAATTACAATATCCCTTTCCTGGGTTAGATTGTGCACATGTAATAGGGCCGCTGGTTTAGGCAGGGCTGTATGGGTGCTAATTCACACAGGTGGGCAGCAAATCTAGGAGGTCCTGCTGTTATGACTTCCCTTACTACTTCACCATTTACAAGGTTCCGTAGGACCCACCTATATGGCTGATGGTGATGGTAACTTGATTCTGCCTGTCCTATAGTGACAAGCTCCAAGATTAGGATCACACACGGGCATCGTAGCCCCCCTTTGCGGACGCTATTCTGCCGTTGTCTGGATTCTGTCCGTGAGGAGGTTTCAGGCTCGGACAGGACGTTTGCCGACTTGTCGTCTTCTCTTGTCACCGGGGTGTACGGGTTACAGGGGTGTCTGATGATCCGGTCCTGTGGACAAAAACTCAGTTTTCATTAGTTTTATTCTGGCTAGTATGGTGCGAACAGTCACCTGAATCAGGGTTAGATGTTCTTCCTTCGCGACATGCTTAATCATGTCCACGATGCTGGATCCCGCTGGCAGTGATCGTAGGATTTCTTTGGTTGTCGAATTACACTGCTGACGTAAACATTCCGCTATGACTGGGCCTTTTGCCTCTGCAGGCAAGGCCGAAGAATCGACTGCTGCTTGGAAACGATCCACGAATTTTGTGAAGCTCTCACTTTCACTTTGCTTTATTGTGGACCATGGCGATGGTTTGGTAATGACTCTAGAGGTTGTGCGAATGGCTTCTCTGGCCGCACGAGTGGTTGCCATAACTTCATGGGCCCGCAGGGCCTGGGCTTGTGCCTGGGGGGTAATCATTGTGGGATCTGTACCCATTAACCGCTGCAGGCTGGAGCCATGCAGTGGATGGTCTGCCCCAGTTACTTGGGCCAGTTGCTTCGTACAGTTGTCCTCCCATTCTTGTTTAAAAACGGTCATCCCTGCCCTGTCAAAGATCAATCTACAAGTTTGTTTTATATCGAATGGGAGCATATCGTCTCCCCCGAATATACCATCTATAAGGGTGGAGACCATGGCAGAATTAAGGCCTTTATCTGCGATTGCCTTAACAGAATCACAGAATCACAGAATAGTAGGGGTTGGAAGGGACCTCTGTTAGGGTTTATAGGTGAGTGGACCCTCTGTCCCCCGTCCGTCACCCGGACCGGGAACGCCAGCGCGGCCAATGGGGCCCAGTCGGCGCACGCAATCTTTATTCTCCTCCAGTCCGTGAGAGGGATTTCTCCCCCTCGTGGTTTCTCTTTAATTTGGATGGGGATATTTTGGCTCTTGACTTTATTTATCTCTGTTTCCTCCTCTACTACGTTTAAATCAGTTGCGAGCCACTCGTCCCTGCTGGTGTTTGAATCGGAGTCGGAACTCGACTGACTGGTTACTTCTGGTCTCCAGTACCTTTTTGCCGAGCTCCGGCCCCCTCCCCTATGGGCGGGCCGCTCCTCCCCCCCGGGCCCGCCCCGCCCTCTGCTCAGCAGGGTGCCCACCTCACAGGCGCACCTTTTGAAATGCACGCGCTGGTTGGCTCTCTGCCCCCCGCTGGCCCCCCTTTCCCCTTCTAGGTCGCTCCTACTGCTCCTCTCCCCCCTGTTCTCCTCCGCCTCCCCTTTGTGTGCGCTTGATAACTTTAGCGCTTCCTCCCTGTTATCACCAAAGGAATTTTCGCCCCGCCTTTCCCCTTTGGGCTCGGCGCCATCTTGGGGCACATAGGGCGGTGGTGTAGCCCAGACTTCCTCAGACCCCGTTTTTTCCGCGGCGCTCCTAGCCTCCTCGGCTAACCCGCCCCAGAAGGATTTAGCCTGTTTCTCTCCCTCCGTAAGTGGGTCGGGGTCCGAGAGTTGAGGGGATGTATTGCCCTCTAGCTGATCTTTAGGCTCAGCAGAGCCGTTATCGTCTGGGGGGTGCAAAGTCTGTGTGGCTGCCCCAATTCCCAATTTTGGGGTAGCAAACAAACAGCTCCCTGCCGCCTTCCAGGTCTCCTGCTCTTGTCTAGCTTTCTGCAGGGCCTGTACGACTTTCCCCCACGACTTAAGGTTTTTCCCACAACCCGAGGACATCATCTCCTCGGCTAACGCTTTAGTGCACTTATCCCACACCTCAGGGTGGAAAATATCCACCGGCTGCTCAATGACCCCAATATGCAAAAGTCTCGCAACTGCGAGCGTAAAATCTTTGGGCTTACAATCGATACCCCAATGCTTATGTAATTGCGATACGACCTTCACAAGGGCTTCCATCCTCCTTGCTAGTCCGGGAGCGTCCTCCCTGCCGGGCTGGTCCTGCCGCTCCAGCCGCCGTTCACCCGATTCCAGGCGAGTCTTTCCCGGGTTTCGGCACCACTTGTCGCCTTCGTTGGCGTGGCGACCTGGTTCAGGGACGGCTCGGCGACCCACCCCTCGGCCGTTCGGGTCATCAGCACGCAGACACCAATGTGGTGGACGGCAAATAGCGTTTATTGATAAATAACACAGCGTTATATAGCCTAGGTTTACAGCATCATTTCCGTCTGCTTACTTCACGGGTTAAACGCTATTGGCTATTAGGAGAGGGGGGGGACACTACCTTTCCATACAGCGCGACATCTTCAGACCGCCAAGCCTTAACTACCCACAGTTAATGTTTCCAGGCTCTCTGTGCAGGTGACTTGTTCTTTCAACACTTGCCACCATTTCTGCAGCATAACAACACTTAGATCCTGGTAGGTTCTTCAGGAAAGGTCCTCTCAGGCTTAGTAAATGAACAACTGACAGTTTTCTTTGTATTTAATTCAGACAATTACTTACATACTCAAAAGAATGGTGCTGAGCTCTGAAGGTGGGGAAGGCTGAAAATTATCTGAAATACAGATTCTTGAACTCAGCTGAGGCACTCTCTGCTGATGGAGTAAATTAGAACACCAACTTAGAGCAGAGATGCTCAGAGAAACTTCCTTTTCAGAGAAAAGTGGGGGTGGGGCCACGATGTGAAGCTTTGCAGTTGAACACAGGGATAAATTTGGAGGATGCTAATGGTGAGCTGGTGGTGAGCAGCAGCACCTTTGCTGGTGGTAACAGCCTCTATGTGCTCAGGGGAGCAGAGATGCCTTGTGCCCCTCTGCCTCCCGCGTGGTGGGAAAACTGGGGTCACAAAACCTGCTGTGCAGGTGGAGATGGATTTTGTGTTATATGAAGTTTGTTTCCCATAGACTATAGGAAGAGCTGAGCAGTTTGTGAGTTATCTGGCAAAGCAAACATCAACATTGCAAAGGATCAGACTACTAAGTTATTGCTGGCTACACAGAAAAAATACTGTGACATGCGATGACAGCTTAAACTGTATAAGCTTCTGTATGTGGACCTTCTTTGCTGGAATAATTTTATCTGGCAAAAGTCAACCTTCAATCATTTGGGGGGGGGTGTGGAAAGTGAAGTGCTGCCGTATAGGGGAGGCTTCTTGCTTCTTGAAATAATCAATTCACATAGTATTTGTCATCAGTGACTTTTCTGAAGGATAGTGTCTTGTCGCAATGGTTTATCTTCAACTTCCAATTTTCAGAATGATTGTGCACCAAGTATCACGTGTCAGGAAGCATTTTCCACTGACTGACTTAGTGCTGCATGTTTCTGTTTATAGAGTCACCATTTGTGTTTATTTTTAACACACTTTACTATCAAATCCTTTCAATAATTCAGGACAATATAAACAACAAGAGTTGCTGGGCATGTTAGAAGCATGCTGTCAGGGGAAAAAAAAGATATCCTAGACCATCAGTCTTGAGAGTTGAAGAGTTTTATAAGGAAAATTTCCTAATAATAGAGTAGAAAAAGCTAAGGTGACACTTTAACAGGCTAGAAATCGGTATCTGTCAAGAGTCAGCGTGGTGTGAAGGCAGGCATATAGGTGCAGTACACAATATGGAGGAGAAATTTTTTGTATGCAGTCTGCATCTGCCTTCTCTCTCATTCAGCTTGTGCCATGGGCTTTCAGTGTGATGCTGAAGTGCCTCTCTTGTATTCACCATTTGTGCAACTTGGCTTCCATGTCTGTTGTACTATCTGTGATTTAACAACTTAAGACTGTAAGTCGGTTCAAAAACTGTATTGACATTCATAGAAGAAAATCATTGTGGACTGAGAAATGCAAAAATGCAAGACACTGAAGAAGCCCCAGGTTGCAAGAACATAATTGGGAAAGTATCACTATAAACTTACTACAGCTGTGTACTCCTTTTACAGGTATCCTATGACCCTCAGTGTTACCAGCTTGCTTGTCATGAGTGTTTTTTTTACTTGCTTGAGTATCTTGGGAATCAGCAGACTGGATGGATAAGTGCGGGTTTGCATGTCATCACCAGATCAGAAGGGCTTTGGGTTCCCACTTGCTTCGAGCTGAAAGGTCTGAGACTTCTTGCTCCTCTATACTGCAGCAGGTCTATTAACATTTAACTTTCATACCTAGAAGGTTATTGGAATGACAGATTTCTGGAAGAGCTGCTTGCTCAATTGTCAACCAGCACGTTCCAGTAAATTGTTGAGAGGTACTTGATGTTGAATGTATGATGAGACTGCCTCTTGGTGCAGGTGGGCATGATTGTTCCCGTTTTTCTTCCCAATTATATGAAATATGGCAGTCCTGCTGCTATTCATTTGCACAGACATCACTTGAATTGGAGTTAAGATCCTGAAGTGTAATTTGAATTGCTCTGAATTTCAGTCTGTTTACACAGAAATAAGTGTTTTGTGTGCTTGATGGTGGTCTGAATTTGCCACTGTCCCTATGGCTATGCTTAGTGGAAGGATGAGAAGACCCTTCACAGTCTCATTAGTATCCCTGCTCCTTGGTGAGACTAGTCACTTGCAGACAAAGGCCTGGATTCCTCTCCTCTGTCTTAATCCCTTTAGAACAAGCTATTCTGTTGGATTGTCTGTACTGCAGCAGATACTGCTGAAATTTTGCATACGGGACCACAGACAGCATTATTTACTGGATGGAAGTAAACCTCAAGCTAACATCTTGTGTGTCATTTGGTAGGCATTTCGATTTACGAGTGTTTCTGAGAGCATGAATATTCTTACTGACTTCTAACAATTCTAAGAATCTGTGCAGTCTAAATAAAGGCATGCTTATTCCAGGTCAGTGTGAAGTGCCACACCCGTGTCCTTACAGGCTTTCTGCCTGAAACCAGTAAAAGCTGTTGACTGGGCAGCACCCTTGATTATCAGCTACAGTGTCTTCTATCTAGGCTGACTTTTCCTGTGTGTTGCAAATTTCCTTATCGCTCCTGATTTAACTGCTGGGTGTTTCTGTCTCCTTTTTCTTTTCCCAGCAGGATTTCTAGTACCCAGAGTGATCCAGGTGAAAGGCTGTGTATGTGAGGCCAGGGGATTCAGGAGTACACAAAACTTGATAAAACTTCAAACTGGAAACAAATTCTGTGTCCTGCAGCTCACCCAGCTGGAAACATGAGAGTCTGATTATGAAATAAACTAATGGCTGAAATGGATCCCTCAAATCACCTGACAAATATCTTAATTAGAGCTTTTGAAGAAAAGTAATCCTCTAAATGAGCTGCTGGTAGCAAGAACTCTTTAAAAAAGTTTCTCAGTGGTCAGAGGTTAATCTCTCTCCTGCTCTGATGGTGTCACCTTTTTAAATGGGTGGCATGTAAATACGTATTGTTATGTGCTTCTCTGGTAGGAAGCTATAAAAATGGACACCATGCAAAAATTTGAGGGTTGAGGAAAAAAGGGATGCTTTCTGTTCCTCACTGCTGAGCAGTGAGGGATGGATGCAGCATCAGCTTCTCCGGTGAGCAGCAGCACAGGGAGAGGCAATTATGAAGAAATATGTGCCTGCAGTGCAGGAAAAATAGTAGTTTAAGAGGGCTAGACGAAGGATGCTGAGGCCTGACTAAAAAGTCCCTGGACTGCTGCAAGCCATGCATCCAGATGCTCAAATGTTCAGAAGATCCACTTTGAGCAGCTTTTGGTCACAGCACCTACTGTCTCTGAGTGAAAGAAGAAATGATCGTTTAATGACATCACAGTGAGCTTGAACTATTATCTTAATTTCTGTTCTATGCCTGTGGTTTGGACCACAGAGACGCCAGTCTGTGACTGTAAGTGCTACAGTAGTAAACACCATTAACCATTTAGTGATTAAAATTTTTCTAAGTGGTAAGCAATGCCACTGTTATTGCTAGCTCTTTTCATTACTTGCCACTGTTTCTAAATATTTGAGCAAACGCAGGATAAAATAATCCATGACTGATTTCTTTGATAGTTGTGCTAAAATGCAGTGGTTTGAATGTAGGTGAAATGAAACTTCTACAGGAAAAATTGTCTTTTCATCTGTGGGATGGGCTAGTTAAAGACTGAAAAGATTTAGCATATGAAACAGAGGGAGCAAATCTTGTTTTAAGAGAAGGCTGGGAATGCTTTGTCCTGTGCTAATACTTGAGTACCATGTGCTGTCCTGTGCTATTGCTTAACCTCATCATCTCTTCTGTGGCTAGTAGGCTCTCTCTGCTTGCTGCCTTTCTCCATAACTGCCTTTCTCCATAATACCCTTTCTCCAAAATTGTCTGATTAATGCAATGAATTGAAGCATAGCAAACTGTATTTGAGTTTTGTGGGTCACATTTGTAACCAGAAGGGTGACTTAAGTACTTGAAAGTTGGTTTTCCCAAAATGTAATATTTATAAAATATATTTTCTTTCCCAACATGCCTTTCTTGCACCCTGAGAAACACTGCTGCGTAAGACCATGGGCTCAGATATTGGGTTAGGTGATGTGCTGCTTTGGCACCAGTGTTTCTGCTGTCTCCTTTGAGCATCCCCGCCAATGGGAATTGTGCAATTAAACACTGACTGCTATTTAAGTTTTGGAATGCAGTTCCTTTATTTACAGCCCTGAAGAGATTGAGTGGAGGCTTGAATTAAAAGGTCCTGAAACTAGGACAGAAACTTGTTTACAGAATGATTGCAGTGGTATGTTGTAAATTAACAATTCCAACATATCTAAAACAAAGACATGTGTGTAGCTCCATTTTAATTATCTCTTTCATGAATTGGAGCCTTGCTGCAACTCTGGGGTAAATGATATTTTTCCACTACATTCAGTAAGAGTGTTATCCAGCATGGACTCCACCACATAATTACCAATTGTCTTAACTTTTTCAAGATAATATTTAAATGAAATAAATATGCTCTGTAATTGACAGCAAAAAGTGGGGTTTTTGAGATGCTCTACTGATTTATATGGTAAGTAAGCTTAAATTGTACACCCATTTTAAAAATACAATTTGCAGAGCGTATTAATAGCACTCAGTGGGGTATACAAATTCTCATTTGTGTGGGACTTTCAGGTTTTTGAAATTTTTTGCATCTGGCCTGGGAAACTCTTGGCAGAAAAGTCTCTTGACATGTTTGGATTTCATTTGTTTTTAAGGGCTACTTAATTTTTTTATTATAATATATATCAAAATGAAGATGTTTTTAACATTTAGTTTGGAGAAGTTAAAACATACCAGTCTGGAGAACTTATGCTTCTTTCCCCTAAACTAAATTTTGATAAGGGCATGACACACTTGCAGTGCATTAGAGATTTCGATAGAACTGGACTTTTTAGCAGTGCTTCTAATTTTCAGACCTGCTCAAAGAATGAGGTGTATAGATATCCCACTCTAAGTATGGATAAGGACGTTGTTTTTCTTCCTTCAAACGATGTATCAGAAAGAAGCACAATCAGTTTGGAGTTGTGGAAAAACTTCCCTAGATTAGACAAGCAATAATTTTATTAACTGAAATCTGGAAAAGTGGGGAAGATACATAAAGCTGAAAACTCTACCTGTTATTTTGAAGTTATTCCCTTTTCTGAAAGCTAGAAGTGTGCAGGTAGAATTAGAGGTAATTCAATACTTTTACCCAAATTTTTGTGAGTCTGTTTCCATAGTGGTCAATGCCCAGTTCCCAATGACAATACAATGTGTCCTGTTCTTTTCTAGGAAAGATAGAGTAATTATGATTATTAGCCAAAAATAACTGCACAGAATGCTAATTCACTGTTCGGTGTCTTAGACAAATGAGAAAGTGAAAGACTGGCCTTGAAGTGACTTGATGACCGTGGGCAGTGTCTATTCCTGTCGATCCGTGTGACACAGCTTCTCACACACTACATGTCAGCTCGCTGTCCAGCTCAGCCCGATGTGTCCGGATGCGCTGTGGCTGTTCTCTCGGCTGAGTACTTACGATTTTTTTGACATCAATACCTTCATGATTCTGTTTTTGGAGGTGATCAGCCATCAGGAACTACATCTCATGCAGTCCTGTATGACATTTAGTACCTCTGTAGATATTGAACACATTGAACAAAACAGTAACCAGCCTGAAAGCTTGACGTTTACTGAAATGGTGCAGAAAGGGATCATTTACTCAGAAGGTGGCATTTCTGAATTAATGAAAAGCACTCTGGTAGACATCAGCAATGGGATACGTCACCAGACTTCAGAGATCAATTGTGTAGAAGTCCCAGACCTGAGCCTGATGTATTGATTCACAGAATTTTTAATATCTACAGAGAGAAATGATCTGTCTGTCCTGCAGTTCATTGCATCCTAAGGTAGACATTTAAATTAGTCAAATGACTTATGCTCTAGTGTGCCCATTTCCAATACTGCCTTTGATTAGAAAGCAAGTTGAGCTAACCAGCTTGCCTGTAGGTTTGTGTCACTGATGTTTGAAGCCCCCACTCCAAAAGAGACTTGATGCAAAATATTTTGGTCAGTGGAAGATTCCCCAGATGGACCTCAGTCTCTGCTAAGGCTCTTGTTCCCACTCATGAGCGTTTGGAGGTTTGTGGCAGCTGCATCAGCAGATAAAAGGTGCAATCTCTCTCCAGGGTAACTACTTGTACACATGTTGATATTCTCATGGGAGTTTGAGGCTGTGAATCTTTGTTAATGGTTTGGAGAACGCAGAAAATTCTTAGCACATGGAGAAGTGTTATCAGCAAATATGTGCTACTAAAATGATAGGCAGTTGGTGCAGCATGCTTGTGTGGATGGCTAAGATTGAACAATTGCAGGTCTTAAAACAATGCTGAAATATAAACCTGTTTTCCTATGATCCTCTTAATTACTATTGGTAACTTCTATTACCAAAGAGTGTAAAAATGTACATGTGCTATGTAGACATCCACACATATTTGTGAATGTTTTCTTAACTGACCAACAACGTAATGGTGTGTTGATATTAGACACAGGAAGTTCGACCCTTGAAGGTTAATATTTTTTGAATTAATTGGATGATCCCCTGGAGAATTTCTCAGAGGAAGGTAATTACATTTCTTTTTCAGTAAATTGAGTGCTTCACTAGTTTAACACATTTTTTTTTTTCTAGGGAAATATATGGTAGAACATAATGTTCTTTAACTCTTTCAAAGAGCAGAAGATTACTCCTTCTATCAAGACAGTGCTTCAGAGTTTCTAGAAGAAGCCATTTTCTTGTAGGTGCATGTAGATATAATCTAAGACATAGATTGGCAGTGGTTTCTCACCCTGTATTTGTACAGTGGTTATACCTGCCTTTTTCCTGTTGACTGGCTGGGGGGGCAGCCTGAGAAGCGGAAGAAGCCTTGATGCTGTGCAAGCACTGTTCAGCAATAGCTGAGGCACACCTGGGTGATAACATAGCACTGTTTTGGTCACAAATCCAGCACACAGCACCATTTGGTTTTATGGTGTCAGTTATCCACGCCTTAAGTTCCAGAGGGAATAATGCGCAAGATCTTTTATAATTCCTGTATGGTCCTTTCTGTGACTTCAATAAAGTATGCAGAGGCTCATGACAGTGAAAGTTATTGTGTTAATTGTTGCTAACACATTGAATTTGGGGATACAATTCTGCATCTCCCAATAGTGAAAAGACACAAATTCAGTTACTATTTAGGTCTGATGTTCCAAGATGCCCTGCTTGTACCATGCAAGATGATGCGACCTCCCGCTTCTTCCATCTTGTGAATTGGTCTCCTCAAAGAGCAGGCAGAGGTACTGTTCCTAAAATAGCAGTGGCTGAACAGTAGTAAGTGGCTTCGATTTTGATCTTCAAAAGCAAGGAAACACCAGGCAGGGCATCCTTTGTATTCAGTATTTATATGCTCATCAAAAAATTTCTTTCAAGGTTGAGCTTTTAGCTGTGGATCTATCTGAAGCACTGTCATACAGATCTGTCAAAGTTTAAGACTAGATGATGTCAGTATTATCTCTGCACAGGCAAAAGGCTTCATCAATTATAGCCAAATGTGTAAGATATTTAACAAACTGTTTTCTGCATGAAATTCCCTGTGACCGTATGTACACAGCTGACAACATTTAGAGAACTAGCTTCAGTGGGCAAGCCACAGTTGCTCTAGTAAACACAGAGCTATTTAGATCATGATTTGCCTTTGATATGTTTAGGGTGGATTCCTGCAGCAGCTTGAGGTATGTTTTGTGTGCTTTCTAGGATGAAGTTAGTTGGGAAATGAGAAAAATCTTTGACCAGCATGTGGTAACCTAGCAACAGGTAACACTTCAGAATCATTTTTTCCTCTTTAGCATCATGCCTGCTTAATGAGCCATTCTGGGGCTGAGACTTTATGCTTTTTTTGTATTGCCTACTTATAAAGTTTCTTTGAAACCTGAGTGCTTTCACACCTTACCTCCATCAGCAGCACCTTCATATGGGTTTAACGCAGAACTCTTGCTATGGTGCCAGAGGGATGCCTGGTAATAGCACAGCTGCTGTGCGGCAGCATACATTGCTGCGCAGTGGGGTGCACCCCACCGTGCTCCCCAGCACTGGGGCCATGGGGAGTTTCCAGGAGCTCAGGCTGCTCTGCCACCAGCAAGTGCTGGTGGCAGCGGGCACATGGCTGGGAGGAACTGGGATAATCTAAATGTCTGCACACCCGCACAAGTGTTGGTCCTGTGCAATACTTCACCCCAAAAGGCAGCAGTGTCTGGAAGACAAAGTAAACTGAAGCAGCTTTGTGTAGAAGAAATTATGACCCCATACCTGTCCAGTCTTGCCTTTCCAACCTTGTCCGTCGTTGTGGTGAGCAAGACAGCTGATTTGCCGTATAGTAGTGAATTCATACATGATCCATGTCAATACCTTTAAGCACACATGTGAAGAGGAATAACAGTAAAGAGCTCTTGAAAGACTCGGGTTTTAAACATATATGTTTTGGGGGTTTGTATTTGCATCTTCTCATTTTCAGGCTTTTTTGTATTGTCTACTAGACCTACAATTGCATTGTATTTCTGAATGGACAGTTGAGATTTTGATGTATTCCCAGGACTTCAGGAGCGCTAAGGCTGTAGATTAATTGCCATACATCACCAGGTCAAGATAAGTTGCCAAATCAGCAATATGTGCCAATGGGTACTGAAATCAGTGGAGTGAGAAATACTGAATAAGAGGGAACTGGTTCATAGTAGTACATGGAAACAGTACTGTAGTTGCTTTCATATGCCAGTATTCTGTCCTATATACAAGTAAATTGATTAATAGATAAAATGATTGTTTCTATAATGCTAATGACTAATGTTTTAAGGAAATTTGTGTGACGCTTTTCTGTCTGAAAGAGTGAGCTAAGGTAGGGCAATGATTGGAATGCGTTGTGTTAATGACTGGCTGGCACAAACTGTGTTCCCTCTACTACTATTTTGTCATTGACAATGAAATAAATTGTCTTGCACTTAAATATAGGCACAGGATTACAACAAATATAATTCCTACCTCAATCCTTCCTTTATTAAAGAAATTTGCAAAAAATTGTTCAAATCGCAACTGGGAGGGAGGGATTTTCCAAGAAACCTTAGCTTCCTAATTCTCTTACAGGAGAGTATGTGTTTGATTATTGCAGCAAGTAGGAGTAATCCTGTGAAAATTAATCCTTAACTGCCTTTCCACAAACTCTTAATAACAATATCCACCTCATCCCATGGATTGCTTTTATGTTTTCAGTCATTAGGTATTAAGCTATAAAAGTTAAATAACTATGTTCACTTGAATTGTGTTTCTAAAGAAGATATTAGTGCCATTAAAGCAGAGGAAACATTGAAAGGTTTCTTAGCTCAGTTTGGAGGTAGTCTTTTTCAGCTGAGTTTGAATTCCTTCCCAGCTGACTTGAATTCAATTGGCTTAAATTCAGCCTAAAGCTAATCTTAAACTATAGTGAGAACAGAACGTATTTTGGTATCTGTAGCAGAAAAGCATATATTCAGTTTCTCAGTGAAGAAATCTCACATTCAGTGCTAAGAGTAACTCAAATGTATGATTGAAGTTTTCCAAATCTATTTATCTGCTAAAAGCCTAGTTTTGTGACTCAGATTTTCAAGTGACAGGAAAAATTTGTTACTTCTGACTTGATAAAAGTTTACTAGGAGGGAAATAACACCTTGTTAATTTTTCTTGTCCTTTTATAGTAAGTACCACTGAATTCACATGACGCCATTATTACGTTGTGCTGTTTGTCAAGGTACAGATAAGATTTTTTCTGGTAATGCAAACCAAAAGAAAGCAAACTGGTTGCAACCCCAGCACATTATATATCTGCTTTTTCTAGCTATAAAGTGACCTTTTCATCTGCCAAGAATATGAAATCCTGTCTGAGATAAACAGTTTGGAGTCACGGGCTGTAACAGGATGGCAGTGGGCTGGAGGGCTGCTGGATATGTGGCTGTCTCAAGGCAAGGTGCTGGGATGCTGCTGTATCCATGAAGTGCTGACACATACACATGTTAGACTAGCCCTGGAGTGAACCAGGTCAGTGGGATTAATGAATTAAGACGGTCCTTGGCACTGCTGTCACTGCCTGTCGGGAAACGACGCAATGCAAAAAGATCCTCTGCAGTGCAATGACGCGAGGCAAAAAGATCCTCTGCGGTGCAACAATGCAAACAGATTCTCTGCGATGCAAGGATGCGATGCAAAGAGATGCTCTGAGTTGCAAATATGCAAAGAAATCATCTGCGTTGCAACGACGCAAAGAGATCCTCTGCGGTGCAACGACGCGAGGCAAAGAGATGCTCTGCGGTGCAACGACGGGAGGCAAAGAGATCCTCTGTGCTGCAATGACGCGAGGCAAAGAGATCCTCTGCGGTGCAACGACGCGAGGCAAAGAGATCCTCTGCGAAAAAACTGACGCGACGCAAAGAGATCGTCTGAGGGGGAACGACGCAAGGCAAAGACATCCTCTGGGTGCAATGACGCAAGGCAAAGAGATCCTCTGCGGTGCAACAACGCAAAGAGATCCTCTGCGACACAAGGATGCGATGCAAAGAGATCCTTCGCGATGCAACCACGCAAACAGATCCTCTGCGGCGCAATGATGCGAGGCAAAAAGATCCTCTGTGTTGCAATGACGCGAGGCAAAGAGATCCTCTACAGTGCAACGACGCAAAGAGATCATCTACGCTGCAACAGCACGAGGCAAAGAGATCATCTACGCTGCAACGGCATGAGGCAAAGAGATCCTCTGTGCTGCAACGACGCGAGGCAAAGACATCCTCTGGGTGCAACGACGCGAGGCAAAGAGATCCTCTGCGGTGCACCCACGCAAAGAGATCCTCTGCGGTGCAATGATGCGAGGCAAACAGATCCTCTGCGGTGCAATGATGCGAGGCAAACAGATCCTCTGTGTTGCAATGACGTGAGGCAAAGAGATCCTCTGTGCTGAAACGATGCGAGGCAAAGAGATCCTCTGTGGTGCAACAACGCAAACAGATACACTGCGGTGCAAGGATGCGATGCAAAGAGATCCAGTGCGGTGCAAGGATGCGATGCAAAGAGATCCTCTGCGGGGCAACGACGCGAGGCAAAGAGATCCTCTACGGTGCAACGACGCGAGGCAAAGAGATCCTCTGCGGGGCAACAACGCAAAGAGATCCTCTGCGGTGCAACGACGCGAGGCGAAGAGATCCTCTGCGGTGCAACGACGCGAGGCAAACAGATCCTCTGCAAGGCAAGAACGCAAAGAGATCCTCTGTGGTGCAACGACGCGAGGCAAAGACATCCTCTGCAGAGGAACGACGCGAGGCAAACATATCCCCTGCGGTGCAACGATGCAAAGAGATCCTCTGTGGCGCAAAGACGCAAGGAGATCCTCTGCAGAGGAACAACGCAAGGCAAACAGATCCTCTGTGGTGCAACAAGACAAACACATTCTCTGCGATGCAACGATGCGATGCAAAGAAATCCTCCGAAAGGCAAATACGCGACGCAAAGAGATCATCTGCGGAGGAACGACACGAGGCAAACAGATCCTCTGCGGTGAAACGATGCAAGGCAAACAGATCCTCTGCGTTGCAACGACGCAAACAGATCCCCTGCGGTGCAAGGATGCGATGCAAAGACATCCTCTGCGGTGCAACTACGCAAAGAGATCCTCTGCGTTGCAAAGACGCGAGGCAATCAGATCCTCTGCGGTGCAATGACACAAAGACATCCTCTGCGGTGCAACGACACGAGGCAAACAGATCCTCTGCGGTGAAGCGACGCGAGGCAAGACATCCTTTGCAGTGCAACAACGCAAACAAATCCTCTGCCGTGCAAGGACACAAGGCAAAGATATCCTCTGCGGTGCAATGACACAAACAGATTCTCTGCTATGCAATGCAAAGAAATCCTCTGAAAGGCAAATACGCGACACAAACAGAAGCTCTGCGGATGAACGACGTGAGACAAACAGATCCTCTGAGGTGAAATGATGCAAGGCAAACAGATCCTCTGCGGTGTCACGACGCAAGGATATCCTCTGTGGCGCAACGACACAAGGAGATCCTCTGCGGTGCAACGATGCAAACAGATCCTCTGCGGTGCAACGATGCAAGCAAAGAGATCCTCTGCAGTGCAACGATGCAAGGAGATCCTGTGTGGTGCAACACCGCGAGGTAAACAAATCCTCTGCGGTGAAACGATGCGAGGCAAAGAGATCCTCTGCGGTGAACCTACGCGACGCAAACAAATCCTCTGCGAATAAATGACGCGAGGCAAACAGATCCTCTGCGGTGCAACGACGCAAAGAGATCCTCTGCGGTGCAACGACACGAGGCAAAGAGATCCTCTGCGGTGCAATGACGCGAGGCAAGACATCCTCTGCAATGCAACGACGCAAAGAGATCCTCTGCGGTGCAACAACGCAAGGCAAGCAGATCCTCTGTGGTGCAACAACGCAAACAGATCCTCTGCGGTGCAAGGACACAAGGCAAAGATATTCTCTGCGGTGCAACGACGCAAAGAGATCCTCTGCGGTGCAACGACACGAGGCAAACAGATCCTCTGCGGTGCAACGACGCGAGGCAAAGAGATCCTCTGCGGTGCGACTATGCAAAGAGTTCCTCTGCGGTGCAACGAAGCAAGGAGATCCTGTGCAGTGCAACGATGCGAGGCAAAGATATCCTCTGCAGTGCAACGATGCAAGGATATCCTCTGCGGTGCAACGACGCGAGGCAAAGAGTTGCTCTGCGGTGCAGCTACGCAAAGAGATCCTCTGCGGTGCAACAACGCAAAGAGATCCTCTGCTGTGCAATGACACAAGGCAAAGATATCCTCTGCGGTGCAATGATGCAAGGAGATCCTCTGCGGTGCAACGACACGAGGCAAACAGATCCTCTGCGGTGCAATGACACAAAGAGATCCTCTGCAGTGCAACGACACGAGGCAAACAGATCCTCTGCGGTGCAACGACGCGAGGCAAAGAAATCCTCTGCGGTGCAACGACGCAAAGAGATCCTCTGCGGTGCAACAACGCAAAAAGATCCTCTGCGGTGCAATGACGCAAGGCAAAGATATCCTCTGTGATGCAATGATGCAAGGAGATCCTCTGCGGTGCAACGACACAAACAGATTCTCTGCGATGCAAGGATGTGATACAAACAAATCCTCTGAAAGGCAAATACACGACACAAACAGATGCTCTGCGGAGGAACGACGTGAGGCAAACAGATCCTCTGCGGTGCAACGACGCGAGGCAAAGAGATCCTCTGCGGTGCGACTATGCAAAGAGTTCCTCTGCGGTGCAACGAAGCAAGGAGATCCTGTGCAGTGCAACGATGCGAGGCAAAGATATCCTCTGCAGTGCAACGATGCAAGGATATCCTCTGCGGTGCAACGACGCGAGGCAAAGAGTTGCTCTGCGGTGCAGCTACGCAAAGAGATCCTCTGCGGTGCAACAACGCAAAGAGATCCTCTGCTGTGCAATGACACAAGGCAAAGATATCCTCTGCGGTGCAATGATGCAAGGAGATCCTCTGCGGTGCAACGACACGAGGCAAACAGATCCTCTGCGGTGCAATGACACAAAGAGATCCTCTGCAGTGCAACGACACGAGGCAAACAGATCCTCTGCGGTGCAACGACGCGAGGCAAAGAAATCCTCTGCGGTGCAACGACGCAAAGAGATCCTCTGCGGTGCAACAACGCAAAAAGATCCTCTGCGGTGCAATGACGCAAGGCAAAGATATCCTCTGTGATGCAATGATGCAAGGAGATCCTCTGCGGTGCAACGACACAAACAGATTCTCTGCGATGCAAGGATGTGATACAAACAAATCCTCTGAAAGGCAAATACGCGACACAAACAGATGCTCTGCGGAGGAACGACGTGAGGCAAAGAGATCCTCTGCGGTGCAACGACGCGAGGCAAAGAGATCCTCTGCGGTGCGACTATGCAAAGAGTTCCTCTGCGGTGCAACGAAGCAAGGAGATCCTGTGCAGTGCAACGATGCGAGGCAAAGATATCCTCTGCAGTGCAACGATGCAAGGATATCCTCTGCGGTGCAACGACGCGAGGCAAAGAGTTGCTCTGCGGTGCAGCTACGCAAAGAGATCCTCTGCGGTGCAACAACGCAAAGAGATCCTCTGCTGTGCAATGACACAAGGCAAAGATATCCTCTGCGGTGCAATGATGCAAGGAGATCCTCTGCGGTGCAACGACACGAGGCAAACAGATCCTCTGCGGTGCAATGACACAAAGAGATCCTCTGCAGTGCAACGACACGAGGCAAACAGATCCTCTGCGGTGCAACGACGCGAGGCAAAGAAATCCTCTGCGGTGCAACGACGCAAAGAGATCCTCTGCGGTGCAACAACGCAAAAAGATCCTCTGCGGTGCAATGACGCAAGGCAAAGATATCCTCTGTGATGCAATGATGCAAGGAGATCCTCTGCGGTGCAACGACACAAACAGATTCTCTGCGATGCAAGGATGTGATACAAACAAATCCTCTGAAAGGCAAATACGCGACACAAACAGATGCTCTGCGGAGGAACGACGTGAGGCAAACAGATCCTCTGCGGTGCAACGACGCGAGGCAAAGAGATCCTCTGCGGTGCGACTATGCAAAGAGTTCCTCTGCGGTGCAACGAAGCAAGGAGATCCTGTGCAGTGCAACGATGCGAGGCAAAGATATCCTCTGCAGTGCAACGATGCAAGGATATCCTCTGCGGTGCAACGACGCGAGGCAAAGAGTTGCTCT
Source organism: Opisthocomus hoazin (assembly GCF_030867145.1). NCBI lineage: Eukaryota > Metazoa > Chordata > Aves > Opisthocomiformes > Opisthocomidae > Opisthocomus > Opisthocomus hoazin. Next base: position 99,670 of record NC_134433.1, read on the forward strand.
GCGGTGCAGCTACGCAAAGAGATCCTCTGCGGTGCAACAACGCAAAGAGATCCTCTGCTGTGCAATGACACAAGGCAAAGATATCCTCTGCGGTGCAATGATGCAAGGAGATCCTCTGCGGTGCAACGACACGAGGCAAACAGATCCTCTGCGGTGCAATGACACAAAGAGATCCTCTGCAGTGCAACGACACGAGGCAAACAGATCCTCTGCGGTGCAACGACGCGAGGCAAAGAAATCCTCTGCGGTGCAACGACGCAAAGAGATCCTCTGCGGTGCAACAACGCAAAAAGATCCTCTGCGGTGCAATGACGCAAGGCAAAGATATCCTCTGTGATGCAATGATGCAAGGAGATCCTCTGCGGTGCAACGACACAAACAGATTCTCTGCGATGCAAGGATGTGATACAAACAAATCCTCTGAAAGGCAAATACGCGACACAAACAGATGCTCTGCGGAGGAACGACGTGAGGCAAACAGATCCTCTGCGGTGCAACGACGCGAGGCAAAGAGATCCTCTGCGGTGCGACTATGCAAAGAGTTCCTCTGCGGTGCAACGAAGCAAGGAGATCCTGTGCAGTGCAACGATGCGAGGCAAAGATATCCTCTGCAGTGCAACGATGCAAGGATATCCTCTGCGGTGCAACGACGCGAGGCAAAGAGTTGCTCTGCGGTGCAGCTACGCAAAGAGATCCTCTGCGGTGCAACAACGCAAAGAGATCCTCTGCTGTGCAATGACACAAGGCAAAGATATCCTCTGCGGTGCAATGATGCAAGGAGATCCTCTGCGGTGCAACGACACGAGGCAAACAGATCCTCTGCGGTGCAATGACGCGAGGCAAAGACATCATCTGTGGTGCAATGACATGACGCAAGGTGATCCTCTGCGGTGCAACAACGCAAACAGATCCTCTGCGGTGTAAGGATGCGATGCAAAGACATCCTTTGTGGTGCAACTACGCAAAGAGATCCTCTGCGTTGCAAAGACGCGAGGCAATCAGATCCTCTGCGGTGCAACGACGCAAAGAGATCCTCTGCGGTGCAACGACGTGAGGGAAAGAGATCCTCTGCGGTGCAAAGACGCGAGGCAAAGAGATCCTGTGCGGTGCAACGACGCAAAGAGATCCTCTGCGGTGCAATGACGTGAGGCAAACAGATCCTCTGCGGTGAACCTACGCGACGCAAACAAATCCTCTGCGAATAAATGACGCGAGGCAAACAGATCCTCTGCGGTGCAACGACGCAAAGAGATCCTCTGCGGTGCAATGACGTGAGGCAAACAGATCCTCTGCGGTGTAACGACGCAAAGAGATCCTCTGCGGTGCAACGACACGAGGCAAAGAGATCCTCTGCAGTGCAACGACGCAAAGAGATCCTCTGCGCTGCAATGACGGGAGGCAAAGAGATCCTCTGCGGTGCAACAACGCAAACAGATGCTCTGCAGTGTAAGGATGCGATGCAAAGACATCCTCTGCGGTGCAACTACGCAAAGAGATCCTCTGCGTTGCAAAGACGCGAGGCAATCAGATCCTCTGTGGTGCAACGACGCAAAGAGATCCTCTGCAGTGCAACGACACGAGGCAAACAGATCCTCTGCGGTGAAACGACGCGAGGCAAGACATCCTTTGCAGTGCAACAACGCAAACAAATCCTCTGCGGTGCAAGGACACAAGGCAAAGATATCCTCTGCGGTGCAATGACACAAACATAGTCTCTGCGATGCAATGCAAAGAAATCCTCTGAAAGGCAAATACGCGACACAAACAGAAGCTCTGCGGATGAACGACGTGAGACAAACAGATCCTCTGAGGTGAAATGATGCAAGGCAAACAGATCCTCTGCGGTGTCACGACGCAAGGATATCCTCTGTGGCGCAACGACACAAGGAGATCCTCTGCGGTGCAACGATGCAAACAGATCCTCTGCGGTGCAACGATGCAAGCAAAGAGATCCTCTGCAGTGCAACGATGCAAGGAGATCCTGTGTGGTGCAACACCGCGAGGTAAACAAATCCTCTGCGGTGAAACGATGCGAGGCAAAGAGATCCTCTGCGGTGAACCTACGCGACGCAAACAAATCCTCTGCGAATAAATGACGCGAGGCAAAGAGATCCTCTGCGGTGCAATGACGCGAGGCAAGACATCCTCTGCAATGCAACGACGCAAAGAGATCCTCTGCGGTGCAACAACGCAAGGCAAGCAGATCCTCTGCGGTGCAACAACGCAAACAGATTCTCTGCGGTGCAAGGACACAAGGCAAAGATATTCTCTGCGGTGCAACGATGCAAAGAGATCCTCTGCGGTGCAACGACACGAGGCAAACAGATCCTCTGCGGTGCAACGACGCGAGGCAAAGAAATCCTCTGCGGTGCAACGACGCAAAGAGATCCTCTGCGGTGCAACAACGCAAAAAGATCCTCTGCGGTGCAATGACGCAAGGCAAAGATATCCTCTGTGATGCAATGATGCAAGGAGATCCTCTGCGGTGCAACGACACAAACAGATTCTCTGCGATGCAAGGATGTGATACAAACAAATCCTCTGAAAGGCAAATACGCGACACAAACAGATGCTCTGCGGAGGAACGACGTGAGGCAAACAGATCCTCTGCGGTGCAACGACGCGAGGCAAAGAGATCCTCTGCGGTGCGACTATGCAAAGAGTTCCTCTGCGGTGCAACGAAGCAAGGAGATCCTGTGCAGTGCAACGATGCGAGGCAAAGATATCCTCTGCAGTGCAACGACGCAAAGAGATCCTCTGCGGTGCAACGACGCGAGGCAAAGAGTTGCTCTGCGGTGCAGCTACGCAAAGAGATCCTCTGCGGTGCAACAACGCAAAGAGATCCTCTGCTGTGCAATGACACAAGGCAAAGATATCCTCTGCGGTGCAATGATGCAAGGAGATCCTCTGCAGTGCAACGACACGAGGCAAACAGATCCTCTGCGGTGCAACGACGCGAGGCAAAGAAATCCTCTGCGGTGCAACGACGCAAAGAGATCCTCTGCGGTGCAACAACGCAAAAAGATCCTCTGCGGTGCAATGACGCAAGGCAAAGATATCCTCTGTGATGCAATGATGCAAGGAGATCCTCTGCGGTGCAACGACACAAACAGATTCTCTGCGATGCAAGGATGTGATACAAACAAATCCTCTGAAAGGCAAATACGCGACACAAACAGATGCTCTGCGGAGGAACGACGTGAGGCAAAGAGATCCTCTGCGGTGCAACGACGCGAGGCAAAGAGATCCTCTGCGGTGCGACTATGCAAAGAGTTCCTCTGCGGTGCAACGAAGCAAGGAGATCCTGTGCAGTGCAACGATGCGAGGCAAAGATATCCTCTGCAGTGCAACGATGCAAGGATATCCTCTGCGGTGCAACGACGCGAGGCAAAGAGTTGCTCTGCGGTGCAGCTACGCAAAGAGATCCTCTGCGGTGCAACAACGCAAAGAGATCCTCTGCTGTGCAATGACACAAGGCAAAGATATCCTCTGCGGTGCAATGATGCAAGGAGATCCTCTGCGGTGCAACGACACGAGGCAAACAGATCCTCTGCGGTGCAATGACACAAAGAGATCCTCTGCAGTGCAACGACACGAGGCAAACAGATCCTCTGCGGTGCAACGACGCGAGGCAAAGAAATCCTCTGCGGTGCAACGACGCAAAGAGATCCTCTGCGGTGCAACAACGCAAAAAGATCCTCTGCGGTGCAATGACGCAAGGCAAAGATATCCTCTGTGATGCAATGATGCAAGGAGATCCTCTGCGGTGCAACGACACAAACAGATTCTCTGCGATGCAAGGATGTGATACAAACAAATCCTCTGAAAGGCAAATACGCGACACAAACAGATGCTCTGCGGAGGAACGACGTGAGGCAAACAGATCCTCTGCGGTGCAACGACGCGAGGCAAAGAGATCCTCTGCGGTGCGACTATGCAAAGAGTTCCTCTGCGGTGCAACGAAGCAAGGAGATCCTGTGCAGTGCAACGATGCGAGGCAAAGATATCCTCTGCAGTGCAACGATGCAAGGATATCCTCTGCGGTGCAACGACGCGAGGCAAAGAGTTGCTCTGCGGTGCAGCTACGCAAAGAGATCCTCTGCGGTGCAACAACGCAAAGAGATCCTCTGCTGTGCAATGACACAAGGCAAAGATATCCTCTGCGGTGCAATGATGCAAGGAGATCCTCTGCGGTGCAACGACACGAGGCAAACAGATCCTCTGCGGTGCAATGACACAAAGAGATCCTCTGCAGTGCAACGACACGAGGCAAACAGATCCTCTGCGGTGCAACGACGCGAGGCAAAGAAATCCTCTGCGGTGCAACGACGCAAAGAGATCCTCTGCGGTGCAACAACGCAAAAAGATCCTCTGCGGTGCAATGACGCAAGGCAAAGATATCCTCTGTGATGCAATGATGCAAGGAGATCCTCTGCGGTGCAACGACACAAACAGATTCTCTGCGATGCAAGGATGTGATACAAACAAATCCTCTGAAAGGCAAATACGCGACACAAACAGATGCTCTGCGGAGGAACGACGTGAGGCAAACAGATCCTCTGCGGTGCAACGACGCGAGGCAAAGAGATCCTCTGCGGTGCGACTATGCAAAGAGTTCCTCTGCGGTGCAACGAAGCAAGGAGATCCTGTGCAGTGCAACGATGCGAGGCAAAGATATCCTCTGCAGTGCAACGATGCAAGGATATCCTCTGCGGTGCAACGACGCGAGGCAAAGAGTTGCTCTGCGGTGCAGCTACGCAAAGAGATCCTCTGCGGTGCAACAACGCAAAGAGATCCTCTGCTGTGCAATGACACAAGGCAAAGATATCCTCTGCGGTGCAATGATGCAAGGAGATCCTCTGCGGTGCAACGACACGAGGCAAACAGATCCTCTGCGGTGCAATGACGCGAGGCAAAGACATCATCTGTGGTGCAATGACATGACGCAAGGTGATCCTCTGCGGTGCAACAACGCAAACAGATCCTCTGCGGTGTAAGGATGCGATGCAAAGACATCCTTTGTGGTGCAACTACGCAAAGAGATCCTCTGCGTTGCAAAGACGCGAGGCAATCAGATCCTCTGCGGTGCAACGACGCAAAGAGATCCTCTGCGGTGCAACGACGTGAGGGAAAGAGATCCTCTGCGGTGCAAAGACGCGAGGCAAAGAGATCCTGTGCGGTGCAACGACGCAAAGAGATCCTCTGCGGTGCAATGACGTGAGGCAAACAGATCCTCTGCGGTGAACCTACGCGACGCAAACAAATCCTCTGCGAATAAATGACGCGAGGCAAACAGATCCTCTGCGGTGCAACGACGCAAAGAGATCCTCTGCGGTGCAATGACGTGAGGCAAACAGATCCTCTGCGGTGTAACGACGCAAAGAGATCCTCTGCGGTGCAACGACACGAGGCAAAGAGATCCTCTGCAGTGCAACGACGCAAAGAGATCCTCTGCGCTGCAATGACGGGAGGCAAAGAGATCCTCTGCGGTGCAACAACGCAAACAGATGCTCTGCAGTGTAAGGATGCGATGCAAAGACATCCTCTGCGGTGCAACTACGCAAAGAGATCCTCTGCGTTGCAAAGACGCGAGGCAATCAGATCCTCTGTGGTGCAACGACGCAAAGAGATCCTCTGCAGTGCAACGACACGAGGCAAACAGATCCTCTGCGGTGAAACGACGCGAGGCAAGACATCCTTTGCAGTGCAACAACGCAAACAAATCCTCTGCGGTGCAAGGACACAAGGCAAAGATATCCTCTGCGGTGCAATGACACAAACATAGTCTCTGCGATGCAATGCAAAGAAATCCTCTGAAAGGCAAATACGCGACACAAACAGAAGCTCTGCGGATGAACGACGTGAGACAAACAGATCCTCTGAGGTGAAATGATGCAAGGCAAACAGATCCTCTGCGGTGTCACGACGCAAGGATATCCTCTGTGGCGCAACGACACAAGGAGATCCTCTGCGGTGCAACGATGCAAACAGATCCTCTGCGGTGCAACGATGCAAGCAAAGAGATCCTCTGCAGTGCAACGATGCAAGGAGATCCTGTGTGGTGCAACACCGCGAGGTAAACAAATCCTCTGCGGTGAAACGATGCGAGGCAAAGAGATCCTCTGCGGTGAACCTACGCGACGCAAACAAATCCTCTGCGAATAAATGACGCGAGGCAAAGAGATCCTCTGCGGTGCAATGACGCGAGGCAAGACATCCTCTGCAATGCAACGACGCAAAGAGATCCTCTGCGGTGCAACAACGCAAGGCAAGCAGATCCTCTGCGGTGCAACAACGCAAACAGATTCTCTGCGGTGCAAGGACACAAGGCAAAGATATTCTCTGCGGTGCAACGATGCAAAGAGATCCTCTGCGGTGCAACGACACGAGGCAAACAGATCCTCTGCGGTGCAACGACGCGAGGCAAAGAAATCCTCTGCGGTGCAACGACGCAAAGAGATCCTCTGCGGTGCAACAACGCAAAAAGATCCTCTGCGGTGCAATGACGCAAGGCAAAGATATCCTCTGTGATGCAATGATGCAAGGAGATCCTCTGCGGTGCAACGACACAAACAGATTCTCTGCGATGCAAGGATGTGATACAAACAAATCCTCTGAAAGGCAAATACGCGACACAAACAGATGCTCTGCGGAGGAACGACGTGAGGCAAACAGATCCTCTGCGGTGCAACGACGCGAGGCAAAGAGATCCTCTGCGGTGCGACTATGCAAAGAGTTCCTCTGCGGTGCAACGAAGCAAGGAGATCCTGTGCAGTGCAACGATGCGAGGCAAAGATATCCTCTGCAGTGCAACGACGCAAAGAGATCCTCTGCGGTGCAACGACGCGAGGCAAAGAGTTGCTCTGCGGTGCAGCTACGCAAAGAGATCCTCTGCGGTGCAACAACGCAAAGAGATCCTCTGCTGTGCAATGACACAAGGCAAAGATATCCTCTGCGGTGCAATGATGCAAGGAGATCCTCTGCAGTGCAACGACACGAGGCAAACAGATCCTCTGCGGTGCAACGACGCGAGGCAAAGAAATCCTCTGCGGTGCAACGACGCAAAGAGATCCTCTGCGGTGCAACAACGCAAAAAGATCCTCTGCGGTGCAATGACGCAAGGCAAAGATATCCTCTGTGATGCAATGATGCAAGGAGATCCTCTGCGGTGCAACGACACAAACAGATTCTCTGCGATGCAAGGATGTGATACAAACAAATCCTCTGAAAGGCAAATACGCGACACAAACACATGCTCTGCGGAGGAACGACGTGAGGCAAACAGATCCTCTGCGGTGCAACGACGCGAGGCAAAGAGATCCTCTGCGGTGCGACTATGCAAAGAGTTCCTCTGCGGTGCAACGAAGCAAGGAGATCCTGTGCAGTGCAACGATGCGAGGCAAAGATATCCTCTGCAGTGCAACGATGCAAGGATATCCTCTGCGGTGCAACGACGCGAGGCAAAGAGTTGCTCTGCGGTGCAGCTACGCAAAGAGATCCTCTGCGGTGCAACAACGCAAAGAGATCCTCTGCTGTGCAATGACACAAGGCAAAGATATCCTCTGCGGTGCAATGATGCAAGGAGATCCTCTGCGGTGCAACGACACGAGGCAAACAGATCCTCTGCGGTGCAATGACGCGAGGCAAAGACATCATCTGTGGTGCAATGACATGACGCAAGGTGATCCTCTGCGGTGCAACAACGCAAACAGATCCTCTGCGGTGTAAGGATGCGATGCAAAGACATCCTTTGTGGTGCAACTACGCAAAGAGATCCTCTGCGTTGCAAAGACGCGAGGCAATCAGATCCTCTGCGGTGCAACGACGCAAAGAGATCCTCTGCGGTGCAACGACGTGAGGGAAAGAGATCCTCTGCGGTGCAAAGACGCGAGGCAAAGAGATCCTGTGCGGTGCAACGACGCAAAGAGATCCTCTGCGGTGCAATGACGTGAGGCAAACAGATCCTCTGCGGTGAACCTACGCGACGCAAACAAATCCTCTGCGAATAAATGACGCGAGGCAAACAGATCCTCTGCGGTGCAACGACGCAAAGAGATCCTCTGCGGTGCAATGACGTGAGGCAAACAGATCCTCTGCGGTGTAACGACGCAAAGAGATCCTCTGCGGTGCAACGACACGAGGCAAAGAGATCCTCTGCAGTGCAACGACGCAAAGAGATCCTCTGCGCTGCAATGACGGGAGGCAAAGAGATCCTCTGCGGTGCAACAACGCAAACAGATGCTCTGCAGTGTAAGGATGCGATGCAAAGACATCCTCTGCGGTGCAACTACGCAAAGAGATCCTCTGCGTTGCAAAGACGCGAGGCAATCAGATCCTCTGTGGTGCAACGACGCAAAGAGATCCTCTGCAGTGCAACGACACGAGGCAAACAGATCCTCTGCGGTGAAACGACGCGAGGCAAGACATCCTTTGCAGTGCAACAACGCAAACAAATCCTCTGCGGTGCAAGGACACAAGGCAAAGATATCCTCTGCGGTGCAATGACACAAACATAGTCTCTGCGATGCAATGCAAAGAAATCCTCTGAAAGGCAAATACGCGACACAAACAGAAGCTCTGCGGATGAACGACGTGAGACAAACAGATCCTCTGAGGTGAAATGATGCAAGGCAAACAGATCCTCTGCGGTGTCACGACGCAAGGATATCCTCTGTGGCGCAACGACACAAGGAGATCCTCTGCGGTGCAACGATGCAAACAGATCCTCTGCGGTGCAACGATGCAAGCAAAGAGATCCTCTGCAGTGCAACGATGCAAGGAGATCCTGTGTGGTGCAACACCGCGAGGTAAACAAATCCTCTGCGGTGAAACGATGCGAGGCAAAGAGATCCTCTGCGGTGAACCTACGCGACGCAAACAAATCCTCTGCGAATAAATGACGCGAGGCAAAGAGATCCTCTGCGGTGCAATGACGCGAGGCAAGACATCCTCTGCAATGCAACGACGCAAAGAGATCCTCTGCGGTGCAACAACGCAAGGCAAGCAGATCCTCTGCGGTGCAACAACGCAAACAGATTCTCTGCGGTGCAAGGACACAAGGCAAAGATATTCTCTGCGGTGCAACGATGCAAAGAGATCCTCTGCGGTGCAACGACACGAGGCAAACAGATCCTCTGCGGTGCAACGACGCGAGGCAAAGAAATCCTCTGCGGTGCAACGACGCAAAGAGATCCTCTGCGGTGCAACAACGCAAAAAGATCCTCTGCGGTGCAATGACGCAAGGCAAAGATATCCTCTGTGATGCAATGATGCAAGGAGATCCTCTGCGGTGCAACGACACAAACAGATTCTCTGCGATGCAAGGATGTGATACAAACAAATCCTCTGAAAGGCAAATACGCGACACAAACAGATGCTCTGCGGAGGAACGACGTGAGGCAAACAGATCCTCTGCGGTGCAACGACGCGAGGCAAAGAGATCCTCTGCGGTGCGACTATGCAAAGAGTTCCTCTGCGGTGCAACGAAGCAAGGAGATCCTGTGCAGTGCAACGATGCGAGGCAAAGATATCCTCTGCAGTGCAACGACGCAAAGAGATCCTCTGCGGTGCAACGACGCGAGGCAAAGAGTTGCTCTGCGGTGCAGCTACGCAAAGAGATCCTCTGCGGTGCAACAACGCAAAGAGATCCTCTGCTGTGCAATGACACAAGGCAAAGATATCCTCTGCGGTGCAATGATGCAAGGAGATCCTCTGCAGTGCAACGACACGAGGCAAACAGATCCTCTGCGGTGCAACGACGCGAGGCAAAGAAATCCTCTGCGGTGCAACGACGCAAAGAGATCCTCTGCGGTGCAACAACGCAAAAAGATCCTCTGCGGTGCAATGACGCAAGGCAAAGATATCCTCTGTGATGCAATGATGCAAGGAGATCCTCTGCGGTGCAACGACACAAACAGATTCTCTGCGATGCAAGGATGTGATACAAACAAATCCTCTGAAAGGCAAATACGCGACACAAACAGATGCTCTGCGGAGGAACGACGTGAGGCAAACAGATCCTCTGCGGTGCAACGACGCGAGGCAAAGAGATCCTCTGCGGTGCGACTATGCAAAGAGTTCCTCTGCGGTGCAACGAAGCAAGGAGATCCTGTGCAGTGCAACGATGCGAGGCAAAGATATCCTCTGCAGTGCAACGATGCAAGGATATCCTCTGCGGTGCAACGACGCGAGGCAAAGAGTTGCTCTGCGGTGCAGCTACGCAAAGAGATCCTCTGCGGTGCAACAACGCAAAGAGATCCTCTGCTGTGCAATGACACAAGGCAAAGATATCCTCTGCGGTGCAATGATGCAAGGAGATCCTCTGCGGTGCAACGACACGAGGCAAACAGATCCTCTGCGGTGCAATGACACAAAGAGATCCTCTGCAGTGCAACGACACGAGGCAAACAGATCCTCTGCGGTGCAACGACGCGAGGCAAAGAAATCCTCTGCGGTGCAACGACGCAAAGAGATCCTCTGCGGTGCAACAACGCAAAAAGATCCTCTGCGGTGCAATGACGCAAGGCAAAGATATCCTCTGTGATGCAATGATGCAAGGAGATCCTCTGCGGTGCAACGACACAAACAGATTCTCTGCGATGCAAGGATGTGATACAAACAAATCCTCTGAAAGGCAAATACGCGACACAAACAGATGCTCTGCGGAGGAACGACGTGAGGCAAACAGATCCTCTGCGGTGCAACGACGCGAGGCAAAGAGATCCTCTGCGGTGCGACTATGCAAAGAGTTCCTCTGCGGTGCAACGAAGCAAGGAGATCCTGTGCAGTGCAACGATGCGAGGCAAAGATATCCTCTGCAGTGCAACGATGCAAGGATATCCTCTGCGGTGCAACGACGCGAGGCAAAGAGTTGCTCTGCGGTGCAGCTACGCAAAGAGATCCTCTGCGGTGCAACAACGCAAAGAGATCCTCTGCTGTGCAATGACACAAGGCAAAGATATCCTCTGCGGTGCAATGATGCAAGGAGATCCTCTGCGGTGCAACGACACGAGGCAAACAGATCCTCTGCGGTGCAATGACACAAAGAGATCCTCTGCAGTGCAACGACACGAGGCAAACAGATCCTCTGCGGTGCAACGACGCGAGGCAAAGAAATCCTCTGCGGTGCAACGACGCAAAGAGATCCTCTGCGGTGCAACAACGCAAAAAGATCCTCTGCGGTGCAATGACGCAAGGCAAAGATATCCTCTGTGATGCAATGATGCAAGGAGATCCTCTGCGGTGCAACGACACAAACAGATTCTCTGCGATGCAAGGATGTGATACAAACAAATCCTCTGAAAGGCAAATACGCGACACAAACAGATGCTCTGCGGAGGAACGACGTGAGGCAAACAGATCCTCTGCGGTGCAACGACGCGAGGCAAAGAGATCCTCTGCGGTGCGACTATGCAAAGAGTTCCTCTGCGGTGCAACGAAGCAAGGAGATCCTGTGCAGTGCAACGATGCGAGGCAAAGATATCCTCTGCAGTGCAACGATGCAAGGATATCCTCTGCGGTGCAACGACGCGAGGCAAAGAGTTGCTCTGCGGTGCAGCTACGCAAAGAGATCCTCTGCGGTGCAACAACGCAAAGAGATCCTCTGCTGTGCAATGACACAAGGCAAAGATATCCTCTGCGGTGCAATGATGCAAGGAGATCCTCTGCGGTGCAACGACACGAGGCAAACAGATCCTCTGCGGTGCAATGACGCGAGGCAAAGACATCATCTGTGGTGCAATGACATGACGCAAGGTGATCCTCTGCGGTGCAACAACGCAAACAGATCCTCTGCGGTGTAAGGATGCGATGCAAAGACATCCTTTGTGGTGCAACTACGCAAAGAGATCCTCTGCGTTGCAAAGACGCGAGGCAATCAGATCCTCTGCGGTGCAACGACGCAAAGAGATCCTCTGCGGTGCAACGACGTGAGGGAAAGAGATCCTCTGCGGTGCAAAGACGCGAGGCAAAGAGATCCTGTGCGGTGCAACGACGCAAAGAGATCCTCTGCGGTGCAATGACGTGAGGCAAACAGATCCTCTGCGGTGAACCTACGCGACGCAAACAAATCCTCTGCGAATAAATGACGCGAGGCAAACAGATCCTCTGCGGTGCAACGACGCAAAGAGATCCTCTGCGGTGCAATGACGTGAGGCAAACAGATCCTCTGCGGTGTAACGACGCAAAGAGATCCTCTGCGGTGCAACGACACGAGGCAAAGAGATCCTCTGCAGTGCAACGACGCAAAGAGATCCTCTGCGCTGCAATGACGGGAGGCAAAGAGATCCTCTGCGGTGCAACAACGCAAACAGATGCTCTGCAGTGTAAGGATGCGATGCAAAGACATCCTCTGCGGTGCAACTACGCAAAGAGATCCTCTGCGTTGCAAAGACGCGAGGCAATCAGATCCTCTGTGGTGCAACGACGCAAAGAGATCCTCTGCAGTGCAACGACACGAGGCAAACAGATCCTCTGCGGTGAAACGACGCGAGGCAAGACATCCTTTGCAGTGCAACAACGCAAACAAATCCTCTGCGGTGCAAGGACACAAGGCAAAGATATCCTCTGCGGTGCAATGACACAAACATAGTCTCTGCGATGCAATGCAAAGAAATCCTCTGAAAGGCAAATACGCGACACAAACAGAAGCTCTGCGGATGAACGACGTGAGACAAACAGATCCTCTGAGGTGAAATGATGCAAGGCAAACAGATCCTCTGCGGTGTCACGACGCAAGGATATCCTCTGTGGCGCAACGACACAAGGAGATCCTCTGCGGTGCAACGATGCAAACAGATCCTCTGCGGTGCAACGATGCAAGCAAAGAGATCCTCTGCAGTGCAACGATGCAAGGAGATCCTGTGTGGTGCAACACCGCGAGGTAAACAAATCCTCTGCGGTGAAACGATGCGAGGCAAAGAGATCCTCTGCGGTGAACCTACGCGACGCAAACAAATCCTCTGCGAATAAATGACGCGAGGCAAAGAGATCCTCTGCGGTGCAATGACGCGAGGCAAGACATCCTCTGCAATGCAACGACGCAAAGAGATCCTCTGCGGTGCAACAACGCAAGGCAAGCAGATCCTCTGCGGTGCAACAACGCAAACAGATTCTCTGCGGTGCAAGGACACAAGGCAAAGATATTCTCTGCGGTGCAACGATGCAAAGAGATCCTCTGCGGTGCAACGACACGAGGCAAACAGATCCTCTGCGGTGCAACGACGCGAGGCAAAGAAATCCTCTGCGGTGCAACGACGCAAAGAGATCCTCTGCGGTGCAACAACGCAAAAAGATCCTCTGCGGTGCAATGACGCAAGGCAAAGATATCCTCTGTGATGCAATGATGCAAGGAGATCCTCTGCGGTGCAACGACACAAACAGATTCTCTGCGATGCAAGGATGTGATACAAACAAATCCTCTGAAAGGCAAATACGCGACACAAACAGATGCTCTGCGGAGGAACGACGTGAGGCAAACAGATCCTCTGCGGTGCAACGACGCGAGGCAAAGAGATCCTCTGCGGTGCGACTATGCAAAGAGTTCCTCTGCGGTGCAACGAAGCAAGGAGATCCTGTGCAGTGCAACGATGCGAGGCAAAGATATCCTCTGCAGTGCAACGACGCAAAGAGATCCTCTGCGGTGCAACGACGCGAGGCAAAGAGTTGCTCTGCGGTGCAGCTACGCAAAGAGATCCTCTGCGGTGCAACAACGCAAAGAGATCCTCTGCTGTGCAATGACACAAGGCAAAGATATCCTCTGCGGTGCAATGATGCAAGGAGATCCTCTGCAGTGCAACGACACGAGGCAAACAGATCCTCTGCGGTGCAACGACGCGAGGCAAAGAAATCCTCTGCGGTGCAACGACGCAAAGAGATCCTCTGCGGTGCAACAACGCAAAAAGATCCTCTGCGGTGCAATGACGCAAGGCAAAGATATCCTCTGTGATGCAATGATGCAAGGAGATCCTCTGCGGTGCAACGACACAAACAGATTCTCTGCGATGCAAGGATGTGATACAAACAAATCCTCTGAAAGGCAAATACGCGACACAAACAGATGCTCTGCGGAGGAACGACGTGAGGCAAACAGATCCTCTGCGGTGCAACGACGCGAGGCAAAGAGATCCTCTGCGGTGCGACTATGCAAAGAGTTCCTCTGCGGTGCAACGAAGCAAGGAGATCCTGTGCAGTGCAACGATGCGAGGCAAAGATATCCTCTGCAGTGCAACGATGCAAGGATATCCTCTGCGGTGCAACGACGCGAGGCAAAGAGTTGCTCTGCGGTGCAGCTACGCAAAGAGATCCTCTGCGGTGCAACAACGCAAAGAGATCCTCTGCTGTGCAATGACACAAGGCAAAGATATCCTCTGCGGTGCAATGATGCAAGGAGATCCTCTGCGGTGCAACGACACGAGGCAAACAGATCCTCTGCGGTGCAATGACACAAAGAGATCCTCTGCAGTGCAACGACACGAGGCAAAGAGATCCTCTGCGGTGCAACGACGCGAGGCAAAGAAATCCTCTGCGGTGCAACGACGCAAAGAGATCCTCTGCGGTGCAACAACGCAAAAAGATCCTCTGCGGTGCAATGACGCAAGGCAAAGATATCCTCTGTGATGCAATGATGCAAGGAGATCCTCTGCGGTGCAACGACACAAACAGATTCTCTGCGATGCAAGGATGTGATACAAACAAATCCTCTGAAAGGCAAATACGCGACACAAACAGATGCTCTGCGGAGGAACGACGTGAGGCAAACAGATCCTCTGCGGTGCAACGACGCGAGGCAAAGAGATCCTCTGCGGTGCGACTATGCAAAGAGTTCCTCTGCGGTGCAACGAAGCAAGGAGATCCTGTGCAGTGCAACGATGCGAGGCAAAGATATCCTCTGCAGTGCAACGATGCAAGGATATCCTCTGCGGTGCAACGACGCGAGGCAAAGAGTTGCTCTGCGGTGCAGCTACGCAAAGAGATCCTCTGCGGTGCAACAACGCAAAGAGATCCTCTGCTGTGCAATGACACAAGGCAAAGATATCCTCTGCGGTGCAATGATGCAAGGAGATCCTCTGCGGTGCAACGACACGAGGCAAACAGATCCTCTGCGGTGCAATGACACAAAGAGATCCTCTGCAGTGCAACGACACGAGGCAAACAGATCCTCTGCGGTGCAACGACGCGAGGCAAAGAAATCCTCTGCGGTGCAACGACGCAAAGAGATCCTCTGCGGTGCAACAACGCAAAAAGATCCTCTGCGGTGCAATGACGCAAGGCAAAGATATCCTCTGTGATGCAATGATGCAAGGAGATCCTCTGCGGTGCAACGACACAAACAGATTCTCTGCGATGCAAGGATGTGATACAAACAAATCCTCTGAAAGGCAAATACGCGACACAAACAGATGCTCTGCGGAGGAACGACGTGAGGCAAACAGATCCTCTGCGGTGCAACGACGCGAGGCAAAGAGATCCTCTGCGGTGCGACTATGCAAAGAGTTCCTCTGCGGTGCAACGAAGCAAGGAGATCCTGTGCAGTGCAACGATGCGAGGCAAAGATATCCTCTGCAGTGCAACGATGCAAGGATATCCTCTGCGGTGCAACGACGCGAGGCAAAGAGTTGCTCTGCGGTGCAGCTACGCAAAGAGATCCTCTGCGGTGCAACAACGCAAAGAGATCCTCTGCTGTGCAATGACACAAGGCAAAGATATCCTCTGCGGTGCAATGATGCAAGGAGATCCTCTGCGGTGCAACGACACGAGGCAAACAGATCCTCTGCGGTGCAATGACACAAAGAGATCCTCTGCAGTGCAACGACACGAGGCAAACAGATCCTCTGCGGTGCAACGACGCGAGGCAAAGAAATCCTCTGCGGTGCAACGACGCAAAGAGATCCTCTGCGGTGCAACAACGCAAAAAGATCCTCTGCGGTGCAATGACGCAAGGCAAAGATATCCTCTGTGATGCAATGATGCAAGGAGATCCTCTGCGGTGCAACGACACAAACAGATTCTCTGCGATGCAAGGATGTGATACAAACAAATCCTCTGAAAGGCAAATACGCGACACAAACAGATGCTCTGCGGAGGAACGACGTGAGGCAAACAGATCCTCTGCGGTGCAACGACGCGAGGCAAAGAGATCCTCTGCGGTGCGACTATGCAAAGAGTTCCTCTGCGGTGCAACGAAGCAAGGAGATCCTGTGCAGTGCAACGATGCGAGGCAAAGATATCCTCTGCAGTGCAACGATGCAAGGATATCCTCTGCGGTGCAACGACGCGAGGCAAAGAGTTGCTCTGCGGTGCAGCTACGCAAAGAGATCCTCTGCGGTGCAACAACGCAAAGAGATCCTCTGCTGTGCAATGACACAAGGCAAAGATATCCTCTGCGGTGCAATGATGCAAGGAGATCCTCTGCGGTGCAACGACACGAGGCAAACAGATCCTCTGCGGTGCAATGACACAAAGAGATCCTCTGCAGTGCAACGACACGAGGCAAACAGATCCTCTGCGGTGCAATGACGCGAGGCAAAGACATCATCTGTGGTGCAATGACATGACGCAAGGTGATCCTCTGCGGTGCAACAACGCAAACAGATCCTCTGCGGTGTAAGGATGCGATGCAAAGACATCCTTTGTGGTGCAACTACGCAAAGAGATCCTCTGCGTTGCAAAGACGCGAGGCAATCAGATCCTCTGCGGTGCAACGACGCAAAGAGATCCTCTGCGGTGCAACGACGTGAGGGAAAGAGATCCTCTGCGGTGCAACGATGCGAGGCAAAGAGATCCTGTGCGGTGCAACGACGCAAAGAGATCTTCTGCAGTGCAACAACGCAAACAGATCCTCTGCGGTGCAACGACACGAGGCAAACAGATCCTCGGCGGTGCAACGACGCAAAGAGATCCTCTGCGGTGCAACGACGTGAGGGAAAGAGATCCTCTGTGGTGCAACGACGCAAAGAGATCCTCTGCGTTGCAAGGATGCAATGCAAAGAGATCCTCTGCGGTGAACCTACGCGACGCAAACAAATCCTCTGCGAATAAATGACGCGAGGCAAACAGATCCTCTGCGGTGCAACGACGCAAAGAGATCCTCTGCGTTGCAAAGACGCGAGGCAGAGAGATCCTCTGCGGTGCAATGACGCAAGGCAAGACATCCTCTGCGGTGCCACGACGCAAAGAGATCCTCTGCGGTGCAACGACGCGAGGCAAAGAGATCCTCTGCGGTGCGACTATGCAAAGAGTTCCTCTGCGGTGCAACGAAGCAAGGAGATCCTGTGCAGTGCAACGATGCGAGGCAAAGATATCCTCTGCAGTGCAACGATGCAAGGATATCCTCTGCGGTGCAACGACGCGAGGCAAAGAGTTGCTCTGCGGTGCAGCTACGCAAAGAGATCCTCTGCGGTGCAACAACGCAAAGAGATCCTCTGCTGTGCAATGACACAAGGCAAAGATATCCTCTGCGGTGCAATGATGCAAGGAGATCCTCTGCGGTGCAACGACACGAGGCAAACAGATCCTCTGCGGTGCAATGACACAAAGAGATCCTCTGCAGTGCAACGACACGAGGCAAACAGATCCTCTGCGGTGCAATGACGCGAGGCAAAGACATCATCTGTGGTGCAATGACATGACGCAAGGTGATCCTCTGCGGTGCAACAACGCAAACAGATCCTCTGCGGTGTAAGGATGCGATGCAAAGACATCCTTTGTGGTGCAACTACGCAAAGAGATCCTCTGCGTTGCAAAGACGCGAGGCAATCAGATCCTCTGCGGTGCAACGACGCAAAGAGATCCTCTGCGGTGCAACGACGTGAGGGAAAGAGATCCTCTGCGGTGCAAAGACGCGAGGCAAAGAGATCCTGTGCGGTGCAACGACGCAAAGAGATCCTCTGCAGTGCAACAACGCAAACAGATCCTCTGCGGTGCAACGACACGAGGCAAACAGATCCTCGGCGGTGCAACGACGCAAAGAGATCCTCTGCGGTGCAACGACGTGAGGGAAAGAGATCCTCTGTGGTGCAACGACGCAAAGAGATCCTCTGCGTTGCAAGGATGCAATGCAAAGAGATCCTCTGCGGTGAACCTACGCGACGCAAACAAATCCTCTGCGAATAAATGACGCGAGGCAAACAGATCCTCTGCGGTGCAACGACGCAAAGAGATCCTCTGCGTTGCAAAGACGCGAGGCAGAGAGATCCTCTGCGGTGCAATGACGCAAGGCAAGACATCCTCTGCGGTGCAACGACGCAAAGAGATCCTCTGCGGTGCAACAACGCAAGGCAAGCAGATCCTCTGCGGTGCAGCAACGCAAACAGATCCTCTGCGGTGCAAGGACACAAGGCAAAGATATTCTCTGCGGTGCAACGATGCAAAGAGATCCTCTGCAATGCAACGACACGAGGCAAACAGATCCTCTGCGGTGCAACGACGCAAAGAGATCCTCTGCGGTGCAACGATGCGAGGCAAAGAGATCCTCTGCTGTGCAACGACGCGAGGCAAAGAGATCCTCTGCAGTGCAACGATGCAAGGAGATCCTGTGCGGTGCAACACCGCGAGGTAAACAAATCCTCTGCGGTGAAACGATGCAAGGCAAGGAGATCCTCTGCGCTGCAACAACGCAAACAGATCCTCTGTGTTGCAAGGATGCAATGCAAAGAGATCCTCTGCGGTGAACCTACGCGACGCAAACAAATCCTCTGCGAATAAATGACGCGAGGCAAACAGATCCTCTGCGGTGCAACGACGCAAAGAGATCCTCTGCGGTGCAATGACGTGAGGCAAACAGATCCTCTGCGGTGTAACGACGCAAAGAGATCCTCTGCGGTGCAACGACACGAGGCAAAGAGATCCTCTGCAGTGCAACGACGCAAAGAGATCCTCTGCGCTGCAATGACGCGAGGCAAAGAGATCCTCTGCGGTGCAACGACATGACGCAAGGTGATCCTCTGCGGTGCAACAACGCAAACAGATGCTCTGCAGTGTAAGGATGCGATGCAAAGACATCCTCTGCGGTGCAACTACGCAAAGAGATCCTCTGCGTTGCAAAGACGCGAGGCAATCAGATCCTCTGTGGTGCAACGACGCAAAGAGATCCTCTGCAGTGCAACGACACGAGGCAAACAGATCCTCTGCGGTGCAATGACGCAAGGCAAAGATATCCTCTGTGATGCAATGATGCAAGGAGATCCTCTGCGGTGCAACGACACAAACAGATTCTCTGCGATGCAAGGATGTGATACAAACAAATCCTCTGAAAGGCAAATACGCGACACAAACAGATGCTCTGCGGAGGAACGACGTGAGGCAAACAGATCCTCTGCGGTGCAACGACGCGAGGCAAAGAAATCCTCTGCGGTGCAACGACGCAAAGAGATCCTCTGCGGTGCAACAACGCAAAAAGATCCTCTGCGGTGCAATGACGCAAGGCAAAGATATCCTCTGTGATGCAATGATGCAAGGAGATCCTCTGCGGTGCAACGACACAAACAGATTCTCTGCGATGCAAGGATGTGATACAAACAAATCCTCTGAAAGGCAAATACGCGACACAAACAGATGCTCTGCGGAGGAACGACGTGAGGCAAACAGATCCTCTGCGGTGCAATGACACAAAGAGATCCTCTGCAGTGCAACGACACGAGGCAAACAGATCCTCTGCGGTGCAATGACGCGAGGCAAAGACATCATCTGTGGTGCAATGACATGACGCAAGGTGATCCTCTGCGGTGCAACAACGCAAACAGATCCTCTGCGGTGTAAGGATGCGATGCAAAGACATCCTTTGTGGTGCAACTACGCAAAGAGATCCTCTGCGTTGCAAAGACGCGAGGCAATCAGATCCTCTGCGGTGCAACGACGCAAAGAGATCCTCTGCGGTGCAACGACGTGAGGGAAAGAGATCCTCTGCGGTGCAACGACGCGAGGCAAAGAGATCCTGTGCGGTGCAACGACGCAAAGAGATCCTCTGCAGTGCAACAACGCAAACAGATCCTCTGCGGTGCAACGACACGAGGCAAACAGATCCTCGGCGGTGCAACGACGCAAAGAGATCCTCTGCGGTGCAACGACGTGAGGGAAAGAGATCCTCTGTGGTGCAACGACGCAAAGAGATCCTCTGCGTTGCAAGGATGCAATGCAAAGAGATCCTCTGCGGTGAACCTACGCGACGCAAACAAATCCTCTGCGAATAAATGACGCGAGGCAAACAGATCCTCTGCGGTGCAACGACGCAAAGAGATCCTCTGCGTTGCAAAGACGCGAGGCAGAGAGATCCTCTGCGGTGCAATGACGCAAGGCAAGACATCCTCTGCGGTGCAACGACGCAAAGAGATCCTCTGCGGTGCAACAACGCAAGGCAAGCAGATCCTCTGCGGTGCAGCAACGCAAACAGATCCTCTGCGGTGCAAGGACACAAGGCAAAGATATTCTCTGCGGTGCAACGATGCAAAGAGATCCTCTGCAATGCAACGACACGAGGCAAACAGATCCTCTGCGGTGCAACGACGCAAAGAGATCCTCTGCGGTGCAACGATGCGAGGCAAAGAGATCCTCTGCTGTGCAACGACGCGAGGCAAAGAGATGCTCTGCAGTGCAACGATGCAAGGAGATCCTGTGCGGTGCAACACCGCGAGGTAAACAAATCCTCTGCGGTGAAACGATGCAAGGCAAGGAGATCCTCTGCGCTGCAACAACGCAAACAGATCCTCTGTGTTGCAAGGATGCAATGCAAAGAGATCCTCTGCGGTGAACCTACGCGACGCAAACAAATCCTCTGCGAATAAATGACGCGAGGCAAACAGATCCTCTGCGGTGCAACGACGCAAAGAGATCCTCTGCGGTGCAATGACGTGAGGCAAACAGATCCTCTGCGGTGTAACGACGCAAAGAGATCCTCTGCGGTGCAACGACACGAGGCAAAGAGATCCTCTGCAGTGCAACGACGCAAAGAGATCCTCTGCGCTGCAATGACGCGAGGCAAAGAGATCCTCTGCGGTGCAACGACATGACGCAAGGTGATCCTCTGCGGTGCAACAACGCAAACAGATGCTCTGCAGTGTAAGGATGCGATGCAAAGACATCCTCTGCGGTGCAACTACGCAAAGAGATCCTCTGCGTTGCAAAGACGCGAGGCAATCAGATCCTCTGTGGTGCAACGACGCAAAGAGATCCTCTGCAGTGCAACGACACGAGGCAAACAGATCCTCTGCGGTGAAACGACGCAAGGCAAGCAGATCCTCTGCGGTGCAGCAACGCAAACAGATTCTCTGCGGTGCAAGGACACAAGGCAAAGATATTCTCTGCGGTGCAACGATGCAAAGAGATCCTCTGCGGTGCAACGACACGAGGCAAACAGATCCTCTGCGGTGCAACGACGCGAGGCAAAGAAATCCTCTGCGGTGCAACGACGCAAAGAGATCCTCTGCGGTGCAACAACGCAAAAAGATCCTCTGCGGTGCAATGACGCAAGGCAAAGATATCCTCTGTGATGCAATGATGCAAGGAGATCCTCTGCGGTGCAACGACACAAACAGATTCTCTGCGATGCAAGGATGTGATACAAACAAATCCTCTGAAAGGCAAATACGCGACACAGATGCTCTGCGGAGGAACGACGTGAGGCAAAGAGATCCTCTGCGGTGCAACGACGCGAGGCAAAGAGATCCTCTGCGGTGCGACTATGCAAAGAGTTCCTCTGCGGTGCAACGAAGCAAGGAGATCCTGTGCAGTGCAACGATGCGAGGCAAAGATATCCTCTGCAGTGCAACGACGCAAAGAGATCCTCTGCGGTGCAACGACGCGAGGCAAAGAGTTGCTCTGCGGTGCAGCTACGCAAAGAGATCCTCTGCGGTGCAACAACGCAAAGAGATCCTCTGCTGTGCAATGACACAAGGCAAAGATATCCTCTGCGGTGCAATGATGCAAGGAGATCCTCTGCGGTGCAACGACACGAGGCAAACAGATCCTCTGCGGTGCAATGACACAAAGAGATCCTCTGCAGTGCAACGACACGAGGCAAACAGATCCTCTGCGGTGCAACGACGCGAGGCAAAGAAATCCTCTGCGGTGCAACGACGCAAAGAGATCCTCTGCGGTGCAACAACGCAAAAAGATCCTCTGCGGTGCAATGACGCAAGGCAAAGATATCCTCTGTGATGCAATGATGCAAGGAGATCCTCTGCGGTGCAACGACACAAACAGATTCTCTGCGATGCAAGGATGTGATACAAACAAATCCTCTGAAAGGCAAATACGCGACACAAACAGATGCTCTGCGGAGGAACGACGTGAGGCAAACAGATCCTCTGCGGTGCAACGACGCGAGGCAAAGAGATCCTCTGCGGTGCGACTATGCAAAGAGTTCCTCTGCGGTGCAACGAAGCAAGGAGATCCTGTGCAGTGCAACGATGCGAGGCAAAGATATCCTCTGCAGTGCAACGATGCAAGGATATCCTCTGCGGTGCAACGACGCGAGGCAAAGAGTTGCTCTGCGGTGCAGCTACGCAAAGAGATCCTCTGCGGTGCAACAACGCAAAGAGATCCTCTGCTGTGCAATGACACAAGGCAAAGATATCCTCTGCGGTGCAATGATGCAAGGAGATCCTCTGCGGTGCAACGACACGAGGCAAACAGATCCTCTGCGGTGCAATGACACAAAGAGATCCTCTGCAGTGCAACGACACGAGGCAAACAGATCCTCTGCGGTGCAATGACGCGAGGCAAAGACATCATCTGTGGTGCAATGACATGACGCAAGGTGATCCTCTGCGGTGCAACAACGCAAACAGATCCTCTGCGGTGTAAGGATGCGATGCAAAGACATCCTTTGTGGTGCAACTACGCAAAGAGATCCTCTGCGTTGCAAAGACGCGAGGCAATCAGATCCTCTGCGGTGCAACGACGCAAAGAGATCCTCTGCGGTGCAACGACGCGAGGGAAAGAGATCCTCTACGGTGCAACGACGCGAGGCAAAGAGATCCTGTGCGGTGCAACGACGCAAAGAGATCCTCTGCAGTGCAACAACGCAAACAGATCCTCTGCGGTGCAACGACACGAGGCAAACAGATCCTCGGCGGTGCAACGACGCAAAGAGATCCTCTGCGGTGCAACGACGTGAGGGAAAGAGATCCTCTGTGGTGCAACGACGCAAAGAGATCCTCTGCGGTGCAACGACGTGAGGGAAAGAGATCCTCTGTGGTGCAACAACGCAAACAGATCCTCTGCGTTGCAAGGATGCAATGCAAAGAGATCCTCTGCGGTGAACCTACGCGACGCAAACAAATCCTCTGCGAATAAATGACGCGAGGCAGAGAGATCCTCTGCGGTGCAAGGACACAAGGCAAAGATATTCTCTGCGGTGCAACGATGCAAAGAGATCCTCTGCAATGCAACGACACGAGGCAAACAGATCCTCTGCGGTGCAACGACGCAAAGAGATCCTCTGCGGTGCAATGACGCAAGGCAAAGATATCCTCTGTGATGCAATGATGCAAGGAGATCCTCTGCGGTGCAACGACACAAACAGATTCTCTGCGATGCAAGGATGTGATACAAACAAATCCTCTGAAAGGCAAATACGCGACACAAACAGATGCTCTGCGGAGGAACGACGTGAGGCAAAGAGATCCTCTGCGGTGCAACGACGCGAGGCAAAGAGATCTTCTGCGGTGCGACTATGCAAAGAGTTCCTCTGCGGTGCAACGAAGCAAGGAGATCCTGTGCAGTGCAGCGATGCGAGGCAAAGATATCCTCTGCGGTGCAACGATGCAAGGATATCCTCTGCGGTGCAACGACGCGAGGCAAAGAGTTCCTCTGCGGTGCAACTACGCAAAGAGATCCTCTGCGGTGCAGCAACGCAAAGAGATCCTCTGCTGTGCAACGACACGAGGCAAACAGATCCTCTGCGGTGCAATAACGCGAGGCAAAGAGATCCTCTGCAGTGCAACGACACAAGGCAAACAGATCCTCTGCGGTGCAATAACGCGAGGCAAAGAGATCCTCTGCAGTGCAACGACGCGAGCGAAAGAGATCCTCTGCGGTGCAACGACGCAAAGAGATCCTCTGAGGTGCAACGACGCGAGGGAAAGAGATCCTCTGCGATGCAAAGACGCGAGTCAAACAGATCCTCTGTGGTGCAACGACGCAAAGAGATCCTCTGCGGTGCAACGACGCGAGGCAAAGAGATCCTCTGCGGTGCAACGAAGCAAGGAGTTTTTGTGCAGTGCAACGATGCGAGGCAAAGATATCCTCTGCAGTGCAACGATGCAAGGATATCCTCTGCGGTGCAACGACGCGAGGCAAAGAGTTCCTCTGCGGTGCAGCTACGACGCAAAGAGATCCTCTGCGGTGCAACAACGCAAAGAGATCCTCTGCTGTGCAATGACACAAGGCAAAGATATCCTCTGCGGTGCATTGATGCAAGGAGATCCTCTGCGGTGCAACGACACGAGGCAAACAGATCCTCTGCGGTGCAATGACACAAGGAGATCCTCTGCAGTGCAACGACACGAGGCAAACAGATCCTCTGCAGTGCAACGACGCAAGGCAAAGATATCCTCTGTGATGCAATGATGCAAGGAGATCCTCTGCGGTGCAACGACACAAACAGATTCTCTGCGATCCAAGGATGTGATACAAACAAATCCTCTGAAAGGCAAATACGCGACACAAACAGATGCTCTGCGGAGGAACGACGTGAGGCAAACAGATCCTCTGCGGTGCAACGACGCGAGGCAAAGAGATCCTCTGCGGTGCGACTATGCAAAGAGTTCCTCTGCGGTGCAACGAAGCAAGGAGATCCTGTGCAGTGCAACGATGCGAGGCAAAGATATCCTCTGCAGTGCAACGATGCAAGGATATCCTCTGCGGTGCAACGACGCGAGGCAAAGAGTTGCTCTGCGGTGCAGCTACGCAAAGAGATCCTCTGCGGTGCAACAACGCAAAGAGATCCTCTGCTGTGCAATGACACAAGGCAAAGATATCCTCTGCGGTGCAATGATGCAAGGAGATCCTCTGCGGTGCAACGACACGAGGCAAACAGATCCTCTGCGGTGCAATGACACAAAGAGATCCTCTGCAGTGCAACGACACGAGGCAAACAGATCCTCTGCGGTGCAATGACGCGAGGCAAAGACATCATCTGTGGTGCAATGACATGACGCAAGGTGATCCTCTGCGGTGCAACAACGCAAACAGATCCTCTGCGGTGTAAGGATGCGATGCAAAGACATCCTTTGTGGTGCAACTACGCAAAGAGATCCTCTGCGTTGCAAAGACGCGAGGCAATCAGATCCTCTGCGGTGCAACGACGCAAAGAGATCCTCTGCGGTGCAACGACGCGAGGGAAAGAGATCCTCTACGGTGCAACGACGCGAGGCAAAGAGATCCTGTGCGGTGCAACGACGCAAAGAGATCCTCTGCAGTGCAACAACGCAAACAGATCCTCTGCGGTGCAACGACACGAGGCAAACAGATCCTCGGCGGTGCAACGACGCAAAGAGATCCTCTGCGGTGCAACGACGTGAGGGAAAGAGATCCTCTGTGGTGCAACGACGCAAAGAGATCCTCTGCGGTGCAACGACGTGAGGGAAAGAGATCCTCTGTGGTGCAACAACGCAAACAGATCCTCTGCGTTGCAAGGATGCAATGCAAAGAGATCCTCTGCGGTGAACCTACGCGACGCAAACAAATCCTCTGCGAATAAATGACGCGAGGCAGAGAGATCCTCTGCGGTGCAAGGACACAAGGCAAAGATATTCTCTGCGGTGCAACGATGCAAAGAGATCCTCTGCAATGCAACGACACGAGGCAAACAGATCCTCTGCGGTGCAACGACGCAAAGAGATCCTCTGCGGTGCAATGACGCAAGGCAAAGATATCCTCTGTGATGCAATGATGCAAGGAGATCCTCTGCGGTGCAACGACACAAACAGATTCTCTGCGATGCAAGGATGTGATACAAACAAATCCTCTGAAAGGCAAATACGCGACACAAACAGATGCTCTGCGGAGGAACGACGTGAGGCAAAGAGATCCTCTGCGGTGCAACGACGCGAGGCAAAGAGATCTTCTGCGGTGCGACTATGCAAAGAGTTCCTCTGCGGTGCAACGAAGCAAGGAGATCCTGTGCAGTGCAGCGATGCGAGGCAAAGATATCCTCTGCGGTGCAACGATGCAAGGATATCCTCTGCGGTGCAACGACGCGAGGCAAAGAGTTCCTCTGCGGTGCAACTACGCAAAGAGATCCTCTGCGGTGCAGCAACGCAAAGAGATCCTCTGCTGTGCAACGACACGAGGCAAACAGATCCTCTGCGGTGCAATAACGCGAGGCAAAGAGATCCTCTGCAGTGCAACGACACAAGGCAAACAGATCCTCTGCGGTGCAATAACGCGAGGCAAAGAGATCCTCTGCAGTGCAACGACGCGAGCGAAAGAGATCCTCTGCGGTGCAACGACGCAAAGAGATCCTCTGAGGTGCAACGACGCGAGGGAAAGAGATCCTCTGCGATGCAAAGACGCGAGTCAAACAGATCCTCTGTGGTGCAACGACGCAAAGAGATCCTCTGCGGTGCAACGACGCGAGGCAAAGAGATCCTCTGCGGTGCAACGAAGCAAGGAGTTTTTGTGCAGTGCAACGATGCGAGGCAAAGATATCCTCTGCAGTGCAACGATGCAAGGATATCCTCTGCGGTGCAACGACGCGAGGCAAAGAGTTCCTCTGCGGTGCAGCTACGACGCAAAGAGATCCTCTGCGGTGCAACAACGCAAAGAGATCCTCTGCTGTGCAATGACACAAGGCAAAGATATCCTCTGCGGTGCATTGATGCAAGGAGATCCTCTGCGGTGCAACGACACGAGGCAAACAGATCCTCTGCGGTGCAATGACACAAGGAGATCCTCTGCAGTGCAACGACACGAGGCAAACAGATCCTCTGCAGTGCAACGACGCAAGGCAAAGATATCCTCTGTGATGCAATGATGCAAGGAGATCCTCTGCGGTGCAACGACACAAACAGATTCTCTGCGATGCAAGGATGTGATACAAACAAATCCTCTGAAAGGCAAATACGCGACACAGATGCTCTGCGGAGGAACGACGTGAGGCAAAGAGATCCTCTGCGGTGCAACGACGCGAGGCAAAGAGATCCTCTGCGGTGCGACTATGCAAAGAGTTCCTCTGCGGTGCAACGAAGCAAGGAGATCCTGTGCAGTGCAACGATGCGAGGCAAAGATATCCTCTGCAGTGCAACGACGCAAAGAGATCCTCTGCGGTGCAACGACGCGAGGCAAAGAGTTGCTCTGCGGTGCAGCTACGCAAAGAGATCCTCTGCGGTGCAACAACGCAAAGAGATCCTCTGCTGTGCAATGACACAAGGCAAAGATATCCTCTGCGGTGCAATGATGCAAGGAGATCCTCTGCGGTGCAACGACACGAGGCAAACAGATCCTCTGCGGTGCAATGACACAAAGAGATCCTCTGCAGTGCAACGACACGAGGCAAACAGATCCTCTGCGGTGCAACGACGCGAGGCAAAGAAATCCTCTGCGGTGCAACGACGCAAAGAGATCCTCTGCGGTGCAACAACGCAAAAAGATCCTCTGCGGTGCAATGACGCAAGGCAAAGATATCCTCTGTGATGCAATGATGCAAGGAGATCCTCTGCGGTGCAACGACACAAACAGATTCTCTGCGATGCAAGGATGTGATACAAACAAATCCTCTGAAAGGCAAATACGCGACACAAACAGATGCTCTGCGGAGGAACGACGTGAGGCAAACAGATCCTCTGCGGTGTAAGGATGCGATGCAAAGACATCCTTTGTGGTGCAACTACGCAAAGAGATCCTCTGCGTTGCAAAGACGCGAGGCAATCAGATCCTCTGCGGTGCAACGACGCAAAGAGATCCTCTGCGGTGCAACGACGCGAGGGAAAGAGATCCTCTACGGTGCAACGACGCGAGGCAAAGAGATCCTGTGCGGTGCAACGACGCAAAGAGATCCTCTGCAGTGCAACAACGCAAACAGATCCTCTGCGGTGCAACGACACGAGGCAAACAGATCCTCGGCGGTGCAACGACGCAAAGAGATCCTCTGCGGTGCAACGACGTGAGGGAAAGAGATCCTCTGTGGTGCAACGACGCAAAGAGATCCTCTGCGGTGCAACGACGTGAGGGAAAGAGATCCTCTGTGGTGCAACAACGCAAACAGATCCTCTGCGTTGCAAGGATGCAATGCAAAGAGATCCTCTGCGGTGAACCTACGCGACGCAAACAAATCCTCTGCGAATAAATGACGCGAGGCAGAGAGATCCTCTGCGGTGCAAGGACACAAGGCAAAGATATTCTCTGCGGTGCAACGATGCAAAGAGATCCTCTGCAATGCAACGACACGAGGCAAACAGATCCTCTGCGGTGCAACGACGCAAAGAGATCCTCTGCGGTGCAATGACGCAAGGCAAAGATATCCTCTGTGATGCAATGATGCAAGGAGATCCTCTGCGGTGCAACGACACAAACAGATTCTCTGCGATGCAAGGATGTGATACAAACAAATCCTCTGAAAGGCAAATACGCGACACAAACAGATGCTCTGCGGAGGAACGACGTGAGGCAAAGAGATCCTCTGCGGTGCAACGACGCGAGGCAAAGAGATCTTCTGCGGTGCGACTATGCAAAGAGTTCCTCTGCGGTGCAACGAAGCAAGGAGATCCTGTGCAGTGCAGCGATGCGAGGCAAAGATATCCTCTGCGGTGCAACGATGCAAGGATATCCTCTGCGGTGCAACGACGCGAGGCAAAGAGTTCCTCTGCGGTGCAACTACGCAAAGAGATCCTCTGCGGTGCAGCAACGCAAAGAGATCCTCTGCTGTGCAACGACACGAGGCAAACAGATCCTCTGCGGTGCAATAACGCGAGGCAAAGAGATCCTCTGCAGTGCAACGACACAAGGCAAACAGATCCTCTGCGGTGCAATAACGCGAGGCAAAGAGATCCTCTGCAGTGCAACGACGCGAGGGAAAGAGATCCTCTGCGGTGCAACGACGCAAAGAGATCCTCTGAGGTGCAACGACGCGAGGGAAAGAGATCCTCTGCGATGCAAAGACGCGAGTCAAACAGATCCTCTGTGGTGCAACGACGCAAAGAGATCCTCTGCGGTGCAACGACGCGAGGCAAAGAGATCCTCTGCGGTGCAACGAAGCAAGGAGTTTTTGTGCAGTGCAACGATGCGAGGCAAAGATATCCTCTGCAGTGCAACGATGCAAGGATATCCTCTGCGGTGCAACGACGCGAGGCAAAGAGTTCCTCTGCGGTGCAGCTACGACGCAAAGAGATCCTCTGCGGTGCAACAACGCAAAGAGATCCTCTGCTGTGCAATGACACAAGGCAAAGATATCCTCTGCGGTGCATTGATGCAAGGAGATCCTCTGCGGTGCAACGACACGAGGCAAACAGATCCTCTGCGGTGCAATGACACAAGGAGATCCTCTGCAGTGCAACGACACGAGGCAAACAGATCCTCTGCAGTGCAACGACGCAAGGCAAAGATATCCTCTGTGATGCAATGATGCAAGGAGATCCTCTGCGGTGCAACGACACAAACAGATTCTCTGCGATCCAAGGATGTGATACAAACAAATCCTCTGAAAGGCAAATACGCGACACAAACAGATGCTCTGCGGAGGAACGACGTGAGGCAAACAGATCCTCTGCGGTGCAACGACGCGAGGCAAAGAGATCCTCTGCGGTGCGACTATGCAAAGAGTTCCTCTGCGGTGCAACGAAGCAAGGAGATCCTGTGCAGTGCAACGATTCGAGGCAAAGATATCCTCTACGGTGCAATGATGCAAGGAGATCCTCTGCGGTGCAACGACACGAGGCAAACAGATCCTCTGCGGTGCAATGACGCGACGCAAAGAGATCCTCTGGGTGCAACAACTCAAACAGATCCTCTGCTGTGCAATGACACAAGGCAAAGATATCCTCTGTGGTGCAATGATGCAAGGAGATCTTCTGCGGTGCAACGACACGAGGCAATCAGATCCTCTGTGGTGCAATGACGCAAGGAGATCCTCTGCAGTGCAACGACACGAGGTAAACAGATCCTCTGCAGTGCAATGACGCGAGGCAAAGAGATCCTCTGCGGTGCAACGACGCAAAGAGATCCTCTGCGGTGAAACGACACGAGGCAAGACATCCTTTGCAGTGCAACAACGCAAACAAATCCTCTGCGGTGTAAGGATGCGATGCAAAGATATCCTCTGTGGTGCAACTACACGAGGCAAAGAGATCCTCTGCAGTGCAACGACGCAAAGAGATCCTCTGCGCTGCAATGACGGGAGGCAAAGAGATCCTCTGCGGTGCAACGACATGACGCAAGGTGATCCTCTGCGGTGCAACAACGCAAACAGATGCTCTGCAGTGTAAGGATGCGATGCAAAGACATCCTCTGCGGTGCAACTACGCAAAGAGATCCTCTGCGTTGCAAAGACGCGAGGCAATCAGATCCTCTGTGGTGCAACGACGCAAAGAGATCCTCTGCAGTGCAACGACACGAGGCAAACAGATCCTCTGCGGTGAAACGACGCGAGGCAAGACATCCTTTGCAGTGCAACAACGCAAACAAATCCTCTGCGGTGCAAGGACACAAGGCAAAGATATCCTCTGCGGTGCAATGACACAAACATAGTCTCTGCGATGCAATGCAAAGAAATCCTCTGAAAGGCAAATACGCGACACAAACAGAAGCTCTGCGGATGAACGACGTGAGACAAACAGATCCTCTGAGGTGAAATGATGCAAGGCAAACAGATCCTCTGCGGTGTCACGACGCAAGGATATCCTCTGTGGCGCAACGACACAAGGAGATCCTCTGCGGTGCAACGATGCAAACAGATCCTCTGCGGTGCAACGATGCAAGCAAAGAGATCCTCTGCAGTGCAACGATGCAAGGAGATCCTGTGTGGTGCAACACCGCGAGGTAAACAAATCCTCTGCGGTGAAACGATGCGAGGCAAAGAGATCCTCTGCGGTGAACCTACGCGACGCAAACAAATCCTCTGCGAATAAATGACGCGAGGCAAACAGATCCTCTGCGGTGCAACGACGCAAAGAGATCCTCTGCGGTGCAACGACACGAGGCAAAGAGATCCTCTGCGGTGCAATGACGCGAGGCAAGACATCCTCTGCAATGCAACGACGCAAAGAGATCCTCTGCGGTGCAACAACGCAAGGCAAGCAGATCCTCTGCGGTGCAACAACGCAAACAGATTCTCTGCGGTGCAACGACGCGAGGCAAAGAGTTGCTCTGCGGTGCAGCTACGCAAAGAGATCCTCTGCGGTGCAACAACGCAAAGAGATCCTCTGCTGTGCAATGACACAAGGCAAAGATATCCTCTGCGGTGCAATGATGCAAGGAGATCCTCTGCGGTGCAACGACACGAGGCAAACAGATCCTCTGCGGTGCAATGACACAAAGAGATCCTCTGCAGTGCAACGACACGAGGCAAACAGATCCTCTGCGGTGCAACGACGCGAGGCAAAGAAATCCTCTGCGGTGCAACGACGCAAAGAGATCCTCTGCGGTGCAACAACGCAAAAAGATCCTCTGCGGTGCAATGACGCAAGGCAAAGATATCCTCTGTGATGCAATGATGCAAGGAGATCCTCTGCGGTGCAACGACACAAACAGATTCTCTGCGATGCAAGGATGTGATACAAACAAATCCTCTGAAAGGCAAATACGCGACACAAACAGATGCTCTGCGGAGGAACGACGTGAGGCAAACAGATCCTCTGCGGTGTAAGGATGCGATGCAAAGACATCCTTTGTGGTGCAACTACGCAAAGAGATCCTCTGCGTTGCAAAGACGCGAGGCAATCAGATCCTCTGCGGTGCAACGACGCAAAGAGATCCTCTGCGGTGCAACGACGCGAGGGAAAGAGATCCTCTACGGTGCAACGACGCGAGGCAAAGAGATCCTGTGCGGTGCAACGACGCAAAGAGATCCTCTGCAGTGCAACAACGCAAACAGATCCTCTGCGGTGCAACGACACGAGGCAAACAGATCCTCGGCGGTGCAACGACGCAAAGAGATCCTCTGCGGTGCAACGACGTGAGGGAAAGAGATCCTCTGTGGTGCAACGACGCAAAGAGATCCTCTGCGGTGCAACGACGTGAGGGAAAGAGATCCTCTGTGGTGCAACAACGCAAACAGATCCTCTGCGTTGCAAGGATGCAATGCAAAGAGATCCTCTGCGGTGAACCTACGCGACGCAAACAAATCCTCTGCGAATAAATGACGCGAGGCAGAGAGATCCTCTGCGGTGCAAGGACACAAGGCAAAGATATTCTCTGCGGTGCAACGATGCAAAGAGATCCTCTGCAATGCAACGACACGAGGCAAACAGATCCTCTGCGGTGCAACGACGCAAAGAGATCCTCTGCGGTGCAATGACGCAAGGCAAAGATATCCTCTGTGATGCAATGATGCAAGGAGATCCTCTGCGGTGCAACGACACAAACAGATTCTCTGCGATGCAAGGATGTGATACAAACAAATCCTCTGAAAGGCAAATACGCGACACAAACAGATGCTCTGCGGAGGAACGACGTGAGGCAAAGAGATCCTCTGCGGTGCAACGACGCGAGGCAAAGAGATCTTCTGCGGTGCGACTATGCAAAGAGTTCCTCTGCGGTGCAACGAAGCAAGGAGATCCTGTGCAGTGCAGCGATGCGAGGCAAAGATATCCTCTGCGGTGCAACGATGCAAGGATATCCTCTGCGGTGCAACGACGCGAGGCAAAGAGTTCCTCTGCGGTGCAACTACGCAAAGAGATCCTCTGCGGTGCAGCAACGCAAAGAGATCCTCTGCTGTGCAACGACACGAGGCAAACAGATCCTCTGCGGTGCAATAACGCGAGGCAAAGAGATCCTCTGCAGTGCAACGACACAAGGCAAACAGATCCTCTGCGGTGCAATAACGCGAGGCAAAGAGATCCTCTGCAGTGCAACGACGCGAGGGAAAGAGATCCTCTGCGGTGCAACGACGCAAAGAGATCCTCTGAGGTGCAACGACGCGAGGGAAAGAGATCCTCTGCGATGCAAAGACGCGAGTCAAACAGATCCTCTGTGGTGCAACGACGCAAAGAGATCCTCTGCGGTGCAACGACGCGAGGCAAAGAGATCCTCTGCGGTGCAACGAAGCAAGGAGTTTTTGTGCAGTGCAACGATGCGAGGCAAAGATATCCTCTGCAGTGCAACGATGCAAGGATATCCTCTGCGGTGCAACGACGCGAGGCAAAGAGTTCCTCTGCGGTGCAGCTACGACGCAAAGAGATCCTCTGCGGTGCAACAACGCAAAGAGATCCTCTGCTGTGCAATGACACAAGGCAAAGATATCCTCTGCGGTGCATTGATGCAAGGAGATCCTCTGCGGTGCAACGACACGAGGCAAACAGATCCTCTGCGGTGCAATGACACAAGGAGATCCTCTGCAGTGCAACGACACGAGGCAAACAGATCCTCTGCAGTGCAACGACGCAAGGCAAAGATATCCTCTGTGATGCAATGATGCAAGGAGATCCTCTGCGGTGCAACGACACAAACAGATTCTCTGCGATCCAAGGATGTGATACAAACAAATCCTCTGAAAGGCAAATACGCGACACAAACAGATGCTCTGCGGAGGAACGACGTGAGGCAAACAGATCCTCTGCGGTGCAACGACGCGAGGCAAAGAGATCCTCTGCGGTGCGACTATGCAAAGAGTTCCTCTGCGGTGCAACGAAGCAAGGAGATCCTGTGCAGTGCAACGATTCGAGGCAAAGATATCCTCTACGGTGCAATGATGCAAGGAGATCCTCTGCGGTGCAACGACACGAGGCAAACAGATCCTCTGCGGTGCAATGACGCGACGCAAAGAGATCCTCTGGGTGCAACAACTCAAACAGATCCTCTGCTGTGCAATGACACAAGGCAAAGATATCCTCTGTGGTGCAATGATGCAAGGAGATCTTCTGCGGTGCAACGACACGAGGCAATCAGATCCTCTGTGGTGCAATGACGCAAGGAGATCCTCTGCAGTGCAACGACACGAGGTAAACAGATCCTCTGCAGTGCAATGACGCGAGGCAAAGAGATCCTCTGCGGTGCAACGACGCAAAGAGATCCTCTGCGGTGAAACGACACGAGGCAAGACATCCTTTGCAGTGCAACAACGCAAACAAATCCTCTGCGGTGTAAGGATGCGATGCAAAGATATCCTCTGTGGTGCAACTACACGAGGCAAAGAGATCCTCTGCAGTGCAACGACGCAAAGAGATCCTCTGCGCTGCAATGACGGGAGGCAAAGAGATCCTCTGCGGTGCAACGACATGACGCAAGGTGATCCTCTGCGGTGCAACAACGCAAACAGATGCTCTGCAGTGTAAGGATGCGATGCAAAGACATCCTCTGCGGTGCAACTACGCAAAGAGATCCTCTGCGTTGCAAAGACGCGAGGCAATCAGATCCTCTGTGGTGCAACGACGCAAAGAGATCCTCTGCAGTGCAACGACACGAGGCAAACAGATCCTCTGCGGTGAAACGACGCGAGGCAAGACATCCTTTGCAGTGCAACAACGCAAACAAATCCTCTGCGGTGCAAGGACACAAGGCAAAGATATCCTCTGCGGTGCAATGACACAAACATAGTCTCTGCGATGCAATGCAAAGAAATCCTCTGAAAGGCAAATACGCGACACAAACAGAAGCTCTGCGGATGAACGACGTGAGACAAACAGATCCTCTGAGGTGAAATGATGCAAGGCAAACAGATCCTCTGCGGTGTCACGACGCAAGGATATCCTCTGTGGCGCAACGACACAAGGAGATCCTCTGCGGTGCAACGATGCAAACAGATCCTCTGCGGTGCAACGATGCAAGCAAAGAGATCCTCTGCAGTGCAACGATGCAAGGAGATCCTGTGTGGTGCAACACCGCGAGGTAAACAAATCCTCTGCGGTGAAACGATGCGAGGCAAAGAGATCCTCTGCGGTGAACCTACGCGACGCAAACAAATCCTCTGCGAATAAATGACGCGAGGCAAACAGATCCTCTGCGGTGCAACGACGCAAAGAGATCCTCTGCGGTGCAACGACGCGAGGCAAAGAGATCCTCTGCGGTGCAATGACGCGAGGCAAGACATCCTCTGCAATGCAACGACGCAAAGAGATCCTCTGCGGTGCAACAACGCAAGGCAAGCAGATCCTCTGCGGTGCAACAACGCAAACAGATTCTCTGCGGTGCAACGACACGAGGCAAAGATATTCTCTGCGGTGCAACGATGCAAAGAGATCCTCTGCGGTGCAACGACACGAGGCAAACAGATCCTCTGCGGTGCAACGACGCGAGGCAAAGAAATCCTCTGCGGTGCAACGACGCAAAGAGATCCTCTGCGGTGCAACAACGCAAAAAGATCCTCTGCGGTGCAATGACGCAAGGCAAAGATATCCTCTGTGATGCAATGATGCAAGGAGATCCTCTGCGGTGCAACGACACAAACAGATTCTCTGCGATGCAAGGATGTGATACAAACAAATCCTCTGAAAGGCAAATACGCGACACAGATGCTCTGCGGAGGAACGACGTGAGGCAAACAGATCCTCTGCGGTGCAACGACGCGAGGCAAAGAGATCCTCTGCGGTGCGACTATGCAAAGAGTTCCTCTGCGGTGCAACGAAGCAAGGAGATCCTGTGCAGTGCAACGATGCGAGGCAAAGATATCCTCTGCAGTGCAACGACGCAAAGAGATCCTCTGCGGTGCAACGACGCGAGGCAAAGAGTTGCTCTGCGGTGCAGCTACGCAAAGAGATCCTCTGCGGTGCAACAACGCAAAGAGATCCTCTGCTGTGCAATGACACAAGGCAAAGATATCCTCTGCGGTGCAATGATGCAAGGAGATCCTCTGCGGTGCAACGACACGAGGCAAACAGATCCTCTGCGGTGCAATGACACAAAGAGATCCTCTGCAGTGCAACGACACGAGGCAAACAGATCCTCTGCGGTGCAACGACGCGAGGCAAAGAAATCCTCTGCGGTGCAACGACGCAAAGAGATCCTCTGCGGTGCAACAACGCAAAAAGATCCTCTGCGGTGCAATGACGCAAGGCAAAGATATCCTCTGTGATGCAATGATGCAAGGAGATCCTCTGCGGTGCAACGACACAAACAGATTCTCTGCGATGCAAGGATGTGATACAAACAAATCCTCTGAAAGGCAAATACGCGACACAAACAGATGCTCTG
The DNA here is from genome assembly GCF_030867145.1 of Opisthocomus hoazin. Lineage (NCBI taxonomy): Eukaryota > Metazoa > Chordata > Aves > Opisthocomiformes > Opisthocomidae > Opisthocomus > Opisthocomus hoazin. The sequence continues at coordinate 135,946 of NC_134433.1, forward strand.
CGGAGGAACGACGTGAGGCAAACAGATCCTCTGCGGTGCAACGACGCGAGGCAAAGAGATCCTCTGCGGTGCGACTATGCAAAGAGTTCCTCTGCGGTGCAACGAAGCAAGGAGATCCTGTGCAGTGCAACGATGCGAGGCAAAGATATCCTCTGCAGTGCAACGATGCAAGGATATCCTCTGCGGTGCAACGACGCGAGGCAAAGAGTTGCTCTGCGGTGCAGCTACGCAAAGAGATCCTCTGCGGTGCAACAACGCAAAGAGATCCTCTGCTGTGCAATGACACAAGGCAAAGATATCCTCTGCGGTGCAATGATGCAAGGAGATCCTCTGCGGTGCAACGACACGAGGCAAACAGATCCTCTGCGGTGCAATGACACAAAGAGATCCTCTGCAGTGCAACGACACGAGGCAAACAGATCCTCTGCGGTGCAATGACGCGAGGCAAAGACATCATCTGTGGTGCAATGACATGACGCAAGGTGATCCTCTGCGGTGCAACAACGCAAAGAGATCCTCTGTGGTGTAAGGATGCGATGCAAAGACATCCTTTGTGGTGCAACTACGCAAAGAGATCCTCTGCGTTGCAAAGACGCGAGGCAATCAGATCCTCTGCGGTGCAACGACGCAAAGAGATCCTCTGCGGTGCAACGACGCGAGGGAAAGAGATCCTCTGCGGTGCAACGACGCGAGGCAAAGAGATCCTGTGCGGTGCAACGACGCAAAGAGATCCTCTGCAGTGCAACAACGCAAACAGATCCTCTGCGGTGCAACGACACGAGGCAAACAGATCCTCGGCGGTGCAACGACGCAAAGAGATCCTCTGCGGTGCAACGACGTGAGGGAAAGAGATCCTCTGTGGTGCAACGACGCAAAGAGATCCTCTGCGGTGCAACGACGTGAGGGAAAGAGATCCTCTGTGGTGCAACAACACAAACAGATCCTCTGCGTTGCAAGGATGCAACGCAAAGAGATCCTCTGCGGTGAACCTACGCGACGCAAACAAATCCTCTGCGAATAAATGACGCGAGGCAAACAGATCCTCTGCGGTGCAACGACGCAAAGAGATCCTCTGCGGTGCAATGACGCGAGGCAAGACATCCTCTGCGGTGCAACGACGCAAAGAGATCCTCTGCGGTGCAACAACGCAAGGCAAGCAGATCCTCTGCGGTGCTGCAACGCAAACAGATCCTCTGCGGTGCAAGGACACAAGGCAAAGATATTCTCTGCGGTGCAACGATGCAAAGAGATCCTCTGCAATGCAACGACACGAGGCAAACAGATCCTCTGCGGTGCAACGACGCAAAGAGATCCTCTGCGGTGCAATGACGGAAGGCAAAGATATCCTCTGTGATGCAATGATGCAAGGAGATCCTCTGCGGTGCAACGACACAAACAGATTCTCTGCGATGCAAGAATGTGATACAAACAAATCCTCTGAAAGGCAAATACGCGACACAAACAGATGCTCTGCGGAGGAACGACGTGAGGCAAAGAGATCCTCTGCGGTGCAACGACGCGAGGCAAAGAGATCCTCTGCGGTGCGACTATGCAAAGAGTTCCTCTGCGGTGCAACGAAGCAAGGAGATCCTGTGCAGTGCAGCGATGCGAGGCAAAGATATCCTCTGCGGTGCAACGATGCAAGGATATCCTCTGCGGTGCAACGACGCGAGGCAAAGAGTTCCTCTGCGGTGCAACTACGCAAAGAGATCCTCTGCGGTGCAGCAACGCAAAGAGATCCTCTGCTGTGCAATGACACAAGGCAAAGATATCCTCTGCGGTGCAATGATGCAAGGAGATCCTCTGCGGTGCAACGACACGAGGCAAACAGATCCTCTGCGGTGCAATAACGCGAGGCAAAGAGATCCTCTGCAGTGCAACGACACAAGGCAAACAGATCCTCTGCGGTGCAATAACGCGAGGCAAAGAGATCCTCTGCAGTGCAACGACGCGAGGGAAAGAGATCCTCTGCGGTGCAACGACGCAAAGAGATCCTCTGAGGTGCAACGACGCGAGGGAAAGAGATCCTCTGCGATGCAAAGACGCGAGTCAAACAGATCCTCTGTGGTGCAACGACGCAAAGAGATCCTCTGCGGTGCAACGACGCGAGGCAAAGAGATCCTCTGCGGTGCAACGAAGCAAGGAGTTTTTGTGCAGTGCAACGATGCGAGGCAAAGATATCCTCTGCAGTGCAACGATGCAAGGATATCCTCTGCGGTGCAACGACGCGAGGCAAAGAGTTCCTCTGCGGTGCAGCTACGACGCAAAGAGATCCTCTGCGGTGCAACAACGCAAAGAGATCCTCTGCTGTGCAATGACACAAGGCAAAGATATCCTCTGCGGTGCATTGATGCAAGGAGATCCTCTGCGGTGCAACGACACGAGGCAAACAGATCCTCTGCGGTGCAATGACACAAGGAGATCCTCTGCAGTGCAACGACACGAGGCAAACAGATCCTCTGCAGTGCAACGACGCAAGGCAAAGATATCCTCTGTGATGCAATGATGCAAGGAGATCCTCTGCGGTGCAACGACACAAACAGATTCTCTGCGATCCAAGGATGTGATACAAACAAATCCTCTGAAAGGCAAATACGCGACACAAACAGATGCTCTGCGGAGGAACGACGTGAGGCAAACAGATCCTCTGCGGTGCAACGACGCGAGGCAAAGAGATCCTCTGCGGTGCGACTATGCAAAGAGTTCCTCTGCGGTGCAACGAAGCAAGGAGATCCTGTGCAGTGCAACGATTCGAGGCAAAGATATCCTCTACGGTGCAATGATGCAAGGAGATCCTCTGCGGTGCAACGACACGAGGCAAACAGATCCTCTGCGGTGCAATGACGCGACGCAAAGAGATCCTCTGGGTGCAACAACTCAAAAAGATCCTCTGCTGTGCAATGACACAAGGCAAAGATATCCTCTGTGGTGCAATGATGCAAGGAGATCTTCTGCGGTGCAACGACACGAGGCAATCAGATCCTCTGTGGTGCAATGACGCAAGGAGATCCTCTGCAGTGCAACGACACGAGGTAAACAGATCCTCTGCAGTGCAATGACGCGAGGCAAAGAGATCCTCTGCGGTGCAACGACGCAAAGAGATCCTCTGCGGTGCAACGACACGAGGCAAAGAGATCCTCTGCGGTGAAACGACACGAGGCAAGACATCCTTTGCAGTGCAACAACGCAAAAAAATCCTCTGCGGTGTAAGGATGCGATGCAAAGATATCCTCTGTGGTGCAACTACACGAGGCAAAGAGATCCTCTGCAGTGCAACGACGCAAAGAGATCCTCTGCGCTGCAATGACGGGAGGCAAAGAGATCCTCTGCGGTGCAACGACATGACGCAAGGTGATCCTCTGCGGTGCAACAACGCAAACAGATGCTCTGCAGTGTAAGGATGCGATGCAAAGACATCCTCTGCGGTGCAACTACGCAAAGAGATCCTCTGCGTTGCAAAGACGCGAGGCAATCAGATCCTCTGTGGTGCAACGACGCAAAGAGATCCTCTGCAGTGCAACGACACGAGGCAAACAGATCCTCTGCGGTGAAACGACGCGAGGCAAGACATCCTTTGCAGTGCAACAACGCAAACAAATCCTCTGCGGTGCAAGGACACAAGGCAAAGATATCCTCTGCGGTGCAATGACACAAACATAGTCTCTGCGATGCAATGCAAAGAAATCCTCTGAAAGGCAAATACGCGACACAAACAGAAGCTCTGCGGATGAACGACGTGAGACAAACAGATCCTCTGAGGTGAAATGATGCAAGGCAAACAGATCCTCTGCGGTGTCACGACGCAAGGATATCCTCTGTGGCGCAACGACACAAGGAGATCCTCTGCGGTGCAACGATGCAAACAGATCCTCTGCGGTGCAACGATGCAAGCAAAGAGATCCTCTGCAGTGCAACGATGCAAGGAGATCCTGTGTGGTGCAACACCGCGAGGTAAACAAATCCTCTGCGGTGAAACGATGCGAGGCAAAGAGATCCTCTGCGGTGAACCTACGCGACGCAAACAAATCCTCTGCGAATAAATGACGCGAGGCAAACAGATCCTCTGCGGTGCAACGACGCAAAGAGATCCTCTGCGGTGCAACGACGCGAGGCAAAGAGATCCTCTGCGGTGCAATGACGCGAGGCAAGACATCCTCTGCAATGCAACGACGCAAAGAGATCCTCTGCGGTGCAACAACGCAAGGCAAGCAGATCCTCTGCGGTGCAACAACGCAAACAGATTCTCTGCGGTGCAACGACACGAGGCAAAGATATTCTCTGCGGTGCAACGATGCAAAGAGATCCTCTGCGGTGCAACGACACGAGGCAAACAGATCCTCTGCGGTGCAACGACGCGAGGCAAAGAAATCCTCTGCGGTGCAACGACGCAAAGAGATCCTCTGCGGTGCAACAACGCAAAAAGATCCTCTGCGGTGCAATGACGCAAGGCAAAGATATCCTCTGTGATGCAATGATGCAAGGAGATCCTCTGCGGTGCAACGACACAAACAGATTCTCTGCGATGCAAGGATGTGATACAAACAAATCCTCTGAAAGGCAAATACGCGACACAGATGCTCTGCGGAGGAACGACGTGAGGCAAACAGATCCTCTGCGGTGCAACGACGCGAGGCAAAGAGATCCTCTGCGGTGCGACTATGCAAAGAGTTCCTCTGCGGTGCAACGAAGCAAGGAGATCCTGTGCAGTGCAACGATGCGAGGCAAAGATATCCTCTGCAGTGCAACGACGCAAAGAGATCCTCTGCGGTGCAACGACGCGAGGCAAAGAGTTGCTCTGCGGTGCAGCTACGCAAAGAGATCCTCTGCGGTGCAACAACGCAAAGAGATCCTCTGCTGTGCAATGACACAAGGCAAAGATATCCTCTGCGGTGCAATGATGCAAGGAGATCCTCTGCGGTGCAACGACACGAGGCAAACAGATCCTCTGCGGTGCAATGACACAAAGAGATCCTCTGCAGTGCAACGACACGAGGCAAACAGATCCTCTGCGGTGCAACGACGCGAGGCAAAGAAATCCTCTGCGGTGCAACGACGCAAAGAGATCCTCTGCGGTGCAACAACGCAAAAAGATCCTCTGCGGTGCAATGACGCAAGGCAAAGATATCCTCTGTGATGCAATGATGCAAGGAGATCCTCTGCGGTGCAACGACACAAACAGATTCTCTGCGATGCAAGGATGTGATACAAACAAATCCTCTGAAAGGCAAATACGCGACACAAACAGATGCTCTGCGGAGGAACGACGTGAGGCAAACAGATCCTCTGCGGTGCAACGACGCGAGGCAAAGAGATCCTCTGCGGTGCGACTATGCAAAGAGTTCCTCTGCGGTGCAACGAAGCAAGGAGATCCTGTGCAGTGCAACGATGCGAGGCAAAGATATCCTCTGCAGTGCAACGATGCAAGGATATCCTCTGCGGTGCAACGACGCGAGGCAAAGAGTTGCTCTGCGGTGCAGCTACGCAAAGAGATCCTCTGCGGTGCAACAACGCAAAGAGATCCTCTGCTGTGCAATGACACAAGGCAAAGATATCCTCTGCGGTGCAATGATGCAAGGAGATCCTCTGCGGTGCAACGACACGAGGCAAACAGATCCTCTGCGGTGCAATGACACAAAGAGATCCTCTGCAGTGCAACGACACGAGGCAAACAGATCCTCTGCGGTGCAATGACGCGAGGCAAAGACATCATCTGTGGTGCAATGACATGACGCAAGGTGATCCTCTGCGGTGCAACAACGCAAAGAGATCCTCTGTGGTGTAAGGATGCGATGCAAAGACATCCTTTGTGGTGCAACTACGCAAAGAGATCCTCTGCGTTGCAAAGACGCGAGGCAATCAGATCCTCTGCGGTGCAACGACGCAAAGAGATCCTCTGCGGTGCAACGACGCGAGGGAAAGAGATCCTCTGCGGTGCAACGACGCGAGGCAAAGAGATCCTGTGCGGTGCAACGACGCAAAGAGATCCTCTGCAGTGCAACAACGCAAACAGATCCTCTGCGGTGCAACGACACGAGGCAAACAGATCCTCGGCGGTGCAACGACGCAAAGAGATCCTCTGCGGTGCAACGACGTGAGGGAAAGAGATCCTCTGTGGTGCAACGACGCAAAGAGATCCTCTGCGGTGCAACGACGTGAGGGAAAGAGATCCTCTGTGGTGCAACAACGCAAACAGATCCTCTGCGTTGCAAGGATGCAACGCAAAGAGATCCTCTGCGGTGAACCTACGCGACGCAAACAAATCCTCTGCGAATAAATGACGCGAGGCAAACAGATCCTCTGCGGTGCAACGACGCAAAGAGATCCTCTGCGTTGCAAAGACGCGAGGCAGAGAGATCCTCTGCGGTGCAATGACGCGAGGCAAGACATCCTCTGCGGTGCAACGACGCAAAGAGATCCTCTGCGGTGCAACAACGCAAGGCAAGCAGATCCTCTGCGGTGCAGCAACGCAAACAGATCCTCTGCGGTGCAAGGACACAAGGCAAAGATATTCTCTGCGGTGCAACGATGCAAAGAGATCCTCTGCAATGCAACGACACGAGGCAAACAGATCCTCTGCGGTGCAACGACGCAAAGAGATCCTCTGCGGTGCAATGACGGAAGGCAAAGATATCCTCTGTGATGCAATGATGCAAGGAGATCCTCTGCGGTGCAACGACACAAACAGATTCTCTGCGATGCAAGAATGTGATACAAACAAATCCTCTGAAAGGCAAATACGCGACACAAACAGATGCTCTGCGGAGGAACGACGTGAGGCAAACAGATCCTCTGCGGTGCAACGACGCGAGGCAAAGAGATCCTCTGCGGTGCGACTATGCAAAGAGTTCCTCTGCGGTGCAACGAAGCAAGGAGATCCTGTGCAGTGCAGCGATGCGAGGCAAAGATATCCTCTGCGGTGCAACGATGCAAGGATATCCTCTGCGGTGCAACGACGCGAGGCAAAGAGTTCCTCTGCGGTGCAACTACGCAAAGAGATCCTCTGCGGTGCAGCAACGCAAAGAGATCCTCTGCTGTGCAATGACACAAGGCAAAGATATCCTCTGCGGTGCAATGATGCAAGGAGATCCTCTGCGGTGCAACGACACGAGGCAAACAGATCCTCTGCGGTGCAATAACGCGAGGCAAAGAGATCCTCTGCAGTGCAACGACACAAGGCAAACAGATCCTCTGCGGTGCAATAACGCGAGGCAAAGAGATCCTCTGCAGTGCAACGACGCGAGGGAAAGAGATCCTCTGCGGTGCAACGACGCAAAGAGATCCTCTGAGGTGCAACGACGCGAGGGAAAGAGATCCTCTGCGATGCAAAGACGCGAGTCAAACAGATCCTCTGTGGTGCAACGACGCAAAGAGATCCTCTGCGGTGCAACGACGCGAGGCAAAGAGATCCTCTGCGGTGCAACGAAGCAAGGAGTTTTTGTGCAGTGCAACGATGCGAGGCAAAGATATCCTCTGCAGTGCAACGATGCAAGGATATCCTCTGCGGTGCAACGACGCGAGGCAAAGAGTTCCTCTGCGGTGCAGCTACGACGCAAAGAGATCCTCTGCGGTGCAACAACGCAAAGAGATCCTCTGCTGTGCAATGACACAAGGCAAAGATATCCTCTGCGGTGCAATGATGCAACGAGATCCTCTGCGGTGCAACGACACGAGGCAAACAGATCCTCTGCGGTGCAATGACACAAGGAGATCCTCTGCAGTGCAACGACACGAGGCAAACAGATCCTCTGCAGTGCAACGACGCAAGGCAAAGATATCCTCTGTGATGCAATGATGCAAGGAGATCCTCTGCGGTGCAACGACACAAACAGATTCTCTGCGATCCAAGGATGTGATACAAACAAATCCTCTGAAAGGCAAATACGCGACACAAACAGATGCTCTGCGGAGGAACGACGTGAGGCAAACAGATCCTCTGCGGTGCAACGACGCGAGGCAAAGAGATCCTCTGCGGTGCGACTATGCAAAGAGTTCCTCTGCGGTGCAACGAAACAAGGAGATCCTGTGCAGTGCAACGATTCGAGGCAAAGATATCCTCTACGGTGCAATGATGCAAGGAGATCCTCTGCGGTGCAACGACACGAGGCAAACAGATCCTCTGCGGTGCAATGACGCGACGCAAAGAGATCCTCTGGGTGCAACAACTCAAACAGATCCTCTGCTGTGCAATGACACAAGGCAAAGATATCCTCTGTGGTGCAATGATGCAAGGAGATCTTCTGCGGTGCAACGACACGAGGCAATCAGATCCTCTGTGGTGCAATGACGCAAGGAGATCCTCTGCAGTGCAACGACACGAGGTAAACAGATCCTCTGCAGTGCAATGACGCGAGGCAATGAGATCCTCTGCGGTGCAACGACGCAAAGAGATCCTCTGCGGTGCAACGACACGAGGCAAAGAGATCCTCTGCGGTGAAACGACACGAGGCAAGACATCCTTTGCAGTGCAACAACGCAAACAAATCCTCTGCGGTGTAAGGATGCGATGCAAAGATATCCTCTGTGGTGCAACTACGCAAAGAGATCCTCTGCGTTGCAAAGACGCGAGGCAAAGTGATCCTCTGCGGTGCGACTATGCAAAGAGTTCCTCTGCGGTGCAACGAAGCAAGGAGATCCTGTGCAGTGCAACGATGCGAGGCAAAGAGATCCTCTGCGGTGCAACAACGCGAGGCAAACAGATCCTCTGCGGTGCAACGACGCGAGGCAAAGAGATCCTCTGCGGTGCGACTATGCAAGGAGATCCTGTGCAGTGCAGCGATGCGAGGCAAAGATATCCTCTGCGGTGCAACGATGCAAGGATATCCTCTGCGGTGCAACGACGCGAGGCAAAGAGTTCCTCTGCCGTGCAACTACGCAAAGAGATCCTCTGCGGTGCAACAACGCATAGAGATCCTCTGCTGTGCAATGACACAAGGCAAAGATATCCTCTGCGGTGCAATGATGCAAGGAGATCCTCTGCGGTGCAACGACACGAGGCAAACAGATCCTCTGCGGTGCAATAACGCGAGGCAAAGAGATCCTCTGGGTGCAACAACACAAAAAGATCCTCTGCGTTGCAATGACGCAAGGCAAAGATATCCTCTGTGATGCAATGATGCAAGGAGATACTCTGCGATGCAACGACACAAACAGATTCTCTGCGATGCAAGGATGTGATACAAAGAAATCCTCTGAAAGGCAAATACGCGACACAAACAGAAGCTCTGCGGATGAACGACGTGAGACAAACAGATCCTCTGAGGTGAAATGATGCAAGGCAAACAGATCCTCTGCGGTGTCACGACGCAAGGATATCCTCTGTGGCGCAACGACACAAAGAGATCCTCTGCGGTGCAACGATGCAAACAGATCCTCTGCGGTGCAACGATGCAAGCAAAGAGATCCTCTGCTGTGCAACGACGCGAGGCTAAGAGATCCTCTGCAGTGCAACGATGCAAGGAGATCCTGTGCGGTGCAACACCGCGAGGTAAACAAATCCTCTGCGGTGAAACGATGCAAGGCAAAGAGATCCTCTGCGCTGCAACAACGCAAACAGATCCTCTGTGTTGCAAGGATGCAATGCAAAGAGATCCTCTGCGGTGAACCTATGCGACGCAAACAAATCCTCTGCGAATAAATGACGCGAGGCAAACAGATCCTCTGCGGTGCAACGATGCAAAGAGATCCTCTGCGGTGCAATGACGTGAGGCAAACAGATCCTCTGCGGTGTAACGACGCAAAGAGATCCTCTGCGGTGCAACGACACGAGGCAAAGAGATCCTCTGCAGTGCAACGACGCAAAGAGATCCTCTGCGCTGCAATGACGGGAGGCAAAGAGATCCTCTGCGGTGCAACGACATGACGCAAGGTGATCCTCTGCGGTGCAACAACGCAAACAGATGCTCTGCAGTGTAAGGATGCGATGCAAAGACATCCTCTGCGGTGCAACTACGCAAAGAGATCCTCTGCGTTGCAAAGACGCGAGGCAATCAGATCCTCTGTGGTGCAACGACGCAAAGAGATCCTCTGCAGTGCAACGACACGAGGCAAACAGATCCTCTGCGGTGAAACGACGCGAGGCAAGACATCCTTTGCAGTGCAACAACGCAAACAAATCCTCTGCGGTGCAAGGACACAAGGCAAAGATATCCTCTGCGGTGCAATGACACAAACATAGTCTCTGCGATGCAATGCAAAGAAATCCTCTGAAAGGCAAATACGCGACACAAACAGAAGCTCTGCGGATGAACGACGTGAGACAAACAGATCCTCTGAGGTGAAATGATGCAAGGCAAACAGATCCTCTGCGGTGTCACGACGCAAGGATATCCTCTGTGGCGCAACGACACAAGGAGATCCTCTGCGGTGCAACGATGCAAACAGATCCTCTGCGGTGCAACGATGCAAGCAAAGAGATCCTCTGCAGTGCAACGATGCAAGGAGATCCTGTGTGGTGCAACACCGCGAGGTAAACAAATCCTCTGCGGTGAAACGATGCGAGGCAAAGAGATCCTCTGCGGTGAACCTACGCGACGCAAACAAATCCTCTGCGAATAAATGACGCGAGGCAAACAGATCCTCTGCGGTGCAACGACGCAAAGAGATCCTCTGCGGTGCAACGACGCGAGGCAAAGAGATCCTCTGCGGTGCAATGACGCGAGGCAAGACATCCTCTGCAATGCAACGACGCAAAGAGATCCTCTGCGGTGCAACAACGCAAGGCAAGCAGATCCTCTGCGGTGCAACAACGCAAACAGATTCTCTGCGGTGCAAGGACACAAGGCAAAGATATTCTCTGCGGTGCAACGATGCAAAGAGATCCTCTGCGGTGCAACGACACGAGGCAAACAGATCCTCTGCGGTGCAACGACGCGAGGCAAAGAAATCCTCTGCGGTGCAACGACGCAAAGAGATCCTCTGCGGTGCAACAACGCAAAAAGATCCTCTGCGGTGCAATGACGCAAGGCAAAGATATCCTCTGTGATGCAATGATGCAAGGAGATCCTCTGCGGTGCAACGACACAAACAGATTCTCTGCGATGCAAGGATGTGATACAAACAAATCCTCTGAAAGGCAAATACGCGACACAAACAGATGCTCTGCGGAGGAACGACGTGAGGCAAACAGATCCTCTGCGGTGCAACGACGCGAGGCAAAGAGATCCTCTGCGGTGCGACTATGCAAAGAGTTCCTCTGCGGTGCAACGAAGCAAGGAGATCCTGTGCAGTGCAACGATGCGAGGCAAAGATATCCTCTGCAGTGCAACGACGCAAAGAGATCCTCTGCGGTGCAACGACGCGAGGCAAAGAGTTGCTCTGCGGTGCAGCTACGCAAAGAGATCCTCTGCGGTGCAACAACGCAAAGAGATCCTCTGCTGTGCAATGACACAAGGCAAAGATATCCTCTGCGGTGCAATGATGCAAGGAGATCCTCTGCGGTGCAACGACACGAGGCAAACAGATCCTCTGCGGTGCAATGACACAAAGAGATCCTCTGCAGTGCAACGACACGAGGCAAACAGATCCTCTGCGGTGCAACGACGCGAGGCAAAGAAATCCTCTGCGGTGCAACGACGCAAAGAGATCCTCTGCGGTGCAACAACGCAAAAAGATCCTCTGCGGTGCAATGACGCAAGGCAAAGATATCCTCTGTGATGCAATGATGCAAGGAGATCCTCTGCGGTGCAACGACACAAACAGATTCTCTGCGATGCAAGGATGTGATACAAACAAATCCTCTGAAAGGCAAATACGCGACACAAACAGATGCTCTGCGGAGGAACGACGTGAGGCAAACAGATCCTCTGCGGTGCAACGACGCGAGGCAAAGAGATCCTCTGCGGTGCGACTATGCAAAGAGTTCCTCTGCGGTGCAACGAAGCAAGGAGATCCTGTGCAGTGCAACGATGCGAGGCAAAGATATCCTCTGCAGTGCAACGATGCAAGGATATCCTCTGCGGTGCAACGACGCGAGGCAAAGAGTTGCTCTGCGGTGCAGCTACGCAAAGAGATCCTCTGCGGTGCAACAACGCAAAGAGATCCTCTGCTGTGCAATGACACAAGGCAAAGATATCCTCTGCGGTGCAATGATGCAAGGAGATCCTCTGCGGTGCAACGACACGAGGCAAACAGATCCTCTGCGGTGCAATGACACAAAGAGATCCTCTGCAGTGCAACGACACGAGGCAAACAGATCCTCTGCGGTGCAATGACGCGAGGCAAAGACATCATCTGTGGTGCAATGACATGACGCAAGGTGATCCTCTGCGGTGCAACAACGCAAACAGATCCTCTGCGGTGTAAGGATGCGATGCAAAGACATCCTTTGTGGTGCAACTACGCAAAGAGATCCTCTGCGTTGCAAAGACGCGAGGCAATCAGATCCTCTGCGGTGCAACGACGCAAAGAGATCCTCTGCGGTGCAACGACGCGAGGGAAAGAGATCCTCTGCGGTGCAACGACGCGAGGCAAAGAGATCCTGTGCGGTGCAACGACGCAAAGAGATCCTCTGCAGTGCAACAACGCAAACAGATCCTCTGCGGTGCAACGACACGAGGCAAACAGATCCTCGGCGGTGCAACGACGCAAAGAGATCCTCTGCGGTGCAACGACGTGAGGGAAAGAGATCCTCTGTGGTGCAACGACGCAAAGAGATCCTCTGCGGTGCAACGACGTGAGGGAAAGAGATCCTCTGTGGTGCAACAACGCAAACAGATCCTCTGCGTTGCAAGGATGCAATGCAAAGAGATCCTCTGCGGTGAACCTACGCGACGCAAACAAATCCTCTGCGAATAAATGACGCGAGGCAAACAGATCCTCTGCGGTGCAACGACGCAAAGAGATCCTCTGCGTTGCAAAGACGCGAGGCAGAGAGATCCTCTGCGGTGCAATGACGCGAGGCAAGACATCCTCTGCGGTGCAACGACGCAAAGAGATCCTCTGCGGTGCAACAACGCAAGGCAAGCAGATCCTCTGCGGTGCAGCAACGCAAACAGATCCTCTGCGGTGCAAGGACACAAGGCAAAGATATTCTCTGCGGTGCAACGATGCAAAGAGATCCTCTGCAATGCAATGACACGAGGCAAACAGATCCTCTGCGGTGCAACGACGCAAAGAGATCCTCTGCGGTGCAATGACGCAAGGCAAAGATATCCTCTGTGATGCAATGATGCAAGGAGATCCTCTGCGGTGCAACGACACAAACAGATTCTCTGCGATGCTAGGATGTGATACAAACAAATCCTCTGAAAGGCAAATACGCGACACAAACAGATGCTCTGCGGAGGAACGACGTGAGGCAAAGAGATCCTCTGCGGTGCAACGACGCGAGGCAAAGAGATCCTCTGCGGTGCGACTATGCAAAGAGTTACTCTGCGGTGCAACGAAGCAAGGAGATCCTGTGCAGTGCAGCGATGCGAGGCAAAGATATACTCTGCGGTGCAACGATGCAAGGATATCCTCTGCGGTGCAACGACGCGAGGCAAAGAGTTCCTCTGCGGTGCAACTACGCAAAGAGATCCTCTGCGGTGCAGCAACGCAAAGAGATCCTCTGCTGTGCAATGACACAAGGCAAAGATATCCTCTGCGGTGCAATGATGCAAGGAGATCCTCTGCGGTGCAACGACACGAGGCAAACAGATCCTCTGCGGTGCAATGACACAAGGAGAACATCTGCAGTGCAACGACACAAGGCAAACAGATCCTCTGCGGTGCAATAACGCGAGGCAAAGAGATCCTCTGCAGTGCAACGACGCGAGGGAAAGAGATCCTCTGCGGTGCAACGACGCAAAGAGATCCTCTGCGGTGCAACGACGCGAGGCAAAGAGATCCTCTGCGGTGCAACGACGCAAAGAGATCCTCTGAGGTGCAACGACGCGAGGGAAAGAGATCCTCTGCGATGCAAAGACGCGAGTCAAACAGATCCTCTGTGGTGCAACGACGCAAAGAGATCCTCTGCGGTGCAACGACGCGAGGCAAAGAGATCCTCTGCGGTGCAACGAAGCAAGGAGTTCCTGTGCAGTGCAACGATGCGAGGCAAAGATATCCTCTGCAGTGCAACGATGCAAGGATATCCTCTGCGGTGCAACGACGCGAGGCAAAGAGTTCCTCTGTGGTGCATCTACGACGCAAAGAGATCCTCTGCGGTGCAACAACGCAAAGAGATCCTCTGCTGTGCAATGACACAAGGCAAAGATATCCTCTGCGGTGCAATGATGCAAGGAGATCCTCTGCGGTGCAACGATGCAAACAGATCCTCTGCGGTGCAACGATGCGAGGCAAAGAGATCCTCTGCTGTGCAACGACGCGAGGCAAAGAGATCCTCTGCAGTGCAACGATGCAAGGAGATCCTGTGCGGTGCAACACCGCGAGGTAAACAAATCCTCTGCGGTGAAACGATGCAAGGCAAAGAGATCCTCTGCGGTGCAACAACGCAAACAGATCCTCTGCGTTGCAAGGATGCAATGCAAAGAGATCCTCTGCGGTGAACCTACGCGATGCAAACAAATCCTCTGCGAATAAATGACGTGACGCAAACAGATCCTCTGAGGTGTAAGGATGCGATGCAAAGACATCCTCTGGGGTGCAACTACGCAAAGGCATCATCTGCGTTGCAAAGACGCGAGGCAAACAGATCCTCTGCGGTGCAACGACGCAAAGAGATCCTCTGTGGTGCAACGACACAAGGCAAACAGATCCTCTGCGGTGCAACGACGCAAAGAGATCCTCTACGGTGCAACGACGCGAGGCAAAGAGATCCTCTGCGGTGCAACGACGCAAAGAGATCCTCTGCGGTGCAACGACGCGAGGGAAAGAGATCCTCTGCAGTGCAATGACGCGAGGCAAGACATCCTCTGCAATGCAACGACGCAAAGAGATCCTCTGCGGTGCAATGACACAAGGCAAAGATATCCTCTGTGATGCAATGATGCAAGGAGATCCTCTGCGGTGCAACGACACAAACAGATTCTCTGCGATGCTAGGATGTGATACAAACAAATCCTCTGAAAGGCAAATACGCGACACAAACAGATGCTCTGCGGAGGAACGACGTGAGGCAAACAGATCCTCTGCGGTGCAACGACGCGAGGCAAAGAGATCCTCTGCGGTGCGACTATGCAAAGAGTTCCTCTGCGGTGCAACGAAGCAAGGAGATCCTGAGCAGTGCAACGATGCGAGGCAAAGATATCCTCTACGGTGCAATGATGCAAGGAGATCCTCTGCGGTGCAACGACACGAGGCAAACAGATCCTCTGCGGTGCAATGACGCGAGGCAAAGAGATCCTCTGGGTGCAACAACTCAAACAGATCCTCTGCGGTGTAAGGATGCGATGCAAAGGCATCCTCTGCGGTGCAATGACACAAAGAGATCCTCTGCGTTGCAAAGACGCGAGGCAATCAGATCCTCTGCGGTGCAACGTCGCAAAGAGATCCTCTGCGATGCAACGACACGAGGCAAAGAGATCCTCTGCGGTGAAACGACACGAGGCAAGACATCCTTTGCAGTGCAACAACGCAAACAAATCCTCTGCGGTGCAAGGACACAAGGCAAAGATATCCTCTGCGGTGCAATGACACAAACATAGTCTCTGCGATGCAATGCAAAGAAATCCTCTGAAAGGCAAATACGCGACACAAACAGAAGCTCTGCGGATGAACGACGTGAGACAAACAGATCCTCTGAGGTGAAATGATGCAAGGCAAACAGATCGTCTGCGGTGTCACGACGCAAGGATATCCTCTGTGGCGCAACGACACAAGGAGATCCTCTGCGGTGCAACGATGCAAACAGATCCTCTGCGGTGCAACGATGCAAGCAAAGAGATCCTCTGCTGTGCAACGACGCGAGGCAAAGAGATCCTCTGCAGTGCAACGATGCAAGGAGATCCTGTGCGGTGCAACACCGCAAGGTAAACAAATCCTCTGCGGTGAAACGATGCAAGGCAAAGAGATCCTCTGCGGTGCAACGACGTGAGGGAAAGGGATCCTCTGTGGTGCAACAACGCAAACAGATCCTCTGCGTTGCAAGGATGCAATGCAAAGAGATCCTCTGCGGTGAACCTACGCGACGCAAACAAATCCTCTGCGAATAAATGACGCGAGGCAAACAGATCCTCTGAGGTGCAACGACGCAAAGAGATCCTCTGCGTTGCAAAGACGCGAGGCAGAGAGATCCTCTGCGGTGCAATGACGCGAGGCAAAGACATCCTCTGCGGTGCAACGACGCAAAGAGATCCTCTGCGGTGCAACAACGCAAGGCAAGCAGATCCTCTGCGGTGCAGCAACGCAAACAGATCCTCTGCGGTGCAAGGACACAAGGCAAAGATATTCTCTGCGGTGCAACGATGCAAAGAGATCCTCTGCAATGCAACGACACGAGGCAAACAGATCCTCTGCGGTGCAACGACGCAAGGCAAAGATATCCTCTGTGATGCAATGATGCAAGGAGATCCTCTGCGGTGCAACGACACAAACAGATTCTCTGCGATGCAAGGATGTGATACAAACAAATCCTCTGAAAGGCAAATACGCGACACAAACAGATGCTCTGCGGAGGAACGACGTGAGGCAAAGAGATCCTCTGCGGTGCAACGACGCGAGGCAAAGAGATCCTCTGCGGTGCGACTATGCAAAGAGTTACTCTGCGGTGCAACGAAGCAAGGAGATCCTGTGCAGTGCAGCGATGCGAGGCAAAGATATCCTCTGCAGTGCAATGACACAAGGCAAAGATATCCTCTGCGGTGCAATGATGCAAGGAGATCCTCTGCGGTGCAACGACACGAGGCAAACAGATCCTCTGCGGTGCAATGACACAAGGAGAACATCTGCAGTGCAACGACACAAGGCAAACAGATCCTCTGCGGTGCAATAACGCGAGGCAAAGAGATTCTCTACAGTGCAACGACGCGAGGGAAAGAGATCCTCTGCGGTGCAATGACGCAAAGAGATCCTCTGCGGTGCAACGACGCGAGGCAAAGAGATCCTCTGCGGTGCAACGACGCAAAGAGATCCTCTGCGATGCAACGAAGCAAGGAGTTCCTGTGCAGTGCAACGATGCGAGGCAAAGATATCCTCTGCAGTGCAACGATGCAAGGATATCCTCTGCGGTGCAACGACGCGAGGCAAAGAGTTCCTCTGTGGTGCAGCTACGACGCAAAGAGATCCTCTGCGGTGCAACAACGCAAAGAGATCCTCTGCTGTGCAATGACACAAGGCAAAGATATCCTCTGCGGTGCAATGATGCAAGGAGATCCTCTGCGGTGCAACGATGCAAACAGATCCTCTGCGGTGCAACGATGCGAGGCAAAGAGATCCTCTGCTGTGCAACGACGCGAGGCAAAGAGATCCTCTGCAGTGCAACGATGCAAGGAGATCCTGTGCGGTGCAACACCGCGAGGTAAACAAATCCTCTGCGGTGAAACGATGCAAGGCAAAGAGATCCTCTGCGGTGCAACAACGCAAACAGATCCTCTGCGTTGCAAGGATGCAATGCAAAGAGATCCTCTGCGGTGAACCTACGCGATGCAAACAAATCCTCTGCGAATAAATGACGTGACGCAAACAGATCCTCTGAGGTGTAAGGATGCGATGCAAAGACATCCTCTGGGGTGCAACTACGCAAAGGCATCATCTGCGTTGCAAAGACGCGAGGCAAACAGATCCTCTGCGGTGCAACGACGCAAAGAGATCCTCTGCGGTGCAACGACACAAGGCAAACAGATCCTCTGCGGTGCAACGACGCAAAGAGATCCTCTACGGTGCAACGACGCGAGGCAAAGAGATCCTCTGCGGTGCAACGACGCAAAGAGATCCTCTGCGGTGCAACGACGCGAGGGAAAGAGATCCTCTGCAGTGCAATGACGCGAGGCAAGACATCCTCTGCAATGCAACGACGCAAAGAGATCCTCTGCGGTGCAATGACGCAAGGCAAAGATATCCTCTGTGATGCAATGATGCAAGGAGATCCTCTGCGGTGCAACGACACAAACAGATTCTCTGCGATGCTAGGATGTGATACAAACAAATCCTCTGAAAGGCAAATACGCGACACAAACAGATGCTCTGCGGAGGAACGATGTGAGGCAAACAGATCCTCTGCGTGCAACGACGCGAGGCAAAGAGATCCTCTGCGGTGCGACTATGCAAAGAGTTCCTCTGCGGTGCAACGAAGCAAGGAGATCCTGAGCAGTGCAACGATGCGAGGCAAAGATATCCTCTACGGTGCAATGATGCAAGGAGATCCTCTGCGGTGCAACGACACGAGGCAAACAGATCCTCTGCGGTGCAATGACGCGAGGCAAAGAGATCCTCTGGGTGCAACAACTCAAACAGATCCTCTGCGGTGTAAGGATGCGATGCAAAGGCATCCTCTGCGGTGCAATGACACAAAGAGATCCTCTGCGTTGCAAAGACGCGAGGCAATCAGATCCTCTGCGGTGCAACGTCGCAAAGAGATCCTCTGCGATGCAACGACACGAGGCAAAGAGATCCTCTGCGGTGAAACGACACGAGGCAAGACATCCTTTGCAGTGCAACAACGCAAACAAATCCTCTGCGGTGCAAGGACACAAGGCAAAGATATCCTCTGCGGTGCAATGACACAAACATAGTCTCTGCGATGCAATGCAAAGAAATCCTCTGAAAGGCAAATACGCGACACAAACAGAAGCTCTGCGGATGAACGACGTGAGACAAACAGATCCTCTGAGGTGAAATGATGCAAGGCAAACAGATCGTCTGCGGTGTCACGACGCAAGGATATCCTCTGTGGCGCAACGACACAAGGAGATCCTCTGTGGTGCAACGATGCAAACAGATCCTCTGCGGTGCAACGATGCAAGCAAAGAGATCCTCTGCTGTGCAACGACGCGAGGCAAAGAGATCCTCTGCAGTGCAACGATGCAAGGAGATCCTGTGCGGTGCAACACCGCAAGGTAAACAAATCCTCTGCGGTGAAACGATGCAAGGCAAAGAGATCCTCTGCGGTGCAACAACGCAAACAGATCCTCTGCGTTGCAAGGATGCAATGCAAAGAGATCCTCTGCGATGAACCTACGCGATGCAAACAAATCCTCTGCGAATAAATGACGCGAGGCATACAGATCCTCTGCGGTGTAAGGATGCGATGCAAAGACATCCTCTGCGCTGCAACTACACAAAGACATCCTCTGCGTTGCAAAGACGCGAGGCAAACAGATCCGCTGCTGTGCAACAACGCGAGTGAAAGAGATCCTCTGCGGTGCAACGACGCAAAGAGATCCTCTGCGGTGCAACGACGCGAGGCAAAGAGATCCTCTGCGGTGCAATGACGCAAGGCAAGCAGATCCTCTGCGGTGCAACGATGCAAAGAGATCCTCTGCGGTGCAACGACACGAGGCAAACAGATCCTCTGCGGTGCAACGACGCAAAGAGATCCTCTGCGGTTCAACGTCGGAAGGCAAAGAAATCCTCTGCGGTGCAACGACGCAAAGAGATCCTCTGCGGTGCAACAACGCAAAAAGATCCTCTGCGGTGCAATGACGCAAGGCAAAGATATCCTCTGTGATGCAATGATGCAAGGAGATCCTCTGCGGTGCAACGACACAAACAGATTCTCTGCAATGCAAGGATGTGATACAAACAAATCCTCTGAAAGGCAAATACGCGACACAAACAGATGCTCTGCGGAGGAACGACGTGAGGCAAACAGATCCTCTGCGGTGCAACGACGCGAGGCAAAGAGATCCTCTGCGGTGCGACTATGCAAAGAGTTCCTCTGCGGTGCAACGAAGCATAGAGATCCTGTGCAGTGCAACGATGCGAGGCAAAGATATCCTCTGCAGTGCAACGATGCAAAGAGATCCTCTGCTGTGCAATGACACAAGGCAAAGATATCCTCTGTGGTGCAATGATGCAAGGAGATCCCCTGCAGTGCAACGACACGAGGCAAACAGATCCTCTGCGGTGCAATGACACAAGGAGATCCTCTGCAGTGCAACGACACGAGGCAAACAGATCCTCTGCAGTGCAATGACGCGAGGCAAAGAGATCCTCTGCGTGCAACAACGCAAACAGATCCTCTGCGGTGCAATGACGCAAGGCAAAGATATCCTCTGCGGGGCGAATATGCAAAGAGTTCCTCTGCGGTGCAACGACACAAGGAGATCCTCTGCGGTGCAACGATGCAAACAGATCCTCTGCGGTGCAACGATGCGAGGCAAAGAGATCCTCTGCTGTGCAACGACGCGAGGCAAAGAGATCCTCTGCAGTGCAACGATGCAAGGAGATCCTGTGCGGTGCAACACCGCGAGGTAAACAAATCCTCTGCGGTGAAACGATGCAAGGCAAAGAGATCCTCTGCGGTGCAACAACGCAAACAGATCCTCTGCGTTGCAAGGATGCAATGCAAAGAGATCCTCTGCGGTGAACCTACGCGATGCAAACAAATCCTCTGCGAATAAATGACGTGACGCAAACAGATCCTCTGAGGTGTAAGGATGCGATGCAAAGACATCCTCTGGGGTGCAACTACGCAAAGGCATCATCTGCGTTGCAAAGACGCGAGGCAAACAGATCCTCTGCGGTGCAACGACGCAAAGAGATCCTCTGCGGTGCAACGACACAAGGCAAACAGATCCTCTGCGGTGCAACGACGCAAAGAGATCCTCTACGGTGCAACGACGCGAGGCAAAGAGATCCTCTGCGGTGCAACGACGCAAAGAGATCCTCTGCGGTGCAACGACGCGAGGGAAAGAGATCCTCTGCAGTGCAATGACGCGAGGCAAGACATCCTCTGCAATGCAACGACGCAAAGAGATCCTCTGCGGTGCAATGACGCAAGGCAAAGATATCCTCTGTGATGCAATGATGCAAGGAGATCCTCTGCGGTGCAACGACACAAACAGATTCTCTGCGATGCTAGGATGTGATACAAACAAATCCTCTGAAAGGCAAATACGCGACACAAACAGATGCTCTGCGGAGGAACGACGTGAGGCAAACAGATCCTCTGCGTGCAACGACGCGAGGCAAAGAGATCCTCTGCGGTGCGACTATGCAAAGAGTTCCTCTGCGGTGCAACGAAGCAAGGAGATCCTGAGCAGTGCAACGATGCGAGGCAAAGATATCCTCTACGGTGCAATGATGCAAGGAGATCCTCTGCGGTGCAACGACACGAGGCAAACAGATCCTCTGCGGTGCAATGACGCGAGGCAAAGAGATCCTCTGGGTGCAACAACTCAAACAGATCCTCTGCGGTGTAAGGATGCGATGCAAAGGCATCCTCTGCGGTGCAATGACACAAAGAGATCCTCTGCGATGCAACGACACGAGGCAAAGAGATCCTCTGCGGTGAAACGACACGAGGCAAGACATCCTTTGCAGTGCAACAACGCAAACAAATCCTCTGCGGTGCAAGGACACAAGGCAAAGATATCCTCTGCGGTGCAATGACACAAACATAGTCTCTGCGATGCAATGCAAAGAAATCCTCTGAAAGGCAAATACGCGACACAAACAGAAGCTCTGCGGATGAACGACGTGAGACAAACAGATCCTCTGAGGTGAAATGATGCAAGGCAAACAGATCGTCTGCGGTGTCACGACGCAAGGATATCCTCTGTGGCGCAACGACACAAGGAGATCCTCTGTGGTGCAACGATGCAAACAGATCCTCTGCGGTGCAACGATGCAAGCAAAGAGATCCTCTGCTGTGCAACGACGCGAGGCAAAGAGATCCTCTGCAGTGCAACGATGCAAGGAGATCCTGTGCGGTGCAACACCGCAAGGTAAACAAATCCTCTGCGGTGAAACGATGCAAGGCAAAGAGATCCTCTGCGGTGCAACAACGCAAACAGATCCTCTGCGTTG
Organism: Opisthocomus hoazin; assembly: GCF_030867145.1. Classification (NCBI taxonomy): domain Eukaryota; kingdom Metazoa; phylum Chordata; class Aves; order Opisthocomiformes; family Opisthocomidae; genus Opisthocomus; species Opisthocomus hoazin. The sequence continues at coordinate 157,789 of NC_134433.1, forward strand.
CAAGGATGCAATGCAAAGAGATCCTCTGCGATGAACCTACGCGATGCAAACAAATCCTCTGCGAATAAATGACGCGAGGCATACAGATCCTCTGCGGTGTAAGGATGCGATGCAAAGACATCCTCTGCGCTGCAACTACACAAAGACATCCTCTGCGTTGCAAAGACGCGAGGCAAACAGATCCGCTGCTGTGCAACAACGCGAGTGAAAGAGATCCTCTGCGGTGCAACGACGCAAAGAGATCCTCTGCGGTGCAACGACGCGAGGCAAAGAGATCCTCTGCGGTGCAATGACGCAAGGCAAGCAGATCCTCTGCGGTGCAACGATGCAAAGAGATCCTCTGCGGTGCAACGACACGAGGCAAACAGATCCTCTGCGGTGCAACGACGCAAAGAGATCCTCTGCGGTTCAACGTCGGAAGGCAAAGAAATCCTCTGCGGTGCAACGACGCAAAGAGATCCTCTGCGGTGCAACAACGCAAAAAGATCCTCTGCGGTGCAATGACGCAAGGCAAAGATATCCTCTGTGATGCAATGATGCAAAGAGATCCTCTGCGGTGAACCTACGCGACGCAAACAAATCCTCTGCGAATAAATGACGCGAGGCAGAGAGATCCTCTGCGGTGCAAGGACACAAGGCAAAGATATTCTCTGCGGTGCAACGATGCAAAGAGATCCTCTGCTGTGCAACGACACGAGGCAAACAGACCCTCTGCGGTGCAATAACGCGAGGCAAAGAGATCCTCTGCAGTGCAACGACACAAGGCAAACAGATCCTCTGCGGTGCAATAACGCGAGGCAAAGAGATCCTCTGCAGTGCAACGACGCGAGCGAAAGAGATCCTCTGCGGTGCAACGACGCAAAGAGATCCTCTGAGGTGCAACGACGCGAGGGAAAGAGATCCTCTGCGATGCAAAGACGCGAGTCAAACAGATCCTCTGTGGTGCAACGACGCAAAGAGATCCTCTGCGGTGCAACGACGCGAGGCAAAGAGATCCTCTGCGGTGCAACGAAGCAAGGAGTTTTTGTGCAGTGCAACGATGCGAGGCAAAGATATCCTCTGCAGTGCAACGATGCAAGGATATCCTCTGCGGTGCAACGACGCGAGGCAAAGAGTTCCTCTGCGGTGCAGCTACGACGCAAAGAGATCCTCTGCGGTGCAACAACGCAAAGAGATCCTCTGCTGTGCAATGACACAAGGCAAAGATATCCTCTGCGGTGCATTGATGCAAGGAGATCCTCTGCGGTGCAACGACACGAGGCAAACAGATCCTCTGCGGTGCAATGACACAAGGAGATCCTCTGCAGTGCAACGACACGAGGCAAACAGATCCTCTGCAGTGCAACGACGCAAGGCAAAGATATCCTCTGTGATGCAATGATGCAAGGAGATCCTCTGCGGTGCAACGACACAAACAGATTCTCTGCGATCCAAGGATGTGATACAAACAAATCCTCTGAAAGGCAAATACGCGACACAAACAGATGCTCTGCGGAGGAACGACGTGAGGCAAACAGATCCTCTGCGGTGCAACGACGCGAGGCAAAGAGATCCTCTGCGGTGCGACTATGCAAAGAGTTCCTCTGCGGTGCAACGAAGCAAGGAGATCCTGTGCAGTGCAACGATTCGAGGCAAAGATATCCTCTACGGTGCAATGATGCAAGGAGATCCTCTGCGGTGCAACGACACGAGGCAAACAGATCCTCTGCGGTGCAATGACGCGACGCAAAGAGATCCTCTGGGTGCAACAACTCAAAAAGATCCTCTGCTGTGCAATGACACAAGGCAAAGATATCCTCTGTGGTGCAATGATGCAAGGAGATCTTCTGCGGTGCAACGACACGAGGCAATCAGATCCTCTGTGGTGCAATGACGCAAGGAGATCCTCTGCAGTGCAACGACACGAGGTAAACAGATCCTCTGCAGTGCAATGACGCGAGGCAAAGAGATCCTCTGCGGTGCAACGACGCAAAGAGATCCTCTGCGGTGCAACGACACGAGGCAAAGAGATCCTCTGCGGTGAAACGACACGAGGCAAGACATCCTTTGCAGTGCAACAACGCAAAAAAATCCTCTGCGGTGTAAGGATGCGATGCAAAGATATCCTCTGTGGTGCAACTACACGAGGCAAAGAGATCCTCTGCAGTGCAACGACGCAAAGAGATCCTCTGCGCTGCAATGACGGGAGGCAAAGAGATCCTCTGCGGTGCAACGACATGACGCAAGGTGATCCTCTGCGGTGCAACAACGCAAACAGATGCTCTGCAGTGTAAGGATGCGATGCAAAGACATCCTCTGCGGTGCAACTACGCAAAGAGATCCTCTGCGTTGCAAAGACGCGAGGCAATCAGATCCTCTGTGGTGCAACGACGCAAAGAGATCCTCTGCAGTGCAACGACACGAGGCAAACAGATCCTCTGCGGTGAAACGACGCGAGGCAAGACATCCTTTGCAGTGCAACAACGCAAACAAATCCTCTGCGGTGCAAGGACACAAGGCAAAGATATCCTCTGCGGTGCAATGACACAAACATAGTCTCTGCGATGCAATGCAAAGAAATCCTCTGAAAGGCAAATACGCGACACAAACAGAAGCTCTGCGGATGAACGACGTGAGACAAACAGATCCTCTGAGGTGAAATGATGCAAGGCAAACAGATCCTCTGCGGTGTCACGACGCAAGGATATCCTCTGTGGCGCAACGACACAAGGAGATCCTCTGCGGTGCAACGATGCAAACAGATCCTCTGCGGTGCAACGATGCAAGCAAAGAGATCCTCTGCAGTGCAACGATGCAAGGAGATCCTGTGTGGTGCAACACCGCGAGGTAAACAAATCCTCTGCGGTGAAACGATGCGAGGCAAAGAGATCCTCTGCGGTGAACCTACGCGACGCAAACAAATCCTCTGCGAATAAATGACGCGAGGCAAACAGATCCTCTGCGGTGCAACGACGCAAAGAGATCCTCTGCGGTGCAACGACGCGAGGCAAAGAGATCCTCTGCGGTGCAATGACGCGAGGCAAGACATCCTCTGCAATGCAACGACGCAAAGAGATCCTCTGCGGTGCAACAACGCAAGGCAAGCAGATCCTCTGCGGTGCAACAACGCAAACAGATTCTCTGCGGTGCAACGACACGAGGCAAAGATATTCTCTGCGGTGCAACGATGCAAAGAGATCCTCTGCGGTGCAACGACACGAGGCAAACAGATCCTCTGCGGTGCAACGACGCGAGGCAAAGAAATCCTCTGCGGTGCAACGACGCAAAGAGATCCTCTGCGGTGCAACAACGCAAAAAGATCCTCTGCGGTGCAATGACGCAAGGCAAAGATATCCTCTGTGATGCAATGATGCAAGGAGATCCTCTGCGGTGCAACGACACAAACAGATTCTCTGCGATGCAAGGATGTGATACAAACAAATCCTCTGAAAGGCAAATACGCGACACAGATGCTCTGCGGAGGAACGACGTGAGGCAAACAGATCCTCTGCGGTGCAACGACGCGAGGCAAAGAGATCCTCTGCGGTGCGACTATGCAAAGAGTTCCTCTGCGGTGCAACGAAGCAAGGAGATCCTGTGCAGTGCAACGATGCGAGGCAAAGATATCCTCTGCAGTGCAACGACGCAAAGAGATCCTCTGCGGTGCAACGACGCGAGGCAAAGAGTTGCTCTGCGGTGCAGCTACGCAAAGAGATCCTCTGCGGTGCAACAACGCAAAGAGATCCTCTGCTGTGCAATGACACAAGGCAAAGATATCCTCTGCGGTGCAATGATGCAAGGAGATCCTCTGCGGTGCAACGACACGAGGCAAACAGATCCTCTGCGGTGCAATGACACAAAGAGATCCTCTGCAGTGCAACGACACGAGGCAAACAGATCCTCTGCGGTGCAACGACGCGAGGCAAAGAAATCCTCTGCGGTGCAACGACGCAAAGAGATCCTCTGCGGTGCAACAACGCAAAAAGATCCTCTGCGGTGCAATGACGCAAGGCAAAGATATCCTCTGTGATGCAATGATGCAAGGAGATCCTCTGCGGTGCAACGACACAAACAGATTCTCTGCGATGCAAGGATGTGATACAAACAAATCCTCTGAAAGGCAAATACGCGACACAAACAGATGCTCTGCGGAGGAACGACGTGAGGCAAACAGATCCTCTGCGGTGCAACGACGCGAGGCAAAGAGATCCTCTGCGGTGCGACTATGCAAAGAGTTCCTCTGCGGTGCAACGAAGCAAGGAGATCCTGTGCAGTGCAACGATGCGAGGCAAAGATATCCTCTGCAGTGCAACGATGCAAGGATATCCTCTGCGGTGCAACGACGCGAGGCAAAGAGTTGCTCTGCGGTGCAGCTACGCAAAGAGATCCTCTGCGGTGCAACAACGCAAAGAGATCCTCTGCTGTGCAATGACACAAGGCAAAGATATCCTCTGCGGTGCAATGATGCAAGGAGATCCTCTGCGGTGCAACGACACGAGGCAAACAGATCCTCTGCGGTGCAATGACACAAAGAGATCCTCTGCAGTGCAACGACACGAGGCAAACAGATCCTCTGCGGTGCAATGACGCGAGGCAAAGACATCATCTGTGGTGCAATGACATGACGCAAGGTGATCCTCTGCGGTGCAACAACGCAAAGAGATCCTCTGTGGTGTAAGGATGCGATGCAAAGACATCCTTTGTGGTGCAACTACGCAAAGAGATCCTCTGCGTTGCAAAGACGCGAGGCAATCAGATCCTCTGCGGTGCAACGACGCAAAGAGATCCTCTGCGGTGCAACGACGCGAGGGAAAGAGATCCTCTGCGGTGCAACGACGCGAGGCAAAGAGATCCTGTGCGGTGCAACGACGCAAAGAGATCCTCTGCAGTGCAACAACGCAAACAGATCCTCTGCGGTGCAACGACACGAGGCAAACAGATCCTCGGCGGTGCAACGACGCAAAGAGATCCTCTGCGGTGCAACGACGTGAGGGAAAGAGATCCTCTGTGGTGCAACGACGCAAAGAGATCCTCTGCGGTGCAACGACGTGAGGGAAAGAGATCCTCTGTGGTGCAACAACGCAAACAGATCCTCTGCGTTGCAAGGATGCAACGCAAAGAGATCCTCTGCGGTGAACCTACGCGACGCAAACAAATCCTCTGCGAATAAATGACGCGAGGCAAACAGATCCTCTGCGGTGCAACGACGCAAAGAGATCCTCTGCGTTGCAAAGACGCGAGGCAGAGAGATCCTCTGCGGTGCAATGACGCGAGGCAAGACATCCTCTGCGGTGCAACGACGCAAAGAGATCCTCTGCGGTGCAACAACGCAAGGCAAGCAGATCCTCTGCGGTGCAGCAACGCAAACAGATCCTCTGCGGTGCAAGGACACAAGGCAAAGATATTCTCTGCGGTGCAACGATGCAAAGAGATCCTCTGCAATGCAACGACACGAGGCAAACAGATCCTCTGCGGTGCAACGACGCAAAGAGATCCTCTGCGGTGCAATGACGGAAGGCAAAGATATCCTCTGTGATGCAATGATGCAAGGAGATCCTCTGCGGTGCAACGACACAAACAGATTCTCTGCGATGCAAGAATGTGATACAAACAAATCCTCTGAAAGGCAAATACGCGACACAAACAGATGCTCTGCGGAGGAACGACGTGAGGCAAACAGATCCTCTGCGGTGCAACGACGCGAGGCAAAGAGATCCTCTGCGGTGCGACTATGCAAAGAGTTCCTCTGCGGTGCAACGAAGCAAGGAGATCCTGTGCAGTGCAGCGATGCGAGGCAAAGATATCCTCTGCGGTGCAACGATGCAAGGATATCCTCTGCGGTGCAACGACGCGAGGCAAAGAGTTCCTCTGCGGTGCAACTACGCAAAGAGATCCTCTGCGGTGCAGCAACGCAAAGAGATCCTCTGCTGTGCAATGACACAAGGCAAAGATATCCTCTGCGGTGCAATGATGCAAGGAGATCCTCTGCGGTGCAACGACACGAGGCAAACAGATCCTCTGCGGTGCAATAACGCGAGGCAAAGAGATCCTCTGCAGTGCAACGACACAAGGCAAACAGATCCTCTGCGGTGCAATAACGCGAGGCAAAGAGATCCTCTGCAGTGCAACGACGCGAGGGAAAGAGATCCTCTGCGGTGCAACGACGCAAAGAGATCCTCTGAGGTGCAACGACGCGAGGGAAAGAGATCCTCTGCGATGCAAAGACGCGAGTCAAACAGATCCTCTGTGGTGCAACGACGCAAAGAGATCCTCTGCGGTGCAACGACGCGAGGCAAAGAGATCCTCTGCGGTGCAACGAAGCAAGGAGTTTTTGTGCAGTGCAACGATGCGAGGCAAAGATATCCTCTGCAGTGCAACGATGCAAGGATATCCTCTGCGGTGCAACGACGCGAGGCAAAGAGTTCCTCTGCGGTGCAGCTACGACGCAAAGAGATCCTCTGCGGTGCAACAACGCAAAGAGATCCTCTGCTGTGCAATGACACAAGGCAAAGATATCCTCTGCGGTGCAATGATGCAACGAGATCCTCTGCGGTGCAACGACACGAGGCAAACAGATCCTCTGCGGTGCAATGACACAAGGAGATCCTCTGCAGTGCAACGACACGAGGCAAACAGATCCTCTGCAGTGCAACGACGCAAGGCAAAGATATCCTCTGTGATGCAATGATGCAAGGAGATCCTCTGCGGTGCAACGACACAAACAGATTCTCTGCGATCCAAGGATGTGATACAAACAAATCCTCTGAAAGGCAAATACGCGACACAAACAGATGCTCTGCGGAGGAACGACGTGAGGCAAACAGATCCTCTGCGGTGCAACGACGCGAGGCAAAGAGATCCTCTGCGGTGCGACTATGCAAAGAGTTCCTCTGCGGTGCAACGAAACAAGGAGATCCTGTGCAGTGCAACGATTCGAGGCAAAGATATCCTCTACGGTGCAATGATGCAAGGAGATCCTCTGCGGTGCAACGACACGAGGCAAACAGATCCTCTGCGGTGCAATGACGCGACGCAAAGAGATCCTCTGGGTGCAACAACTCAAACAGATCCTCTGCTGTGCAATGACACAAGGCAAAGATATCCTCTGTGGTGCAATGATGCAAGGAGATCTTCTGCGGTGCAACGACACGAGGCAATCAGATCCTCTGTGGTGCAATGACGCAAGGAGATCCTCTGCAGTGCAACGACACGAGGTAAACAGATCCTCTGCAGTGCAATGACGCGAGGCAATGAGATCCTCTGCGGTGCAACGACGCAAAGAGATCCTCTGCGGTGCAACGACACGAGGCAAAGAGATCCTCTGCGGTGAAACGACACGAGGCAAGACATCCTTTGCAGTGCAACAACGCAAACAAATCCTCTGCGGTGTAAGGATGCGATGCAAAGATATCCTCTGTGGTGCAACTACGCAAAGAGATCCTCTGCGTTGCAAAGACGCGAGGCAAAGTGATCCTCTGCGGTGCGACTATGCAAAGAGTTCCTCTGCGGTGCAACGAAGCAAGGAGATCCTGTGCAGTGCAACGATGCGAGGCAAAGAGATCCTCTGCGGTGCAACAACGCGAGGCAAACAGATCCTCTGCGGTGCAACGACGCGAGGCAAAGAGATCCTCTGCGGTGCGACTATGCAAGGAGATCCTGTGCAGTGCAGCGATGCGAGGCAAAGATATCCTCTGCGGTGCAACGATGCAAGGATATCCTCTGCGGTGCAACGACGCGAGGCAAAGAGTTCCTCTGCCGTGCAACTACGCAAAGAGATCCTCTGCGGTGCAACAACGCATAGAGATCCTCTGCTGTGCAATGACACAAGGCAAAGATATCCTCTGCGGTGCAATGATGCAAGGAGATCCTCTGCGGTGCAACGACACGAGGCAAACAGATCCTCTGCGGTGCAATAACGCGAGGCAAAGAGATCCTCTGGGTGCAACAACACAAAAAGATCCTCTGCGTTGCAATGACGCAAGGCAAAGATATCCTCTGTGATGCAATGATGCAAGGAGATACTCTGCGATGCAACGACACAAACAGATTCTCTGCGATGCAAGGATGTGATACAAAGAAATCCTCTGAAAGGCAAATACGCGACACAAACAGAAGCTCTGCGGATGAACGACGTGAGACAAACAGATCCTCTGAGGTGAAATGATGCAAGGCAAACAGATCCTCTGCGGTGTCACGACGCAAGGATATCCTCTGTGGCGCAACGACACAAAGAGATCCTCTGCGGTGCAACGATGCAAACAGATCCTCTGCGGTGCAACGATGCAAGCAAAGAGATCCTCTGCTGTGCAACGACGCGAGGCTAAGAGATCCTCTGCAGTGCAACGATGCAAGGAGATCCTGTGCGGTGCAACACCGCGAGGTAAACAAATCCTCTGCGGTGAAACGATGCAAGGCAAAGAGATCCTCTGCGCTGCAACAACGCAAACAGATCCTCTGTGTTGCAAGGATGCAATGCAAAGAGATCCTCTGCGGTGAACCTATGCGACGCAAACAAATCCTCTGCGAATAAATGACGCGAGGCAAACAGATCCTCTGCGGTGCAACGATGCAAAGAGATCCTCTGCGGTGCAATGACGTGAGGCAAACAGATCCTCTGCGGTGTAACGACGCAAAGAGATCCTCTGCGGTGCAACGACACGAGGCAAAGAGATCCTCTGCAGTGCAACGACGCAAAGAGATCCTCTGCGCTGCAATGACGGGAGGCAAAGAGATCCTCTGCGGTGCAACGACATGACGCAAGGTGATCCTCTGCGGTGCAACAACGCAAACAGATGCTCTGCAGTGTAAGGATGCGATGCAAAGACATCCTCTGCGGTGCAACTACGCAAAGAGATCCTCTGCGTTGCAAAGACGCGAGGCAATCAGATCCTCTGTGGTGCAACGACGCAAAGAGATCCTCTGCAGTGCAACGACACGAGGCAAACAGATCCTCTGCGGTGAAACGACGCGAGGCAAGACATCCTTTGCAGTGCAACAACGCAAACAAATCCTCTGCGGTGCAAGGACACAAGGCAAAGATATCCTCTGCGGTGCAATGACACAAACATAGTCTCTGCGATGCAATGCAAAGAAATCCTCTGAAAGGCAAATACGCGACACAAACAGAAGCTCTGCGGATGAACGACGTGAGACAAACAGATCCTCTGAGGTGAAATGATGCAAGGCAAACAGATCCTCTGCGGTGTCACGACGCAAGGATATCCTCTGTGGCGCAACGACACAAGGAGATCCTCTGCGGTGCAACGATGCAAACAGATCCTCTGCGGTGCAACGATGCAAGCAAAGAGATCCTCTGCAGTGCAACGATGCAAGGAGATCCTGTGTGGTGCAACACCGCGAGGTAAACAAATCCTCTGCGGTGAAACGATGCGAGGCAAAGAGATCCTCTGCGGTGAACCTACGCGACGCAAACAAATCCTCTGCGAATAAATGACGCGAGGCAAACAGATCCTCTGCGGTGCAACGACGCAAAGAGATCCTCTGCGGTGCAACGACGCGAGGCAAAGAGATCCTCTGCGGTGCAATGACGCGAGGCAAGACATCCTCTGCAATGCAACGACGCAAAGAGATCCTCTGCGGTGCAACAACGCAAGGCAAGCAGATCCTCTGCGGTGCAACAACGCAAACAGATTCTCTGCGGTGCAAGGACACAAGGCAAAGATATTCTCTGCGGTGCAACGATGCAAAGAGATCCTCTGCGGTGCAACGACACGAGGCAAACAGATCCTCTGCGGTGCAACGACGCGAGGCAAAGAAATCCTCTGCGGTGCAACGACGCAAAGAGATCCTCTGCGGTGCAACAACGCAAAAAGATCCTCTGCGGTGCAATGACGCAAGGCAAAGATATCCTCTGTGATGCAATGATGCAAGGAGATCCTCTGCGGTGCAACGACACAAACAGATTCTCTGCGATGCAAGGATGTGATACAAACAAATCCTCTGAAAGGCAAATACGCGACACAAACAGATGCTCTGCGGAGGAACGACGTGAGGCAAACAGATCCTCTGCGGTGCAACGACGCGAGGCAAAGAGATCCTCTGCGGTGCGACTATGCAAAGAGTTCCTCTGCGGTGCAACGAAGCAAGGAGATCCTGTGCAGTGCAACGATGCGAGGCAAAGATATCCTCTGCAGTGCAACGACGCAAAGAGATCCTCTGCGGTGCAACGACGCGAGGCAAAGAGTTGCTCTGCGGTGCAGCTACGCAAAGAGATCCTCTGCGGTGCAACAACGCAAAGAGATCCTCTGCTGTGCAATGACACAAGGCAAAGATATCCTCTGCGGTGCAATGATGCAAGGAGATCCTCTGCGGTGCAACGACACGAGGCAAACAGATCCTCTGCGGTGCAATGACACAAAGAGATCCTCTGCAGTGCAACGACACGAGGCAAACAGATCCTCTGCGGTGCAACGACGCGAGGCAAAGAAATCCTCTGCGGTGCAACGACGCAAAGAGATCCTCTGCGGTGCAACAACGCAAAAAGATCCTCTGCGGTGCAATGACGCAAGGCAAAGATATCCTCTGTGATGCAATGATGCAAGGAGATCCTCTGCGGTGCAACGACACAAACAGATTCTCTGCGATGCAAGGATGTGATACAAACAAATCCTCTGAAAGGCAAATACGCGACACAAACAGATGCTCTGCGGAGGAACGACGTGAGGCAAACAGATCCTCTGCGGTGCAACGACGCGAGGCAAAGAGATCCTCTGCGGTGCGACTATGCAAAGAGTTCCTCTGCGGTGCAACGAAGCAAGGAGATCCTGTGCAGTGCAACGATGCGAGGCAAAGATATCCTCTGCAGTGCAACGATGCAAGGATATCCTCTGCGGTGCAACGACGCGAGGCAAAGAGTTGCTCTGCGGTGCAGCTACGCAAAGAGATCCTCTGCGGTGCAACAACGCAAAGAGATCCTCTGCTGTGCAATGACACAAGGCAAAGATATCCTCTGCGGTGCAATGATGCAAGGAGATCCTCTGCGGTGCAACGACACGAGGCAAACAGATCCTCTGCGGTGCAATGACACAAAGAGATCCTCTGCAGTGCAACGACACGAGGCAAACAGATCCTCTGCGGTGCAATGACGCGAGGCAAAGACATCATCTGTGGTGCAATGACATGACGCAAGGTGATCCTCTGCGGTGCAACAACGCAAACAGATCCTCTGCGGTGTAAGGATGCGATGCAAAGACATCCTTTGTGGTGCAACTACGCAAAGAGATCCTCTGCGTTGCAAAGACGCGAGGCAATCAGATCCTCTGCGGTGCAACGACGCAAAGAGATCCTCTGCGGTGCAACGACGCGAGGGAAAGAGATCCTCTGCGGTGCAACGACGCGAGGCAAAGAGATCCTGTGCGGTGCAACGACGCAAAGAGATCCTCTGCAGTGCAACAACGCAAACAGATCCTCTGCGGTGCAACGACACGAGGCAAACAGATCCTCGGCGGTGCAACGACGCAAAGAGATCCTCTGCGGTGCAACGACGTGAGGGAAAGAGATCCTCTGTGGTGCAACGACGCAAAGAGATCCTCTGCGGTGCAACGACGTGAGGGAAAGAGATCCTCTGTGGTGCAACAACGCAAACAGATCCTCTGCGTTGCAAGGATGCAATGCAAAGAGATCCTCTGCGGTGAACCTACGCGACGCAAACAAATCCTCTGCGAATAAATGACGCGAGGCAAACAGATCCTCTGCGGTGCAACGACGCAAAGAGATCCTCTGCGTTGCAAAGACGCGAGGCAGAGAGATCCTCTGCGGTGCAATGACGCGAGGCAAGACATCCTCTGCGGTGCAACGACGCAAAGAGATCCTCTGCGGTGCAACAACGCAAGGCAAGCAGATCCTCTGCGGTGCAGCAACGCAAACAGATCCTCTGCGGTGCAAGGACACAAGGCAAAGATATTCTCTGCGGTGCAACGATGCAAAGAGATCCTCTGCAATGCAATGACACGAGGCAAACAGATCCTCTGCGGTGCAACGACGCAAAGAGATCCTCTGCGGTGCAATGACGCAAGGCAAAGATATCCTCTGTGATGCAATGATGCAAGGAGATCCTCTGCGGTGCAACGACACAAACAGATTCTCTGCGATGCTAGGATGTGATACAAACAAATCCTCTGAAAGGCAAATACGCGACACAAACAGATGCTCTGCGGAGGAACGACGTGAGGCAAAGAGATCCTCTGCGGTGCAACGACGCGAGGCAAAGAGATCCTCTGCGGTGCGACTATGCAAAGAGTTACTCTGCGGTGCAACGAAGCAAGGAGATCCTGTGCAGTGCAGCGATGCGAGGCAAAGATATACTCTGCGGTGCAACGATGCAAGGATATCCTCTGCGGTGCAACGACGCGAGGCAAAGAGTTCCTCTGCGGTGCAACTACGCAAAGAGATCCTCTGCGGTGCAGCAACGCAAAGAGATCCTCTGCTGTGCAATGACACAAGGCAAAGATATCCTCTGCGGTGCAATGATGCAAGGAGATCCTCTGCGGTGCAACGACACGAGGCAAACAGATCCTCTGCGGTGCAATGACACAAGGAGAACATCTGCAGTGCAACGACACAAGGCAAACAGATCCTCTGCGGTGCAATAACGCGAGGCAAAGAGATCCTCTGCAGTGCAACGACGCGAGGGAAAGAGATCCTCTGCGGTGCAACGACGCAAAGAGATCCTCTGCGGTGCAACGACGCGAGGCAAAGAGATCCTCTGCGGTGCAACGACGCAAAGAGATCCTCTGAGGTGCAACGACGCGAGGGAAAGAGATCCTCTGCGATGCAAAGACGCGAGTCAAACAGATCCTCTGTGGTGCAACGACGCAAAGAGATCCTCTGCGGTGCAACGACGCGAGGCAAAGAGATCCTCTGCGGTGCAACGAAGCAAGGAGTTCCTGTGCAGTGCAACGATGCGAGGCAAAGATATCCTCTGCAGTGCAACGATGCAAGGATATCCTCTGCGGTGCAACGACGCGAGGCAAAGAGTTCCTCTGTGGTGCATCTACGACGCAAAGAGATCCTCTGCGGTGCAACAACGCAAAGAGATCCTCTGCTGTGCAATGACACAAGGCAAAGATATCCTCTGCGGTGCAATGATGCAAGGAGATCCTCTGCGGTGCAACGATGCAAACAGATCCTCTGCGGTGCAACGATGCGAGGCAAAGAGATCCTCTGCTGTGCAACGACGCGAGGCAAAGAGATCCTCTGCAGTGCAACGATGCAAGGAGATCCTGTGCGGTGCAACACCGCGAGGTAAACAAATCCTCTGCGGTGAAACGATGCAAGGCAAAGAGATCCTCTGCGGTGCAACAACGCAAACAGATCCTCTGCGTTGCAAGGATGCAATGCAAAGAGATCCTCTGCGGTGAACCTACGCGATGCAAACAAATCCTCTGCGAATAAATGACGTGACGCAAACAGATCCTCTGAGGTGTAAGGATGCGATGCAAAGACATCCTCTGGGGTGCAACTACGCAAAGGCATCATCTGCGTTGCAAAGACGCGAGGCAAACAGATCCTCTGCGGTGCAACGACGCAAAGAGATCCTCTGTGGTGCAACGACACAAGGCAAACAGATCCTCTGCGGTGCAACGACGCAAAGAGATCCTCTACGGTGCAACGACGCGAGGCAAAGAGATCCTCTGCGGTGCAACGACGCAAAGAGATCCTCTGCGGTGCAACGACGCGAGGGAAAGAGATCCTCTGCAGTGCAATGACGCGAGGCAAGACATCCTCTGCAATGCAACGACGCAAAGAGATCCTCTGCGGTGCAATGACACAAGGCAAAGATATCCTCTGTGATGCAATGATGCAAGGAGATCCTCTGCGGTGCAACGACACAAACAGATTCTCTGCGATGCTAGGATGTGATACAAACAAATCCTCTGAAAGGCAAATACGCGACACAAACAGATGCTCTGCGGAGGAACGACGTGAGGCAAACAGATCCTCTGCGGTGCAACGACGCGAGGCAAAGAGATCCTCTGCGGTGCGACTATGCAAAGAGTTCCTCTGCGGTGCAACGAAGCAAGGAGATCCTGAGCAGTGCAACGATGCGAGGCAAAGATATCCTCTACGGTGCAATGATGCAAGGAGATCCTCTGCGGTGCAACGACACGAGGCAAACAGATCCTCTGCGGTGCAATGACGCGAGGCAAAGAGATCCTCTGGGTGCAACAACTCAAACAGATCCTCTGCGGTGTAAGGATGCGATGCAAAGGCATCCTCTGCGGTGCAATGACACAAAGAGATCCTCTGCGTTGCAAAGACGCGAGGCAATCAGATCCTCTGCGGTGCAACGTCGCAAAGAGATCCTCTGCGATGCAACGACACGAGGCAAAGAGATCCTCTGCGGTGAAACGACACGAGGCAAGACATCCTTTGCAGTGCAACAACGCAAACAAATCCTCTGCGGTGCAAGGACACAAGGCAAAGATATCCTCTGCGGTGCAATGACACAAACATAGTCTCTGCGATGCAATGCAAAGAAATCCTCTGAAAGGCAAATACGCGACACAAACAGAAGCTCTGCGGATGAACGACGTGAGACAAACAGATCCTCTGAGGTGAAATGATGCAAGGCAAACAGATCGTCTGCGGTGTCACGACGCAAGGATATCCTCTGTGGCGCAACGACACAAGGAGATCCTCTGCGGTGCAACGATGCAAACAGATCCTCTGCGGTGCAACGATGCAAGCAAAGAGATCCTCTGCTGTGCAACGACGCGAGGCAAAGAGATCCTCTGCAGTGCAACGATGCAAGGAGATCCTGTGCGGTGCAACACCGCAAGGTAAACAAATCCTCTGCGGTGAAACGATGCAAGGCAAAGAGATCCTCTGCGGTGCAACGACGTGAGGGAAAGGGATCCTCTGTGGTGCAACAACGCAAACAGATCCTCTGCGTTGCAAGGATGCAATGCAAAGAGATCCTCTGCGGTGAACCTACGCGACGCAAACAAATCCTCTGCGAATAAATGACGCGAGGCAAACAGATCCTCTGAGGTGCAACGACGCAAAGAGATCCTCTGCGTTGCAAAGACGCGAGGCAGAGAGATCCTCTGCGGTGCAATGACGCGAGGCAAAGACATCCTCTGCGGTGCAACGACGCAAAGAGATCCTCTGCGGTGCAACAACGCAAGGCAAGCAGATCCTCTGCGGTGCAGCAACGCAAACAGATCCTCTGCGGTGCAAGGACACAAGGCAAAGATATTCTCTGCGGTGCAACGATGCAAAGAGATCCTCTGCAATGCAACGACACGAGGCAAACAGATCCTCTGCGGTGCAACGACGCAAGGCAAAGATATCCTCTGTGATGCAATGATGCAAGGAGATCCTCTGCGGTGCAACGACACAAACAGATTCTCTGCGATGCAAGGATGTGATACAAACAAATCCTCTGAAAGGCAAATACGCGACACAAACAGATGCTCTGCGGAGGAACGACGTGAGGCAAAGAGATCCTCTGCGGTGCAACGACGCGAGGCAAAGAGATCCTCTGCGGTGCGACTATGCAAAGAGTTACTCTGCGGTGCAACGAAGCAAGGAGATCCTGTGCAGTGCAGCGATGCGAGGCAAAGATATCCTCTGCAGTGCAATGACACAAGGCAAAGATATCCTCTGCGGTGCAATGATGCAAGGAGATCCTCTGCGGTGCAACGACACGAGGCAAACAGATCCTCTGCGGTGCAATGACACAAGGAGAACATCTGCAGTGCAACGACACAAGGCAAACAGATCCTCTGCGGTGCAATAACGCGAGGCAAAGAGATCCTCTACAGTGCAACGACGCGAGGGAAAGAGATCCTCTGCGGTGCAATGACGCAAAGAGATCCTCTGCGGTGCAACGACGCGAGGCAAAGAGATCCTCTGCGGTGCAACGACGCAAAGAGATCCTCTGCGATGCAACGAAGCAAGGAGTTCCTGTGCAGTGCAACGATGCGAGGCAAAGATATCCTCTGCAGTGCAACGATGCAAGGATATCCTCTGCGGTGCAACGACGCGAGGCAAAGAGTTCCTCTGTGGTGCAGCTACGACGCAAAGAGATCCTCTGCGGTGCAACAACGCAAAGAGATCCTCTGCTGTGCAATGACACAAGGCAAAGATATCCTCTGCGGTGCAATGATGCAAGGAGATCCTCTGCGGTGCAACGATGCAAACAGATCCTCTGCGGTGCAACGATGCGAGGCAAAGAGATCCTCTGCTGTGCAACGACGCGAGGCAAAGAGATCCTCTGCAGTGCAACGATGCAAGGAGATCCTGTGCGGTGCAACACCGCGAGGTAAACAAATCCTCTGCGGTGAAACGATGCAAGGCAAAGAGATCCTCTGCGGTGCAACAACGCAAACAGATCCTCTGCGTTGCAAGGATGCAATGCAAAGAGATCCTCTGCGGTGAACCTACGCGATGCAAACAAATCCTCTGCGAATAAATGACGTGACGCAAACAGATCCTCTGAGGTGTAAGGATGCGATGCAAAGACATCCTCTGGGGTGCAACTACGCAAAGGCATCATCTGCGTTGCAAAGACGCGAGGCAAACAGATCCTCTGCGGTGCAACGACGCAAAGAGATCCTCTGCGGTGCAACGACACAAGGCAAACAGATCCTCTGCGGTGCAACGACGCAAAGAGATCCTCTACGGTGCAACGACGCGAGGCAAAGAGATCCTCTGCGGTGCAACGACGCAAAGAGATCCTCTGCGGTGCAACGACGCGAGGGAAAGAGATCCTCTGCAGTGCAATGACGCGAGGCAAGACATCCTCTGCAATGCAACGACGCAAAGAGATCCTCTGCGGTGCAATGACGCAAGGCAAAGATATCCTCTGTGATGCAATGATGCAAGGAGATCCTCTGCGGTGCAACGACACAAACAGATTCTCTGCGATGCTAGGATGTGATACAAACAAATCCTCTGAAAGGCAAATACGCGACACAAACAGATGCTCTGCGGAGGAACGATGTGAGGCAAACAGATCCTCTGCGTGCAACGACGCGAGGCAAAGAGATCCTCTGCGGTGCGACTATGCAAAGAGTTCCTCTGCGGTGCAACGAAGCAAGGAGATCCTGAGCAGTGCAACGATGCGAGGCAAAGATATCCTCTACGGTGCAATGATGCAAGGAGATCCTCTGCGGTGCAACGACACGAGGCAAACAGATCCTCTGCGGTGCAATGACGCGAGGCAAAGAGATCCTCTGGGTGCAACAACTCAAACAGATCCTCTGCGGTGTAAGGATGCGATGCAAAGGCATCCTCTGCGGTGCAATGACACAAAGAGATCCTCTGCGTTGCAAAGACGCGAGGCAATCAGATCCTCTGCGGTGCAACGTCGCAAAGAGATCCTCTGCGATGCAACGACACGAGGCAAAGAGATCCTCTGCGGTGAAACGACACGAGGCAAGACATCCTTTGCAGTGCAACAACGCAAACAAATCCTCTGCGGTGCAAGGACACAAGGCAAAGATATCCTCTGCGGTGCAATGACACAAACATAGTCTCTGCGATGCAATGCAAAGAAATCCTCTGAAAGGCAAATACGCGACACAAACAGAAGCTCTGCGGATGAACGACGTGAGACAAACAGATCCTCTGAGGTGAAATGATGCAAGGCAAACAGATCGTCTGCGGTGTCACGACGCAAGGATATCCTCTGTGGCGCAACGACACAAGGAGATCCTCTGTGGTGCAACGATGCAAACAGATCCTCTGCGGTGCAACGATGCAAGCAAAGAGATCCTCTGCTGTGCAACGACGCGAGGCAAAGAGATCCTCTGCAGTGCAACGATGCAAGGAGATCCTGTGCGGTGCAACACCGCAAGGTAAACAAATCCTCTGCGGTGAAACGATGCAAGGCAAAGAGATCCTCTGCGGTGCAACAACGCAAACAGATCCTCTGCGTTGCAAGGATGCAATGCAAAGAGATCCTCTGCGATGAACCTACGCGATGCAAACAAATCCTCTGCGAATAAATGACGCGAGGCATACAGATCCTCTGCGGTGTAAGGATGCGATGCAAAGACATCCTCTGCGCTGCAACTACACAAAGACATCCTCTGCGTTGCAAAGACGCGAGGCAAACAGATCCGCTGCTGTGCAACAACGCGAGTGAAAGAGATCCTCTGCGGTGCAACGACGCAAAGAGATCCTCTGCGGTGCAACGACGCGAGGCAAAGAGATCCTCTGCGGTGCAATGACGCAAGGCAAGCAGATCCTCTGCGGTGCAACGATGCAAAGAGATCCTCTGCGGTGCAACGACACGAGGCAAACAGATCCTCTGCGGTGCAACGACGCAAAGAGATCCTCTGCGGTTCAACGTCGGAAGGCAAAGAAATCCTCTGCGGTGCAACGACGCAAAGAGATCCTCTGCGGTGCAACAACGCAAAAAGATCCTCTGCGGTGCAATGACGCAAGGCAAAGATATCCTCTGTGATGCAATGATGCAAGGAGATCCTCTGCGGTGCAACGACACAAACAGATTCTCTGCAATGCAAGGATGTGATACAAACAAATCCTCTGAAAGGCAAATACGCGACACAAACAGATGCTCTGCGGAGGAACGACGTGAGGCAAACAGATCCTCTGCGGTGCAACGACGCGAGGCAAAGAGATCCTCTGCGGTGCGACTATGCAAAGAGTTCCTCTGCGGTGCAACGAAGCATAGAGATCCTGTGCAGTGCAACGATGCGAGGCAAAGATATCCTCTGCAGTGCAACGATGCAAAGAGATCCTCTGCTGTGCAATGACACAAGGCAAAGATATCCTCTGTGGTGCAATGATGCAAGGAGATCCCCTGCAGTGCAACGACACGAGGCAAACAGATCCTCTGCGGTGCAATGACACAAGGAGATCCTCTGCAGTGCAACGACACGAGGCAAACAGATCCTCTGCAGTGCAATGACGCGAGGCAAAGAGATCCTCTGCGTGCAACAACGCAAACAGATCCTCTGCGGTGCAATGACGCAAGGCAAAGATATCCTCTGCGGGGCGAATATGCAAAGAGTTCCTCTGCGGTGCAACGACACAAGGAGATCCTCTGCGGTGCAACGATGCAAACAGATCCTCTGCGGTGCAACGATGCGAGGCAAAGAGATCCTCTGCTGTGCAACGACGCGAGGCAAAGAGATCCTCTGCAGTGCAACGATGCAAGGAGATCCTGTGCGGTGCAACACCGCGAGGTAAACAAATCCTCTGCGGTGAAACGATGCAAGGCAAAGAGATCCTCTGCGGTGCAACAACGCAAACAGATCCTCTGCGTTGCAAGGATGCAATGCAAAGAGATCCTCTGCGGTGAACCTACGCGATGCAAACAAATCCTCTGCGAATAAATGACGTGACGCAAACAGATCCTCTGAGGTGTAAGGATGCGATGCAAAGACATCCTCTGGGGTGCAACTACGCAAAGGCATCATCTGCGTTGCAAAGACGCGAGGCAAACAGATCCTCTGCGGTGCAACGACGCAAAGAGATCCTCTGCGGTGCAACGACACAAGGCAAACAGATCCTCTGCGGTGCAACGACGCAAAGAGATCCTCTACGGTGCAACGACGCGAGGCAAAGAGATCCTCTGCGGTGCAACGACGCAAAGAGATCCTCTGCGGTGCAACGACGCGAGGGAAAGAGATCCTCTGCAGTGCAATGACGCGAGGCAAGACATCCTCTGCAATGCAACGACGCAAAGAGATCCTCTGCGGTGCAATGACGCAAGGCAAAGATATCCTCTGTGATGCAATGATGCAAGGAGATCCTCTGCGGTGCAACGACACAAACAGATTCTCTGCGATGCTAGGATGTGATACAAACAAATCCTCTGAAAGGCAAATACGCGACACAAACAGATGCTCTGCGGAGGAACGACGTGAGGCAAACAGATCCTCTGCGTGCAACGACGCGAGGCAAAGAGATCCTCTGCGGTGCGACTATGCAAAGAGTTCCTCTGCGGTGCAACGAAGCAAGGAGATCCTGAGCAGTGCAACGATGCGAGGCAAAGATATCCTCTACGGTGCAATGATGCAAGGAGATCCTCTGCGGTGCAACGACACGAGGCAAACAGATCCTCTGCGGTGCAATGACGCGAGGCAAAGAGATCCTCTGGGTGCAACAACTCAAACAGATCCTCTGCGGTGTAAGGATGCGATGCAAAGGCATCCTCTGCGGTGCAATGACACAAAGAGATCCTCTGCGATGCAACGACACGAGGCAAAGAGATCCTCTGCGGTGAAACGACACGAGGCAAGACATCCTTTGCAGTGCAACAACGCAAACAAATCCTCTGCGGTGCAAGGACACAAGGCAAAGATATCCTCTGCGGTGCAATGACACAAACATAGTCTCTGCGATGCAATGCAAAGAAATCCTCTGAAAGGCAAATACGCGACACAAACAGAAGCTCTGCGGATGAACGACGTGAGACAAACAGATCCTCTGAGGTGAAATGATGCAAGGCAAACAGATCGTCTGCGGTGTCACGACGCAAGGATATCCTCTGTGGCGCAACGACACAAGGAGATCCTCTGTGGTGCAACGATGCAAACAGATCCTCTGCGGTGCAACGATGCAAGCAAAGAGATCCTCTGCTGTGCAACGACGCGAGGCAAAGAGATCCTCTGCAGTGCAACGATGCAAGGAGATCCTGTGCGGTGCAACACCGCAAGGTAAACAAATCCTCTGCGGTGAAACGATGCAAGGCAAAGAGATCCTCTGCGGTGCAACAACGCAAACAGATCCTCTGCGTTGCAAGGATGCAATGCAAAGAGATCCTCTGCGATGAACCTACGCGATGCAAACAAATCCTCTGCGAATAAATGACGCGAGGCATACAGATCCTCTGCGGTGTAAGGATGCGATGCAAAGACATCCTCTGCGCTGCAACTACACAAAGACATCCTCTGCGTTGCAAAGACGCGAGGCAAACAGATCCGCTGCTGTGCAACAACGCGAGTGAAAGAGATCCTCTGCGGTGCAACGACGCAAAGAGATCCTCTGCGGTGCAACGACGCGAGGCAAAGAGATCCTCTGCGGTGCAATGACGCAAGGCAAGCAGATCCTCTGCGGTGCAACGATGCAAAGAGATCCTCTGCGGTGCAACGACACGAGGCAAACAGATCCTCTGCGGTGCAACGACGCAAAGAGATCCTCTGCGGTTCAACGTCGGAAGGCAAAGAAATCCTCTGCGGTGCAACGACGCAAAGAGATCCTCTGCGGTGCAACAACGCAAAAAGATCCTCTGCGGTGCAATGACGCAAGGCAAAGATATCCTCTGTGATGCAATGATGCAAGGAGATCCTCTGCGGTGCAACGACACAAACAGATTCTCTGCAATGCAAGGATGTGATACAAACAAATCCTCTGAAAGGCAAATACGCGACACAAACAGATGCTCTGCGGAGGAACGACGTGAGGCAAACAGATCCTCTGCGGTGCAACGACGCGAGGCAAAGAGATCCTCTGCGGTGCGACTATGCAAAGAGTTCCTCTGCGGTGCAACGAAGCATAGAGATCCTGTGCAGTGCAACGATGCGAGGCAAAGATATCCTCTGCAGTGCAACGATGCAAAGAGATCCTCTGCTGTGCAATGACACAAGGCAAAGATATCCTCTGTGGTGCAATGATGCAAGGAGATCCCCTGCAGTGCAACGACACGAGGCAAACAGATCCTCTGCGGTGCAATGACACAAGGAGATCCTCTGCAGTGCAACGACACGAGGCAAACAGATCCTCTGCAGTGCAATGACGCGAGGCAAAGAGATCCTCTGCGTGCAACAACGCAAACAGATCCTCTGCGGTGCAATGACGCAAGGCAAAGATATCCTCTGCGGGGCGAATATGCAAAGAGTTCCTCTGCGGTGCAACGACACAAGGAGATCCTCTGCGGTGCAACGATGCAAACAGATCCTCTGCGGTGCAACGATGCGAGGCAAAGAGATCCTCTGCTGTGCAACGACGCGAGGCAAAGAGATCCTCTGCAGTGCAACGATGCAAGGAGATCCTGTGCGGTGCAACACCGCGAGGTAAACAAATCCTCTGCGGTGAAACGATGCAAGGCAAAGAGATCCTCTGCGGTGCAACAACGCAAACAGATCCTCTGCGTTGCAAGGATGCAATGCAAAGAGATCCTCTGCGGTGAACCTACGCGATGCAAACAAATCCTCTGCGAATAAATGACGTGACGCAAACAGATCCTCTGAGGTGTAAGGATGCGATGCAAAGACATCCTCTGGGGTGCAACTACGCAAAGGCATCATCTGCGTTGCAAAGACGCGAGGCAAACAGATCCTCTGCGGTGCAACGACGCAAAGAGATCCTCTGCGGTGCAACGACACAAGGCAAACAGATCCTCTGCGGTGCAACGACGCAAAGAGATCCTCTACGGTGCAACGACGCGAGGCAAAGAGATCCTCTGCGGTGCAACGACGCAAAGAGATCCTCTGCGGTGCAACGACGCGAGGGAAAGAGATCCTCTGCAGTGCAATGACGCGAGGCAAGACATCCTCTGCAATGCAACGACGCAAAGAGATCCTCTGCGGTGCAATGACGCAAGGCAAAGATATCCTCTGTGATGCAATGATGCAAGGAGATCCTCTGCGGTGCAACGACACAAACAGATTCTCTGCGATGCTAGGATGTGATACAAACAAATCCTCTGAAAGGCAAATACGCGACACAAACAGATGCTCTGCGGAGGAACGACGTGAGGCAAACAGATCCTCTGCGTGCAACGACGCGAGGCAAAGAGATCCTCTGCGGTGCGACTATGCAAAGAGTTCCTCTGCGGTGCAACGAAGCAAGGAGATCCTGAGCAGTGCAACGATGCGAGGCAAAGATATCCTCTACGGTGCAATGATGCAAGGAGATCCTCTGCGGTGCCACGACACGAGGCAAACAGATCCTCTGCGGTGCAATGACGCGAGGCAAAGAGATCCTCTGGGTGCAACAACTCAAACAGATCCTCTGCGGTGTAAGGATGCGATGCAAAGGCATCCTCTGCGGTGCAATGACACAAAGAGATCCTCTGCGTTGCAAAGACGCGAGGCAATCAGATCCTCTGCGGTGCAACGTCGCAAAGAGATCCTCTGCGATGCAACGACACGAGGCAAAGAGATCCTCTGCGGTGAAACGACACGAGGCAAGACATCCTTTGCAGTGCAACAACGCAAACAAATCCTCTGCGGTGCAAGGACACAAGGCAAAGATATCCTCTGCGGTGCAATGACACAAACATAGTCTCTGCGATGCAATGCAAAGAAATCCTCTGAAAGGCAAATACGCGACACAAACAGAAGCTCTGCGGATGAACGACGTGAGACAAACAGATCCTCTGAGGTGAAATGATGCAAGGCAAACAGATCGTCTGCGGTGTCACGACGCAAGGATATCCTCTGTGGCGCAACGACACAAGGAGATCCTCTGTGGTGCAACGATGCAAACAGATCCTCTGCGGTGCAACGATGCAAGCAAAGAGATCCTCTGCTGTGCAACGACGCGAGGCAAAGAGATCCTCTGCAGTGCAACGATGCAAGGAGATCCTGTGCGGTGCAACACCGCAAGGTAAACAAATCCTCTGCAGTGAAACGATGCAAGGCAAAGAGATCCTCTGCGGTGCAACAACGCAAACAGATCCTCTGCGTTGCAAGGATGCAATGCAAAGAGATCCTCTGCGATGAACCTACGCGATGCAAACAAATCCTCTGCGAATAAATGACGCGAGGCATACAGATCCTCTGCGGTGTAAGGATGCGATGCAAAGACATCCTCTGCGCTGCAACTACACAAAGACATCCTCTGCGTTGCAAAGACGCGAGGCAAACAGATCCTCTGCTGTGCAACAACGCGAGTGAAAGAGATCCTCTGCGGTGCAACGACGCAAAGAGATCCTCTGCGGTGCAACGACGCGAGGCAAAGAGATCCTCTGCGGTGCAATGACGCAAGGCAAGCAGATCCTCTGCGGTGCAACGATGCAAAGAGATCCTCTGCGGTGCAACGACACGAGGCAAACAGATCCTCTGCGGTGCAACGACGCAAAGAGATCCTCTGCGGTTCAACGTCGGAAGGCAAAGAAATCCTCTGCGGTGCAACGACGCAAAGAGATCCTCTGCGGTGCAACAACGCAAAAAGATCCTCTGCGGTGCAATGACGCAAGGCAAAGATATCCTCTGTGATGCAATGATGCAAGGAGATCCTCTGCGGTGCAACGACACAAACAGATTCTCTGCAATGCAAGGATGTGATACAAACAAATCCTCTGAAAGGCAAATACGCGACACAAACAGATGCTCTGCGGAGGAACGACGTGAGGCAAACAGATCCTCTGCGGTGCAACGACGCGAGGCAAAGAGATCCTCTGCGGTGCGACTATGCAAAGAGTTCCTCTGCGGTGCAACGAAGCATAGAGATCCTGTGCAGTGCAACGATGCGAGGCAAAGATATCCTCTGCAGTGCAACGATGCAAAGAGATCCTCTGCTGTGCAATGACACAAGGCAAAGATATCCTCTGTGGTGCAATGATGCAAGGAGATCCCCTGCAGTGCAACGACACGAGGCAAACAGATCCTCTGCGGTGCAATGACACAAGGAGATCCTCTGCAGTGCAACGACACGAGGCAAACAGATCCTCTGCAGTGCAATGACGCGAGGCAAAGAGATCCTCTGCGTGCAACAACGCAAACAGATCCTCTGTGGTGCAATGACGCAAGGCAAAGATATCCTCTGCGGGGCGAATATGCAAAGAGTTCCTCTGCGGTGCAACGACACAAGGAGATCCTCTGCGGTGCAACGATGCAAACAGATCCTCTGCGGTGCAACGATGCGAGGAAAAGAGATCCTCTGCTGTGCAACGACGCGAGGCAAAGAGATCCTCTGCAGTGCAACGATGCAAGGAGATCCTGTGCGGTGCAACACCGCGAGGTAAACAAATCCTCTGCGGTGAAACGATGCAAGGCAAAGAGATCCTCTGCGGTGCAACAACGCAAACAGATCCTCTGCGTTGCAAGGATGCAATGCAAAGACATCCTCTGCGGTGAACCTACGCGATGCAAACAAATCCTCTGCGAATAAATGACGTGACGCAAACAGATCCTCTGAGGTGTAAGGATGCGATGCAAAGACATCCTCTGGGGTGCAACTACTCAAAGGCATCCTCTGCGTTGCAAAGACGCGAGGCAAACAGATCCTCTGCGGTGCAACGACGCAAAGAGATCCTCTGTGGTGCAACAACGCAAGGCAATCAGATCCTCTGCGGTGCAACGACGCAAAGAGATCCTCTGCGGTGCAACGACGCGAGGCAAAGAGATCCTCTGCGGTGCAACGACGCAAAGAGATCCTCTGCGGTGCAACGACGCGAGGGAAAGAGATCCTCTGCGGTGCAATGACGCGAGGCAAGACATCCTCTGCAATGCAACGACGCAAAGAGATCCTCTGCGGTGCAATGACGCAAGGCAAAGATATCCTCTGTGATGCAATGATGCAAGGAGATCCTCTGCGGTGCAACGACACAAACAGATTCTCTGCGATGCAAGGATGTGATACAAACAAATCCTCTGAAAGGCAAATACGCGACACAAACAGATGCTCTGCGGAGGAACGACGTGAGGCAAACAGATCCTCTGCGGTGCAACGACGCGAGGCAAAGAGATCCTCTGCAGTGCGACTATGCAAAGAGTTCCTCTGCGGTGCAACGAAGCAAGGAGATCCTGTGCAGTGCAACGATGCGAGGCAAAGATATCCTCTACGGTGCAATGATTCAAGGAGATCCTCTGCGGTGCAACGACACGAGGCAAACAGATCCTCTGCGGTGCAATGACGCGAGGCAAAGAGATCCTCTGGGTGCAACAACTCAAACAGATCCTCTGCGGTGCAATGACGCGAGGCAAAGACATCCTCTGTGGTGCAAAGACATGACGCAAGGTGATCCTTTGCAGTGCCACAACGCAAAGAGATCCTCTGCAGTGTAAGGATGCGATGCAAAGACATCCTCTGTGGTGCAACTACGCAAAGAGATCCTCTGCGTTGCAAAGACGCGAGGCAATCAGATCCTCTGCTGTGCAACAACGCGAGTGAAAGAGATCCTCTGCGGTGCAACGACGCAAAGAGATCCTCTGCGGTGCAACGACGCGAGGCAAAGAGATCCTCTGCGGTGCAATGACGCGAGGCAAGACATCCTCTGCAATGCAACGACGCAAAGAGATCCTCTGCGGTGCAACAACGCAAGGCAAGCAGATCCTCTGCGGTGCAACGACGCAAAGAGATCCTCTGCGGTGCAACGACGGAAGGCAAAGAAATCCTCTGTGGTGCAACGACGCAAAGAGATCCTCTGCGGTGCAACAACGCAAAGAGATCCTCTGCTGTGCAATGACACAAGGCAAAGATATCCTCTGCGGTGCAATGATGCAAGGAGATCCTCTGCGGTGCAACGACACGAGGCAAACAGATCCTCTGCGGTGCAATGACACAAAGAGATCCTCTGCAGTGCAACGACACGAGGCAAACAGATCCTCTGCGGTGCAACGACGCGAGGCAAAGAAATCCTCTGCGGTGCAACGACGCAAAGAGATCCTCTGCGGTGCAACAACGCAAAAAGATCCTCTGCGGTGCAATGACGCAAGGCAAAGATATCCTCTGTGATGCAATGATGCAAGGAGATCCTCTGCGGTGCAACGACACAAACAGATTCTCTGCGATGCAAGGATGTGATACAAACAAATCCTCTGAAAGGCAAATACGCGACACAAACAGATGCTCTGCGGAGGAACGACGTGAGGCAAACAGATCCTCTGCGGTGCAACGACGCGAGGCAAAGAGATCCTCTGCGGTGCGACTATGCAAAGAGTTCCTCTGCGGTGCAACGAAGCAAGGAGATCCTGTGCAGTGCAACGATGCGAGGCAAAGATATCCTCTGCAGTGCAACGATGCAAGGATATCCTCTGCGGTGCAACGACGCGAGGCAAAGAGTTGCTCTGCGGTGCAGCTACGCAAAGAGATCCTCTGCGGTGCAACAACGCAAAGAGATCCTCTGCTGTGCAATGACACAAGGCAAAGATATCCTCTGCGGTGCAATGATGCAAGGAGATCCTCTGCGGTGCAACGACACGAGGCAAACAGATCCTCTGCGGTGCAATGACACAAAGAGATCCTCTGCAGTGCAACGACACGAGGCAAAAAGATCCTCTGCGGTGCAATGACGCGAGGCAAAGACATCATCTGTGGTGCAATGACATGACGCAAGGTGATCCTCTGCGGTGCAACAACGCAAACAGATCCTCTGCGGTGTAAGGATGCGATGCAAAGACATCCTTTGTGGTGCAACTACGCAAAGAGATCCTCTGCTTTGCAAAGACGCGAGGCAATCAGATCCTCTGCGGTGCAACGACGCAAAGAGATCCTCTGCGGTGCAACGACGTGAGGGAAAGAGATCCTCTGCGGTGCAAAGACGCGAGGCAAAGAGATCCTGTGCGGTGCAACGACGCAAAGAGATCCTCTGCGGTGCAATGACGTGAGGCAAACAGATCCTCTGCGGTGAACCTACGCGACGCAAACAAATCCTCTGCGAATAAATGACGCGAGGCAAACAGATCCTCTGCGGTGCAACGACGCAAAGAGATCCTCTGCGGTGCAATGACGTGAGGCAAACAGATCCTCTGCGGTGTAACGACGCAAAGAGATCCTCTGCGGTGCAACGACACGAGGCAAAGAGATCCTCTGCAGTGCAACGACGCAAAGAGATCCTCTGCGCTGCAATGACGCGAGGCAAAGAGATCCTCTGCGGTGCAACGACATGACGCAAGGTGATCCTCTGCGGTGCAACAACGCAAACAGATGCTCTGCAGTGTAAGGATGCGATGCAAAGACATCCTCTGCGGTGCAACTACGCAAAGAGATCCTCTGCGTTGCAAAGACGCGAGGCAATCAGATCCTCTGTGGTGCAACGACGCAAAGAGATCCTCTGCAGTGCAACGACACGAGGCAAACAGATCCTCTGCGGTGCAATGACGCAAGGCAAAGATATCCTCTGTGATGCAATGATGCAAGGAGATCCTCTGCGGTGCAACGACACAAACAGATTCTCTGCGATGCAAGGATGTGATACAAACAAATCCTCTGAAAGGCAAATACGCGACACAAACAGATGCTCTGCGGAGGAACGACGTGAGGCAAACAGATCCTCTGCGGTGCAACGACGCGAGGCAAAGAGATCCTCTGCGGTGCGACTATGCAAAGAGTTCCTCTGCGGTGCAACGAAGCAAGGAGATCCTGTGCAGTGCAACGATGCGAGGCAAAGATATCCTCTGCAGTGCAACGATGCAAGGATATCCTCTGCGGTGCAACGACGCGAGGCAGAGTTGCTCTGCGGTGCAGCTACGCAAAGAGATCCTCTGCGGTGCAACAACGCAAAGAGATCCTCTGCTGTGCAATGACACAAGGCAAAGATATCCTCTGCGGTGCAATGATGCAAGGAGATCCTCTGCGGTGCAACGACACGAGGCAAACAGATCCTCTGCGGTGCAATGACACAAAGAGATCCTCTGCAGTGCAACGACACGAGGCAAACAGATCCTCTGCGGTGCAACGACGCGAGGCAAAGAAATCCTCTGCGGTGCAACGACGCAAAGAGATCCTCTGCGGTGCAACAACGCAAAAAGATCCTCTGCGGTGCAATGACGCAAGGCAAAGATATCCTCTGTGATGCAATGATGCAAGGAGATCCTCTGCGGTGCAACGACACAAACAGATTCTCTGCGATGCAAGGATGTGATACAAACAAATCCTCTGAAAGGCAAATACGCGACACAAACAGATGCTCTGCGGAGGAACGACGTGAGGCAAACAGATCCTCTGCGGTGCAACGACGCGAGGCAAAGAGATCCTCTGCGGTGCGACTATGCAAAGAGTTCCTCTGCGGTGCAACGAAGCAAGGAGATCCTGTGCAGTGCAACGATGCGAGGCAAAGATATCCTCTGCAGTGCAACGATGCAAGGATATCCTCTGCGGTGCAACGACGCGAGGCAAAGAGTTGCTCTGCGGTGCAGCTACGCAAAGAGATCCTCTGCGGTGCAACAACGCAAAGAGATCCTCTGCTGTGCAATGACACAAGGCAAAGATATCCTCTGCGGTGCAATGATGCAAGGAGATCCTCTGCGGTGCAACGACACGAGGCAAACAGATCCTCTGCGGTGCAATGACACAAAGAGATCCTCTGCAGTGCAACGACACGAGGCAAACAGATCCTCTGCGGTGCAACGACGCGAGGCAAAGAAATCCTCTGCGGTGCAACGACGCAAAGAGATCCTCTGCGGTGCAACAACGCAAAAAGATCCTCTGCGGTGCAATGACGCAAGGCAAAGATATCCTCTGTGATGCAATGATGCAAGGAGATCCTCTGCGGTGCAACGACACAAACAGATTCTCTGCGATGCAAGGATGTGATACAAACAAATCCTCTGAAAGGCAAATACGCGACACAAACAGATGCTCTGCGGAGGAACGACGTGAGGCAAACAGATCCTCTGCGGTGCAACGACGCGAGGCAAAGAGATCCTCTGCGGTGCGACTATGCAAAGAGTTCCTCTGCGGTGCAACGAAGCAAGGAGATCCTGTGCAGTGCAACGATGCGAGGCAAAGATATCCTCTGCAGTGCAACGATGCAAGGATATCCTCTGCGGTGCAACGACGCGAGGCAAAGAGTTGCTCTGCGGTGCAGCTACGCAAAGAGATCCTCTGCGGTGCAACAACGCAAAGAGATCCTCTGCTGTGCAATGACACAAGGCAAAGATATCCTCTGCGGTGCAATGATGCAAGGAGATCCTCTGCGGTGCAACGACACGAGGCAAACAGATCCTCTGCGGTGCAATGACACAAAGAGATCCTCTGCAGTGCAACGACACGAGGCAAACAGATCCTCTGCGGTGCAATGACGCGAGGCAAAGACATCATCTGTGGTGCAATGACATGACGCAAGGTGATCCTCTGCGGTGCAACAACGCAAACAGATCCTCTGTGGTGTAAGGATGCGATGCAAAGACATCCTTTGTGGTGCAACTACGCAAAGAGATCCTCTGCGTTGCAAAGACGCGAGGCAATCAGATCCTCTGTGGTGCAACGACGCAAAGAGATCCTCTGCGGTGCAACGACGTGAGGGAAAGAGATCCTCTGCGGTGCAACGACGCGAGGCAAAGAGATCCTGTGCGGTGCAACGACGCAAAGAGATCCTCTGCAGTGCAACAACGCAAACAGATCCTCTGCGGTGCAACGACACGAGGCAAACAGATCCTCGGCGGTGCAACGACGCAAAGAGATCCTCTGCGGTGCAACGACGTGAGGGAAAGAGATCCTCTGTGGTGCAACGACGCAAAGAGATCCTCTGCGTTGCAAGGATGCAATGCAAAGAGATCCTCTGCGGTGAACCTACGCGACGCAAACAAATCCTCTGCGAATAAATGACGCGAGGCAAACAGATCCTCTGCGGTGCAACGACGCAAAGAGATCCTCTGCGTTGCAAAGACGCGAGGCAGAGAGATCCTCTGCGGTGCAATGACGCAAGGCAAGACATCCTCTGCGGTGCAACGACGCAAAGAGATCCTCTGCGGTGCAACAACGCAAGGCAAGCAGATCCTCTGCGGTGCAGCAACGCAAACAGATCCTCTGCGGTGCAAGGACACAAGGCAAAGATATTCTCTGCGGTGCAACGATGCAAAGAGATCCTCTGCAATGCAACGACACGAGGCAAACAGATCCTCTGCGGTGCAACGACGCAAAGAGATCCTCTGCGGTGCAACGATGCGAGGCAAAGAGATCCTCTGCTGTGCAACGACGCGAGGCAAAGAGATGCTCTGCAGTGCAACGATGCAAGGAGATCCTGTGCGGTGCAACACCGCGAGGTAAACAAATCCTCTGCGGTGAAACGATGCAAGGCAAGGAGATCCTCTGCGCTGCAACAACGCAAACAGATCCTCTGTGTTGCAAGGATGCAATGCAAAGAGATCCTCTGCGGTGAACCTACGCGACGCAAACAAATCCTCTGCGAATAAATGACGCGAGGCAAACAGATCCTCTGCGGTGCAACGACGCAAAGAGATCCTCTGCGGTGCAATGACGTGAGGCAAACAGATCCTCTGCGGTGTAACGACGCAAAGAGATCCTCTGCGGTGCAACGACACGAGGCAAAGAGATCCTCTGCAGTGCAACGACGCAAAGAGATCCTCTGCGCTGCAATGACGCGAGGCAAAGAGATCCTCTGCGGTGCAACGACATGACGCAAGGTGATCCTCTGCGGTGCAACAACGCAAACAGATGCTCTGCAGTGTAAGGATGCGATGCAAAGACATCCTCTGCGGTGCAACTACGCAAAGAGATCCTCTGCGTTGCAAAGACGCGAGGCAATCAGATCCTCTGCGGTGCAACGACGCAAAGAGATCCTCTGCAGTGCAACGACACGAGGCAAACAGATCCTCTGCGGTGAAACGACGCGAGGCAAGACATCCTTTGCAGTGCAACAACGCAAACAAATCCTCTGCGGTGCAAGGACACAAGGCAAAGATATCCTCTGCGGTGCAATGACACAAACATAGTCTCTGCGATGCAATGCAAAGAAATCCTCTGAAAGGCAAATACGCGACACAAACAGAAGCTCTGCGGATGAACGACGTGAGACAAACAGATCCTCTGAGGTGAAATGATGCAAGGCAAACAGATCCTCTGCAGTGTCACGACGCAAGGATATCCTCTGTGGCGCAACGACACAAGGAGATCCTCTGCGGTGCAACGATGCAAACAGATCCTCTGCGGTGCAACGATGCAAGCAAAGAGATCCTCTGCAGTGCAACGATGCAAGGAGATCCTGTGTGGTGCAACACCGCGAGGTAAACAAATCCTCTGCGGTGAAACGATGCGAGGCAAAGAGATCCTCTGCGGTGAACCTACGCGACGCAAACAAATCCTCTGCGAATAAATGACGCGAGGCAAACAGATCCTCTGCGGTGCAACGACGCAAAGAGATCCTCTGCCGTGCAACAACGCGAGGCAAAGAGATCCTCTGCGGTGCAATGACGCGAGGCAAGACATCCTCTGCAATGCAACGACGCAAAGAGATCCTCTGCGGTGCAACAACGCAAGGCAAGCAGATCCTCTGCGGTGCAACAACGCAAACAGATTCTCTGCGGTGCAAGGACACAAGGCAAAGATATTCTCTGCGGTGCAACGATGCAAAGAGATCCTCTGCGGTGCAACGACACGAGGCAAACAGATCCTCTGCGGTGCAACGACGCGAGGCAAAGAAATCCTCTGCGGTGCAACGACGCAAAGAGATCCTCTGCGGTGCAACAACGCAAAAAGATCCTCTGCGGTGCAATGACGCAAGGCAAAGATATCCTCTGTGATGCAATGATGCAAGGAGATCCTCTGCGGTGCAACGACACAAACAGATTCTCTGCGATGCAAGGATGTGATACAAACAAATCCTCTGAAAGGCAAATACGCGACACAGATGCTCTGCGGAGGAACGACGTGAGGCAAAGAGATCCTCTGCGGTGCAACGACGCGAGGCAAAGAGATCCTATGCGGTGCGACTATGCAAAGAGTTCCTCTGCGGTGCAACGAAGCAAGGAGATCCTGTGCAGTGCAACGATGCGAGGCAAAGATATCCTCTGCAGTGCAACGACGCAAAGAGATCCTCTGCGGTGCAACGACGCGAGGCAAAGAGTTGCTCTGCGGTGCAGCTACGCAAAGAGATCCTCTGCGGTGCAACAACGCAAAGAGATCCTCTGCTGTGCAATGACACAAGGCAAAGATATCCTCTGCGGTGCAATGATGCAAGGAGATCCTCTGCGGTGCAACGACACGAGGCAAACAGATCCTCTGCGGTGCAATGACACAAAGAGATCCTCTGCAGTGCAACGACACGAGGCAAACAGATCCTCTGCGGTGCAACGACGCGAGGCAAAGAAATCCTCTGCGGTGCAACGACGCAAAGAGATCCTCTGCGGTGCAACAACGCAAAAAGATCCTCTGCGGTGCAATGACGCAAGGCAAAGATATCCTCTGTGATGCAATGATGCAAGGAGATCCTCTGCGGTGCAACGACACAAACAGATTCTCTGCGATGCAAGGATGTGATACAAACAAATCCTCTGAAAGGCAAATACGCGACACAAACAGATGCTCTGCGGAGGAACGACGTGAGGCAAACAGATCCTCTGCGGTGCAACGACGCGAGGCAAAGAGATCCTCTGCGGTGCGACTATGCAAAGAGTTCCTCTGCGGTGCAACGAAGCAAGGAGATCCTGTGCAGTGCAACGATGCGAGGCAAAGATATCCTCTGCAGTGCAACGATGCAAGGATATCCTCTGCGGTGCAACGACGCGAGGCAAAGAGTTGCTCTGCGGTGCAGCTACGCAAAGAGATCCTCTGCGGTGCAACAACGCAAAGAGATCCTCTGCTGTGCAATGACACAAGGCAAAGATATCCTCTGCGGTGCAATGATGCAAGGAGATCCTCTGCGGTGCAACGACACGAGGCAAACAGATCCTCTGCGGTGCAATGACACAAAGAGATCCTCTGCAGTGCAACGACACGAGGCAAACAGATCCTCTGCGGTGCAATGACGCGAGGCAAAGACATCATCTGTGGTGCAATGACATGACGCAAGGTGATCCTCTGCGGTGCAACAACGCAAACAGATCCTCTGCGGTGTAAGGATGCGATGCAAAGACATCCTTTGTGGTGCAACTACGCAAAGAGATCCTCTGCGTTGCAAAGACGCGAGGCAATCAGATCCTCTGCGGTGCAACGACGCAAAGAGATCCTCTGCGGTGCAACGACGCGAGGGAAAGAGATCCTCTACGGTGCAACGACGCGAGGCAAAGAGATCCTGTGCGGTGCAACGACGCAAAGAGATCCTCTGCAGTGCAACAACGCAAACAGATCCTCTGCGGTGCAACGACACGAGGCAAACAGATCCTCGGCGGTGCAACGACGCAAAGAGATCCTCTGCGGTGCAACGACGTGAGGGAAAGAGATCCTCTGTGGTGCAACGACGCAAAGAGATCCTCTGCGGTGCAACGACGTGAGGGAAAGAGATCCTCTGTGGTGCAACAACGCAAACAGATCCTCTGCGTTGCAAGGATGCAATGCAAAGAGATCCTCTGCGGTGAACCTACGCGACGCAAACAAATCCTCTGCGAATAAATGACGCGAGGCAGAGAGATCCTCTGCGGTGCAAGGACACAAGGCAAAGATATTCTCTGCGGTGCAACGATGCAAAGAGATCCTCTGCTGTGCAACGACACGAGGCAAACAGACCCTCTGCGGTGCAATAACGCGAGGCAAAGAGATCCTCTGCAGTGCAACGACACAAGGCAAACAGATCCTCTGCGGTGCAATAACGCGAGGCAAAGAGATCCTCTGCAGTGCAACGACGCGAGCGAAAGAGATCCTCTGCGGTGCAACGACGCAAAGAGATCCTCTGAGGTGCAACGACGCGAGGGAAAGAGATCCTCTGCGATGCAAAGACGCGAGTCAAACAGATCCTCTGTGGTGCAACGACGCAAAGAGATCCTCTGCGGTGCAACGACGCGAGGCAAAGAGATCCTCTGCGGTGCAACGAAGCAAGGAGTTTTTGTGCAGTGCAACGATGCGAGGCAAAGATATCCTCTGCAGTGCAACGATGCAAGGATATCCTCTGCGGTGCAACGACGCGAGGCAAAGAGTTCCTCTGCGGTGCAGCTACGACGCAAAGAGATCCTCTGCGGTGCAACAACGCAAAGAGATCCTCTGCTGTGCAATGACACAAGGCAAAGATATCCTCTGCGGTGCATTGATGCAAGGAGATCCTCTGCGGTGCAACGACACGAGGCAAACAGATCCTCTGCGGTGCAATGACACAAGGAGATCCTCTGCAGTGCAACGACACGAGGCAAACAGATCCTCTGCAGTGCAACGACGCAAGGCAAAGATATCCTCTGTGATGCAATGATGCAAGGAGATCCTCTGCGGTGCAACGACACAAACAGATTCTCTGCGATCCAAGGATGTGATACAAACAAATCCTCTGAAAGGCAAATACGCGACACAAACAGATGCTCTGCGGAGGAACGACGTGAGGCAAACAGATCCTCTGCGGTGCAACGACGCGAGGCAAAGAGATCCTCTGCGGTGCGACTATGCAAAGAGTTCCTCTGCGGTGCAACGAAGCAAGGAGATCCTGTGCAGTGCAACGATTCGAGGCAAAGATATCCTCTACGGTGCAATGATGCAAGGAGATCCTCTGCGGTGCAACGACACGAGGCAAACAGATCCTCTGCGGTGCAATGACGCGACGCAAAGAGATCCTCTGGGTGCAACAACTCAAACAGATCCTCTGCTGTGCAATGACACAAGGCAAAGATATCCTCTGTGGTGCAATGATGCAAGGAGATCTTCTGCGGTGCAACGACACGAGGCAATCAGATCCTCTGTGGTGCAATGACGCAAGGAGATCCTCTGCAGTGCAACGACACGAGGTAAACAGATCCTCTGCAGTGCAATGACGCGAGGCAAAGAGATCCTCTGCGGTGCAACGACGCAAAGAGATCCTCTGCGGTGCAACGACACGAGGCAAAGAGATCCTCTGCGGTGAAACGACACGAGGCAAGACATCCTTTGCAGTGCAACAACGCAAACAAATCCTCTGTGGTGTAAGGATGCGATGCAAAGATATCCTCTGTGGTGCAACTACACGAGGCAAAGAGATCCTCTGCAGTGCAACGACGCAAAGAGATCCTCTGCGCTGCAATGACGGGAGGCAAAGAGATCCTCTGCGGTGCAACGACATGACGCAAGGTGATCCTCTGCGGTGCAACAACGCAAACAGATGCTCTGCAGTGTAAGGATGCGATGCAAAGACATCCTCTGCGGTGCAACTACGCAAAGAGATCCTCTGCGTTGCAAAGACGCGAGGCAATCAGATCCTCTGTGGTGCAACGACGCAAAGAGATCCTCTGCAGTGCAACGACACGAGGCAAACAGATCCTCTGCGGTGAAACGACGCGAGGCAAGACATCCTTTGCAGTGCAACAACGCAAACAAATCCTCTGCGGTGCAAGGACACAAGGCAAAGATATCCTCTGCGGTGCAATGACACAAACATAGTCTCTGCGATGCAATGCAAAGAAATCCTCTGAAAGGCAAATACGCGACACAAACAGAAGCTCTGCGGATGAACGACGTGAGACAAACAGATCCTCTGAGGTGAAATGATGCAAGGCAAACAGATCCTCTGCGGTGTCACGACGCAAGGATATCCTCTGTGGCGCAACGACACAAGGAGATCCTCTGCGGTGCAACGATGCAAACAGATCCTCTGCGGTGCAACGATGCAAGCAAAGAGATCCTCTGCAGTGCAACGATGCAAGGAGATCCTGTGTGGTGCAACACCGCGAGGTAAACAAATCCTCTGCGGTGAAACGATGCGAGGCAAAGAGATCCTCTGCGGTGAACCTACGCGACGCAAACAAATCCTCTGCGAATAAATGACGCGAGGCAAACAGATCCTCTGCGGTGCAACGACGCAAAGAGATCCTCTGCGGTGCAACGACGCGAGGCAAAGAGATCCTCTGCGGTGCAATGACGCGAGGCAAGACATCCTCTGCAATGCAACGACGCAAAGAGATCCTCTGCGGTGCAACAACGCAAGGCAAGCAGATCCTCTGCGGTGCAACAACGCAAACAGATTCTCTGCGGTGCAAGGACACAAGGCAAAGATATTCTCTGCGGTGCAACGATGCAAAGAGATCCTCTGCGGTGCAACGACACGAGGCAAACAGATCCTCTGCGGTGCAACGACGCGAGGCAAAGAAATCCTCTGCGGTGCAACGACGCAAAGAGATCCTCTGCGGTGCAACAACGCAAAAAGATCCTCTGCGGTGCAATGACGCAAGGCAAAGATATCCTCTGTGATGCAATGATGCAAGGAGATCCTCTGCGGTGCAACGACACAAACAGATTCTCTGCAATGCAAGGATGTGATACAAACAAATCCTCTGAAAGGCAAATACGCGACACAGATGCTCTGCGGAGGAACGACGTGAGGCAAACAGATCCTCTGCGGTGCAACGACGCGAGGCAAAGAGATCCTCTGCGGTGCGACTATGCAAAGAGTTCCTCTGCGGTGCAACGAAGCAAGGAGATCCTGTGCAGTGCAACGATGCGAGGCAAAGATATCCTCTGCAGTGCAACGACGCAAAGAGATCCTCTGCGGTGCAACGACGCGAGGCAAAGAGTTGCTCTGCGGTGCAGCTACGCAAAGAGATCCTCTGCGGTGCAACAACGCAAAGAGATCCTCTGCTGTGCAATGACACAAGGCAAAGATATCCTCTGCGGTGCAATGATGCAAGGAGATCCTCTGCGGTGCAACGACACGAGGCAAACAGATCCTCTGCGGTGCAATGACACAAAGAGATCCTCTGCAGTGCAACGACACGAGGCAAACAGATCCTCTGCAGTGCAACGACGCGAGGCAAAGAAATCCTCTGCGGTGCAACGACGCAAAGAGATCCTCTGCGGTGCAACAACGCAAAAAGATCCTCTGCGGTGCAATGACGCAAGGCAAAGATATCCTCTGTGATGCAATGATGCAAGGAGATCCTCTGCGGTGCAACGACACAAACAGATTCTCTGCGATGCAAGGATGTGATACAAACAAATCCTCTGAAAGGCAAATACGCGACACAAACAGATGCTCTGCGGAGGAACGACGTGAGGCAAACAGATCCTCTGCGGTGCAACGACGCGAGGCAAAGAGATCCTCTGCGGTGCGACTATGCAAAGAGTTCCTCTGCGGTGCAACGAAGCAAGGAGATCCTGTGCAGTGCAACGATGCGAGGCAAAGATATCCTCTGCAGTGCAACGATGCAAGGATATCCTCTGCGGTGCAACGACGCGAGGCAAAGAGTTGCTCTGCGGTGCAGCTACGCAAAGAGATCCTCTGCGGTGCAACAACGCAAAGAGATCCTCTGCTGTGCAATGACACAAGGCAAAGATATCCTCTGCGGTGCAATGATGCAAGGAGATCCTCTGCGGTGCAACGACACGAGGCAAACAGATCCTCTGCGGTGCAATGACACAAAGAGATCCTCTGCAGTGCAACGACACGAGGCAAACAGATCCTCTGCGGTGCAATGACGCGAGGCAAAGACATCATCTGTGGTGCAATGACATGACGCAAGGTGATCCTCTGCGGTGCAACAACGCAAAGAGATCCTCTGTGGTGTAAGGATGCGATGCAAAGACATCCTTTGTGGTGCAACTACGCAAAGAGATCCTCTGCGTTGCAAAGACGCGAGGCAATCAGATCCTCTGCGGTGCAACGACGCAAAGAGATCCTCTGCGGTGCAACGACGCGAGGGAAAGAGATCCTCTGCGGTGCAACGACGCGAGGCAAAGAGATCCTGTGCGGTGCAACGACGCAAAGAGATCCTCTGCAGTGCAACAACGCAAACAGATCCTCTGCGGTGCAACGACACGAGGCAAACAGATCCTCGGCGGTGCAACGACGCAAAGAGATCCTCTGCGGTGCAACGACGTGAGGGAAAGAGATCCTCTGTGGTGCAACGACGCAAAGAGATCCTCTGCGGTGCAACGACGTGAGGGAAAGAGATCCTCTGTGGTGCAACAACGCAAACAGATCCTCTGCGTTGCAAGGATGCAATGCAAAGAGATCCTCTGCGGTGAACCTATGCGACGCAAACAAATCCTCTGCGAATAAATGACGCGAGGCAAACAGATCCTCTGCGGTGCAACGACGCAAAGAGATCCTCTGCGTTGCAAAGACGCGAGGCAGAGAGATCCTCTGCGGTGCAATGACGCGAGGCAAGACATCCTCTGCGGTGCAACGACGCAAAGAGATCCTCTGCGGTGCAACAACGCAAGGCAAGCAGATCCTCTGCGGTGCAGCAACGCAAACAGATCCTCTGCGGTGCAAGGACACAAGGCAAAGATATTCTCTGCGGTGCAACGATGCAAAGAGATCCTCTGCAATGCAACGACACGAGGCAAACAGATCCTCTGCGGTGCAACGACGCAAAGAGATCCTCTGCGGTGCAATGACGGAAGGCAAAGATATCCTCTGTGATGCAATGATGCAAGGAGATCCTCTGCGGTGCAACGACACAAACAGATTCTCTGCGATGCAAGAATGTGATACAAACAAATCCTCTGAAAGGCAAATACGCGACACAAACAGATGCTCTGCGGAGGAACGACGTGAGGCAAAGAGATCCTCTGCGGTGCAACGACGCGAGGCAAAGAGATCCTCTGCGGTGCGACTATGCAAAGAGTTCCTCTGCGGTGCAACGAAGCAAGGAGATCCTGTGCAGTGCAGCGATGCGAGGCAAAGATATCCTCTGCGGTGCAACGATGCAAGGATATCCTCTGCGGTGCAACGACGCGAGGCAAAGAGTTCCTCTGCGGTGCAACTACGCAAAGAGATCCTCTGCGGTGCAGCAACGCAAAGAGATCCTCTGCTGTGCAATGACACAAGGCAAAGATATCCTCTGCGGTGCAATGATGCAAGGAGATCCTCTGCGGTGCAACGACACGAGGCAAACAGATCCTCTGCGGTGCAATAACGCGAGGCAAAGAGATCCTCTGCAGTGCAACGACACAAGGCAAACAGATCCTCTGCGGTGCAATAACGCGAGGCAAAGAGATCCTCTGCAGTGCAACGACGCGAGGGAAAGAGATCCTCTGCGGTGCAACGACGCAAAGAGATCCTCTGAGGTGCAACGACGCGAGGGAAAGAGATCCTCTGCGATGCAAAGACGCGAGTCAAACAGATCCTCTGTGGTGCAACGACGCAAAGAGATCCTCTGCGGTGCAACGACGCGAGGCAAAGAGATCCTCTGCGGTGCAACGAAGCAAGGAGTTTTTGTGCAGTGCAACGATGCGAGGCAAAGATATCCTCTGCAGTGCAACGATGCAAGGATATCCTCTGCGGTGCAACGACGCGAGGCAAAGAGTTCCTCTGCGGTGCAGCTACGACGCAAAGAGATCCTCTGCGGTGCAACAACGCAAAGAGATCCTCTGCTGTGCAATGACACAAGGCAAAGATATCCTCTGCGGTGCAATGATGCAACGAGATCCTCTGCGGTGCAACGACACGAGGCAAACAGATCCTCTGCGGTGCAATGACACAAGGAGATCCTCTGCAGTGCAACGACACGAGGCAAACAGATCCTCTGCAGTGCAACGACGCAAGGCAAAGATATCCTCTGTGATGCAATGATGCAAGGAGATCCTCTGCGGTGCAACGACACAAACAGATTCTCT
Source organism: Opisthocomus hoazin (assembly GCF_030867145.1). Lineage (NCBI taxonomy): Eukaryota > Metazoa > Chordata > Aves > Opisthocomiformes > Opisthocomidae > Opisthocomus > Opisthocomus hoazin. Next base: position 198,061 of record NC_134433.1, read on the forward strand.
GCGATCCAAGGATGTGATACAAACAAATCCTCTGAAAGGCAAATACGCGACACAAACAGATGCTCTGCGGAGGAACGACGTGAGGCAAACAGATCCTCTGCGGTGCAACGACGCGAGGCAAAGAGATCCTCTGCGGTGCGACTATGCAAAGAGTTCCTCTGCGGTGCAACGAAACAAGGAGATCCTGTGCAGTGCAACGATTCGAGGCAAAGATATCCTCTACGGTGCAATGATGCCAGGAGATCCTCTGCGGTGCAACGACACGAGGCAAACAGATCCTCTGCGGTGCAATGACGCGACGCAAAGAGATCCTCTGGGTGCAACAACTCAAACAGATCCTCTGCTGTGCAATGACACAAGGCAAAGATATCCTCTGTGGTGCAATGATGCAAGGAGATCTTCTGCGGTGCAACGACACGAGGCAATCAGATCCTCTGTGGTGCAATGACGCAAGGAGATCCTCTGCAGTGCAACGACACGAGGTAAACAGATCCTCTGCAGTGCAATGACGCGAGGCAAAGAGATCCTCTGCGGTGCAACGACGCAAAGAGATCCTCTGCGGTGCAACGACACGAGGCAAAGAGATCCTCTGCGGTGAAACGACACGAGGCAAGACATCCTTTGCAGTGCAACAACGCAAACAAATCCTCTGCGGTGTAAGGATGCGATGCAAAGATATCCTCTGTGGTGCAACTACGCAAAGAGATCCTCTGCGTTGCAAAGACGCGAGGCAAAGTGATCCTCTGCGGTGCGACTATGCAAAGAGTTCCTCTGCGGTGCAACGAAGCAAGGAGATCCTGTGCAGTGCAACGATGCGAGGCAAAGAGATCCTCTGCGGTGCAACAACGCGAGGCAAACAGATCCTCTGCGGTGCAACGACGCGAGGCAAAGAGATCCTCTGCGGTGCGACTATGCAAGGAGATCCTGTGCAGTGCAGCGATGCGAGGCAAAGATATCCTCTGCGGTGCAACGATGCAAGGATATCCTCTGCGGTGCAACGACGCGAGGCAAAGAGTTCCTCTGCCGTGCAACTACGCAAAGAGATCCTCTGCGGTGCAACAACGCATAGAGATCCTCTGCTGTGCAATGACACAAGGCAAAGATATCCTCTGCGGTGCAATGATGCAAGGAGATCCTCTGCGGTGCAACGACACGAGGCAAACAGATCCTCTGCGGTGCAATAACGCGAGGCAAAGAGATCCTCTGGGTGCAACAACACAAAAAGATCCTCTGCGTTGCAATAACGCAAGGCAAAGATATCCTCTGTGATGCAATGATGCAAGGAGATACTCTGCGATGCAACGACACAAACAGATTCTCTGCGATGCAAGGATGTGATACAAAGAAATCCTCTGAAAGGCAAATACGCGACACAAACAGAAGCTCTGCGGATGAACGACGTGAGACAAACAGATCCTCTGAGGTGAAATGATGCAAGGCAAACAGATCCTCTGCGGTGTCACGACGCAAGGATATCCTCTGTGGCGCAACGACACAAAGAGATCCTCTGCGGTGCAACGATGCAAACAGATCCTCTGCGGTGCAACGATGCGAGGCAAAGAGATCCTCTGCTGTGCAACGACGCGAGGCTAAGAGATCCTCTGCAGTGCAACGATGCAAGGAGATCCTGTGCGGTGCAACACCGCGAGGTAAACAAATCCTCTGCGGTGAAACGATGCAAGGCAAAGAGATCCTCTGCGCTGCAACAACGCAAACAGATCCTCTGTGTTGCAAGGATGCAATGCAAAGAGATCCTCTGCGGTGAACCTATGCGACGCAAACAAATCCTCTGCGAATAAATGACGCGAGGCAAACAGATCCTCTGCGGTGCAACGACGCAAAGAGATCCTCTGCGGTGCAATGACGTGAGGCAAACAGATCCTCTGCGGTGTAACGACGCAAAGAGATCCTCTGCGGTGCAACGACACGAGGCAAAGAGATCCTCTGCAGTGCAACGACGCAAAGAGATCCTCTGCGCTGCAATGACGGGAGGCAAAGAGATCCTCTGCGGTGCAACGACATGACGCAAGGTGATCCTCTGCGGTGCAACAACGCAAACAGATGCTCTGCAGTGTAAGGATGCGATGCAAAGACATCCTCTGCGGTGCAACTACGCAAAGAGATCCTCTGCGTTGCAAAGACGCGAGGCAATCAGATCCTCTGTGGTGCAACGACGCAAAGAGATCCTCTGCAGTGCAACGACACGAGGCAAACAGATCCTCTGCGGTGAAACGACGCGAGGCAAGACATCCTTTGCAGTGCAACAACGCAAACAAATCCTCTGCGGTGCAAGGACACAAGGCAAAGATATCCTCTGCGGTGCAATGACACAAACATAGTCTCTGCGATGCAATGCAAAGAAATCCTCTGAAAGGCAAATACGCGACACAAACAGAAGCTCTGCGGATGAACGACGTGAGACAAACAGATCCTCTGAGGTGAAATGATGCAAGGCAAACAGATCCTCTGCGGTGTCACGACGCAAGGATATCCTCTGTGGCGCAACGACACAAGGAGATCCTCTGCGGTGCAACGATGCAAACAGATCCTCTGCGGTGCAACGATGCAAGCAAAGAGATCCTCTGCAGTGCAACGATGCAAGGAGATCCTGTGTGGTGCAACACCGCGAGGTAAACAAATCCTCTGCGGTGAAACGATGCGAGGCAAAGAGATCCTCTGCGGTGAACCTACGCGACGCAAACAAATCCTCTGCGAATAAATGACGCGAGGCAAACAGATCCTCTGCGGTGCAACGACGCAAAGAGATCCTCTGCGGTGCAACGACGCGAGGCAAAGAGATCCTCTGCGGTGCAATGACGCGAGGCAAGACATCCTCTGCAATGCAACGACGCAAAGAGATCCTCTGCGGTGCAACAACGCAAGGCAAGCAGATTCTCTGTGGTGCAACAACGCAAACAGATTCTCTGCGGTGCAAGGACACAAGGCAAAGATATTCTCTGCGGTGCAACGATGCAAAGAGATCCTCTGCGGTGCAACGACACGAGGCAAACAGATCCTCTGCGGTGCAACGACGCGAGGCAAAGAAATCCTCTGCGGTGCAACGACGCAAAGAGATCCTCTGCGGTGCAACAACGCAAAAAGATCCTCTGCGGTGCAATGACGCAAGGCAAAGATATCCTCTGTGATGCAATGATGCAAGGAGATCCTCTGCGGTGCAACGACACAAACAGATTCTCTGCGATGCAAGGATGTGATACAAACAAATCCTCTGAAAGGCAAATACACGACACAAACAGATGCTCTGCGGAGGAACGACGTGAGGCAAACAGATCCTCTGCGGTGCAACGACGCGAGGCAAAGAGATCCTCTGCGGTGCGACTATGCAAAGAGTTCCTCTGCGGTGCAACGAAGCAAGGAGATCCTGTGCAGTGCAACGATGCGAGGCAAAGATATCCTCTGCAGTGCAACGACGCAAAGAGATCCTCTGCGGTGCAACGACGCGAGGCAAAGAGTTGCTCTGCGGTGCAGCTACGCAAAGAGATCCTCTGCGGTGCAACAACGCAAAGAGATCCTCTGCTGTGCAATGACACAAGGCAAAGATATCCTCTGCGGTGCAATGATGCAAGGAGATCCTCTGCGGTGCAACGACACGAGGCAAACAGATCCTCTGCGGTGCAATGACACAAAGAGATCCTCTGCAGTGCAACGACACGAGGCAAACAGATCCTCTGCGGTGCAACGACGCGAGGCAAAGAAATCCTCTGCGGTGCAACGACGCAAAGAGATCCTCTGCGGTGCAACAACGCAAAAAGATCCTCTGCGGTGCAATGACGCAAGGCAAAGATATCCTCTGTGATGCAATGATGCAAGGAGATCCTCTGCGGTGCAACGACACAAACAGATTCTCTGCGATGCAAGGATGTGATACAAACAAATCCTCTGAAAGGCAAATACGCGACACAAACAGATGCTCTGCGGAGGAACGACGTGAGGCAAACAGATCCTCTGCGGTGCAACGACGCGAGGCAAAGAGATCCTCTGCGGTGCGACTATGCAAAGAGTTCCTCTGCGGTGCAACGAAGCAAGGAGATCCTGTGCAGTGCAACGATGCGAGGCAAAGATATCCTCTGCAGTGCAACGACGCAAAGAGATCCTCTGCGGTGCAACGACGCGAGGCAAAGAGTTGCTCTGCGGTGCAGCTACGCAAAGAGATCCTCTGCGGTGCAACAACGCAAAGAGATCCTCTGCTGTGCAATGACACAAGGCAAAGATATCCTCTGCGGTGCAATGATGCAAGGAGATCCTCTGCGGTGCAACGACACGAGGCAAACAGATCCTCTGCGGTGCAATGACACAAAGAGATCCTCTGCAGTGCAACGACACGAGGCAAACAGATCCTCTGCGGTGCAATGACGCGAGGCAAAGACATCATCTGTGGTGCAATGACATGACGCAAGGTGATCCTCTGCGGTGCAACAACGCAAACAGATCCTCTGCGGTGTAAGGATGCGATGCAAAGACATCCTTTGTGGTGCAACTACGCAAAGAGATCCTCTGCGTTGCAAAGACGCGAGGCAATCAGATCCTCTGCGGTGCAACGACGCAAAGAGATCCTCTGCGGTGCAACGACGCGAGGGAAAGAGATCCTCTGCGGTGCAACGACGCGAGGCAAAGAGATCCTGTGCGGTGCAACGACGCAAAGAGATCCTCTGCAGTGCAACAACGCAAACAGATCCTCTGCGGTGCAACGACACGAGGCAAACAGATCCTCGGCGGTGCAACGACGCAAAGAGATCCTCTGCGGTGCAACGACGTGAGGGAAAGAGATCCTCTGTGGTGCAACGACGCAAAGAGATCCTCTGCGGTGCAACGACGTGAGGGAAAGAGATCCTCTGTGGTGCAACAACGCAAACAGATCCTCTGCGTTGCAAGGATGCAATGCAAAGAGATCCTCTGCGGTGAACCTACGCGACGCAAACAAATCCTCTGCGAATAAATGACGCGAGGCAAACAGATCCTCTGCGGTGCAACGACGCAAAGAGATCCTCTGCGTTGCAAAGACGCGAGGCAGAGAGATCCTCTGCGGTGCAATGACGCGAGGCAAGACATCCTCTGCGGTGCAACGACGCAAAGAGATCCTCTGCGGTGCAACAACGCAAGGCAAGCAGATCCTCTGCGGTGCAGCAACGCAAACAGATCCTCTGCGGTGCAAGGACACAAGGCAAAGATATTCTCTGCGGTGCAACGATGCAAAGAGATCCTCTGCAATGCAATGACACGAGGCAAACAGATCCTCTGCGGTGCAACGACGCAAAGAGATCCTCTGCGGTGCAATGACGCAAGGCAAAGATATCCTCTGTGATGCAATGATGCAAGGAGATCCTCTGCGGTGCAACGACACAAACAGATTCTCTGCGATGCTAGGATGTGATACAAACAAATCCTCTGAAAGGCAAATACGCGACACAAACAGATGCTCTGCGGAGGAACGACGTGAGGCAAAGAGATCCTCTGCGGTGCAACGACGCGAGGCAAAGAGATCCTCTGCGGTGCGACTATGCAAAGAGTTACTCTGCGGTGCAACGAAGCAAGGAGATCCTGTGCAGTGCAGCGATGCGAGGCAAAGATATACTCTGCGGTGCAACGATGCAAGGATATCCTCTGCGGTGCAACGACGCGAGGCAAAGAGTTCCTCTGCGGTGCAACTACGCAAAGAGATCCTCTGCGGTGCAGCAACGCAAAGAGATCCTCTGCTGTGCAATGACACAAGGCAAAGATATCCTCTGCGGTGCAATGATGCAAGGAGATCCTCTGCGGTGCAACGATGCAAACAGATCCTCTGCGGTGCAACGATGCGAGGCAAAGAGATCCTCTGCTGTGCAATGACACAAGGCAAAGATATCCTCTGCGGTGCAATGATGCAAGGAGATCCTCTGCGGTGCAACGATGCAAACAGATCCTCTGTGGTGCAACGATGCGAGGCAAAGAGATCCTCTGCTGTGCAACGACGCGAGGCAAAGAGATCCTCTGCGGTGCAACGACGCAAAGAGATCCTCTGCGGTGCAACGACGCGAGGGAAAGAGATCCTCTGCAGTGCAATGACGCGAGGCAAGACATCCTCTGCAATGCAACGACGCAAAGAGATCCTCTGCGGTGCAATGACGCAAGGCAAAGATATCCTCTGTGATGCAATGATGCAAGGAGATCCTCTGCGGTGCAACGACACAAACAGATTCTCTGCGATGCTAGGATGTGATACAAACAAATCCTCTGAAAGGCAAATACGCGACACAAACAGATGCTCTGCAGAGGAACGACGTGAGGCAAACAGATCCTCTGCGTGCAACGACGCGAGGCAAAGAGATCCTCTGCGGTGCGACTATGCAAAGAGTTCCTCTGCGGTGCAACGAAGCAAGGAGATCCTGAGCAGTGCAACGATGCGAGGCAAAGATATCCTCTACGGTGCAATGATGCAAGGAGATCCTCTGCGGTGCAACGACACGAGGCAAACAGATCCTCTGCGGTGCAATGACGCGAGGCAAAGAGATCCTCTGGGTGCAACAACTCAAACAGATCCTCTGCGGTGTAAGGATGCGATGCAAAGGCATCCTCTGCGGTGCAATGACACAAAGAGATCCTCTGCGTTGCAAAGACGCGAGGCAATCAGATCCTCTGCGGTGCAACGTCGCAAAGAGATCCTCTGCTGTGCAACGACGCGAGGCAAAGAGATCCTCTGCAGTGCAACGATGCAAGGAGATCCTGTGCGGTGCAACACCGCGAGGTAAACAAATCCTCTGCGGTGAAACGATGCAAGGCAAAGAGATCCTCTGCGGTGCAACAACGCAAACAGATCCTCTGCGTTGCAAGGATGCAATGCAAAGAGATCCTCTGCGGTGAACCTACGCGATGCAAACAAATCCTCTGCGAATAAATGACGTGACGCAAACAGATCCTCTGAGGTGTAAGGATGCGATGCAAAGACATCCTCTGGGGTGCAACTACGCAAAGGCATCATCTGCGTTGCAAAGACGCGAGGCAAACAGATCCTCTGCGGTGCCACGACGCAAAGAGATCCTCTGTGGTGCAACGACACAAGGCAAACAGATCCTCTGCGGTGCAACGACGCAAAGAGATCCTCTACGGTGCAACGACGCGAGGCAAAGAGATCCTCTGCGGTGCAACGACGCAAAGAGATCCTCTGCAGTGCAACGACGCGAGGGAAAGAGATCCTCTGCAGTGCAATGACGCGAGGCAAGACATCCTCTGCAATGCAACGACGCAAAGAGATCCTCTGCGGTGCAATGACGCAAGGCAAAGATATCCTCTGTGATGCAATGATGCAAGGAGATCCTCTGCGGTGCAACGACACAAACAGATTCTCTGCGATGCTAGGATGTGATACAAACAAATCCTCTGAAAGGCAAATACGCGACACAAACAGATGCTCTGCGGAGGAACGACGTGAGGCAAACAGATCCTCTGCGGTGCAACGACGCGAGGCAAAGAGATCCTCTGCGGTGCGACTATGCAAAGAGTTCCTCTGCGGTGCAACGAAGCAAGGAGATCCTGAGCAGTGCAACGATGCGAGGCAAAGATATCCTCTACGGTGCAATGATGCAAGGAGATCCTCTGCGGTGCAACGACACGAGGCAAACAGATCCTCTGCGGTGCAATGACGCGAGGCAAAGAGATCCTCTGGGTGCAACAACTCAAACAGATCCTCTGCGGTGTAAGGATGCGATGCAAAGGCATCCTCTGCGGTGCAATGACACAAAGAGATCCTCTGCGTTGCAAAGACGCGAGGCAATCAGATCCTCTGCGGTGCAACGTCGCAAAGAGATCCTCTGCGATGCAACGACACGAGGCAAAGAGATCCTCTGCGGTGAAACGACACGAGGCAAGACATCCTTTGCAGTGCAACAACGCAAACAAATCCTCTGCGGTGCAAGGACACAAGGCAAAGATATCCTCTGCGGTGCAATGACACAAACATAGTCTCTGCGATGCAATGCAAAGAAATCCTCTGAAAGGCAAATACGCGACACAAACAGAAGCTCTGCGGATGAACGACGTGAGACAAACAGATCCTCTGAGGTGAAATGATGCAAGGCAAACAGATCGTCTGCGGTGTCACGACGCAAGGATATCCTCTGTGGCGCAACGACACAAGGAGATCCTCTGCGGTGCAACGATGCAAGCAAAGAGATCCTCTGCTGTGCAACGACGCGAGGCAAAGAGATCCTCTGCAGTGCAACGATGCAAGGAGATCCTGTGCGGTGCAACACCGCAAGGTAAACAAATCCTCTGCGGTGAAACGATGCAAGGCAAAGAGATCCTCTGCGGTGCAACGACGTGAGGGAAAGGGATCCTCTGTGGTGCAACAACGCAAACAGATCCTCTGCGTTGCAAGGATGCAATGCAAAGAGATCCTCTGCGGTGAACCTACGCGACGCAAACAAATCCTCTGCGAATAAATGACGCGAGGCAAACAGATCCTCTGAGGTGCAACGACGCAAAGAGATCCTCTGCGTTGCAAAGACGCGAGGCAGAGAGATCCTCTGCGGTGCAATGACGCGAGGCAAAGACATCCTCTGCGGTGCAACGACGCAAAGAGATCCTCTGCGGTGCAACAACGCAAGGCAAGCAGATCCTCTGCGGTGCAGCAACGCAAACAGATCCTCTGCGGTGCAAGGACACAAGGCAAAGATATTCTCTGCGGTGCAACGATGCAAAGAGATCCTCTGCAATGCAACGACACGAGGCAAACAGATCCTCTGCGGTGCAACGACGCAAGGCAAAGATATCCTCTGTGATGCAATGATGCAAGGAGATCCTCTGCGGTGCAACGACACAAACAGATTCTCTGCGATGCAAGGATGTGATACAAACAAATCCTCTGAAAGGCAAATACGCGACACAAACAGATGCTCTGCGGAGGAACGACGTGAGGCAAAGAGATCCTCTGCGGTGCAACGACGCGAGGCAAAGAGATCCTCTGCGGTGCGACTATGCAAAGAGTTACTCTGCGGTGCAACGAAGCAAGGAGATCCTGTGCAGTGCAGCGATGCGAGGCAAAGATATCCTCTGCAGTGCAATGACACAAGGCAAAGATATCCTCTGCGGTGCAATGATGCAAGGAGATCCTCTGCGGTGCAACGACACGAGGCAAACAGATCCTCTGCGGTGCAATGACACAAGGAGAACATCTGCAGTGCAACGACACAAGGCAAACAGATCCTCTGCGGTGCAATAACGCGAGGCAAAGAGATCCTCTACAGTGCAACGACGCGAGGGAAAGAGATCCTCTGCGGTGCAATGACGCAAAGAGATCCTCTGCGGTGCAACGACGCGAGGCAAAGAGATCCTCTGCGGTGCAACGACGCAAAGAGATCCTCTGCGATGCAACGAAGCAAGGAGTTCCTGTGCAGTGCAACGATGCGAGGCAAAGATATCCTCTGCAGTGCAACGATGCAAGGATATCCTCTGCGGTGCAACGACGCGAGGCAAAGAGTTCCTCTGTGGTGCAGCTACGACGCAAAGAGATCCTCTGCGGTGCAACAACGCAAAGAGATCCTCTGCTGTGCAATGACACAAGGCAAAGATATCCTCTGCGGTGCAATGATGCAAGGAGATCCTCTGCGGTGCAACGATGCAAACAGATCCTCTGCGGTGCAACGATGCGAGGCAAAGAGATCCTCTGCTGTGCAACGACGCGAGGCAAAGAGATCCTCTGCAGTGCAACGATGCAAGGAGATCCTGTGCGGTGCAACACCGCGAGGTAAACAAATCCTCTGCGGTGAAACGATGCAAGGCAAAGAGATCCTCTGCGGTGCAACAACGCAAACAGATCCTCTGCGTTGCAAGGATGCAATGCAAAGAGATCCTCTGCGGTGAACCTACGCGATGCAAACAAATCCTCTGCGAATAAATGACGTGACGCAAACAGATCCTCTGAGGTGTAAGGATGCGATGCAAAGACATCCTCTGGGGTGCAACTACGCAAAGGCATCATCTGCGTTGCAAAGACGCGAGGCAAACAGATCCTCTGCGGTGCAACGACGCAAAGAGATCCTCTGCGGTGCAACGACACAAGGCAAACAGATCCTCTGCGGTGCAACGACGCAAAGAGATCCTCTACGGTGCAACGACGCGAGGCAAAGAGATCCTCTGCGGTGCAACGACGCAAAGAGATCCTCTGCGGTGCAACGACGCGAGGGAAAGAGATCCTCTGCAGTGCAATGACGCGAGGCAAGACATCCTCTGCAATACAACGACGCAAAGAGATCCTCTGCGGTGCAATGACGCAAGGCAAAGATATCCTCTGCAATGCAATGATGCAAGGAGATCCTCTGCGGTGCAACGACACAAACAGATTCTCTGCGATGCTAGGATGTGATACAAACAAATCCTCTGAAAGGCAAATACGCGACACAAACAGATGCTCTGCGGAGGAACGACGTGAGGCAAACAGATCCTCTGCGTGCAACGACGCGAGGCAAAGAGATCCTCTGCGGTGCGACTATGCAAAGAGTTCCTCTGCGGTGCAACGAAGCAAGGAGATCCTGAGCAGTGCAACGATGCGAGGCAAAGATATCCTCTACGGTGCAATGATGCAAGGAGATCCTCTGCGGTGCAACGACACGAGGCAAACAGATCCTCTGCGGTGCAATGACGCGAGGCAAAGAGATCCTCTGGGTGCAACAACTCAAACAGATCCTCTGCGGTGTAAGGATGCGATGCAAAGGCATCCTCTGCGGTGCAATGACACAAAGAGATCCTCTGCGTTGCAAAGACGCGAGGCAATCAGATCCTCTGCGGTGCAACGTCGCAAAGAGATCCTCTGCGATGCAACGACACGAGGCAAAGAGATCCTCTGCGGTGAAACGACACGAGGCAAGACATCCTTTGCAGTGCAACAACGCAAACAAATCCTCTGCGGTGCAAGGACACAAGGCAAAGATATCCTCTGCGGTGCAATGACACAAACATAGTCTCTGCGATGCAATGCAAAGAAATCCTCTGAAAGGCAAATACGCGACACAAACAGAAGCTCTGCGGATGAACGACGTGAGACAAACAGATCCTCTGAGGTGAAATGATGCAAGGCAAACAGATCGTCTGCGGTGTCACGACGCAAGGATATCCTCTGTGGCGCAACGACACAAGGAGATCCTCTGTGGTGCAACGATGCAAACAGATCCTCTGCGGTGCAACGATGCAAGCAAAGAGATCCTCTGCTGTGCAACGACGCGAGGCAAAGAGATCCTCTGCAGTGCAACGATGCAAGGAGATCCTGTGCGGTGCAACACCGCAAGGTAAACAAATCCTCTGCGGTGAAACGATGCAAGGCAAAGAGATCCTCTGCGGTGCAACAACGCAAACAGATCCTCTGCGTTGCAAGGATGCAATGCAAAGAGATCCTCTGCGATGAACCTACGCGATGCAAACAAATCCTCTGCGAATAAATGACGCGAGGCATACAGATCCTCTGCGGTGTAAGGATGCGATGCAAAGACATCCTCTGCGCTGCAACTACACAAAGACATCCTCTGCGTTGCAAAGACGCGAGGCAAACAGATCCTCTGCTGTGCAACAACGCGAGTGAAAGAGATCCTCTGCGGTGCAACGACGCAAAGAGATCCTCTGCGGTGCAACGACGCGAGGCAAAGAGATCCTCTGCGGTGCAATGACGCAAGGCAAGCAGATCCTCTGCGGTGCAACGATGCAAAGAGATCCTCTGCGGTGCAACGACACGAGGCAAACAGATCCTCTGCGGTGCAACGACGCAAAGAGATCCTCTGCGGTTCAACGTCGGAAGGCAAAGAAATCCTCTGCGGTGCAACGACGCAAAGAGATCCTCTGCGGTGCAACAACGCAAAAAGATCCTCTGCGGTGCAATGACGCAAGGCAAAGATATCCTCTGTGATGCAATGATGCAAGGAGATCCTCTGCGGTGCAACGACACAAACAGATTCTCTGCAATGCAAGGATGTGATACAAACAAATCCTCTGAAAGGCAAATACGCGACACAAACAGATGCTCTGCGGAGGAACGACGTGAGGCAAACAGATCCTCTGCGGTGCAACGACGCGAGGCAAAGAGATCCTCTGCGGTGCGACTATGCAAAGAGTTCCTCTGCGGTGCAACGAAGCATAGAGATCCTGTGCAGTGCAACGATGCGAGGCAAAGATATCCTCTGCAGTGCAACGATGCAAAGAGATCCTCTGCTGTGCAATGACACAAGGCAAAGATATCCTCTGTGGTGCAATGATGCAAGGAGATCCCCTGCAGTGCAACGACACGAGGCAAACAGATCCTCTGCGGTGCAATGACACAAGGAGATCCTCTGCAGTGCAACGACACGAGGCAAACAGATCCTCTGCAGTGCAATGACGCGAGGCAAAGAGATCCTCTGCGTGCAACAACGCAAACAGATCCTCTGTGGTGCAATGACGCAAGGCAAAGATATCCTCTGCGGTGCAATGACACAAACATAGTCTCTGCGATGCAATGCAAAGAAATCCTCTGAAAGGCAAATACGCGACACAAACAGAAGCTCTGCGGATGAACGACGTGAGACAAACAGATCCTCTGAGGTGAAATGATGCAAGGCAAACAGATCGTCTGCGGTGTCACGACGCAAGGATATCCTCTGTGGCGCAACGACACAAGGAGATCCTCTGCGGTGCAACGATGCAAACAGATCCTCTGCGGTGCAACGATGCAAGCAAAGAGATCCTCTGCTGTGCAACGACGCGAGGCAAAGAGATCCTCTGCAGTGCAACGATGCAAGGAGATCCTGTGCGGTGCAACACCGCAAGGTAAACAAATCCTCTGCGGTGAAACGATGCAAGGCAAAGAGATCCTCTGCGGTGCAACGACGTGAGGGAAAGGGATCCTCTGTGGTGCAACAACGCAAACAGATCCTCTGCGTTGCAAGGATGCAATGCAAAGAGATCCTCTGCGGTGAACCTACGCGACGCAAACAAATCCTCTGCGAATAAATGACGCGAGGCAAACAGATCCTCTGAGGTGCAACGACGCAAAGAGATCCTCTGCGTTGCAAAGACGCGAGGCAGAGAGATCCTCTGCGGTGCAATGACGCGAGGCAAAGACATCCTCTGCGGTGCAACGACGCAAAGAGATCCTCTGCGGTGCAACAACGCAAGGCAAGCAGATCCTCTGCGGTGCAGCAACGCAAACAGATCCTCTGCGGTGCAAGGACACAAGGCAAAGATATTCTCTGCGGTGCAACGATGCAAAGAGATCCTCTGCAATGCAACGACACGAGGCAAACAGATCCTCTGCGGTGCAACGACGCAAGGCAAAGATATCCTCTGTGATGCAATGATGCAAGGAGATCCTCTGCGGTGCAACGACACAAACAGATTCTCTGCGATGCAAGGATGTGATACAAACAAATCCTCTGAAAGGCAAATACGCGACACAAACAGATGCTCTGCGGAGGAATGACGTGAGGCAAAGAGATCCTCTGCGGTGCAACGACGCGAGGCAAAGAGATCCTCTGCGGTGCGACTATGCAAAGAGTTACTCTGCGGTGCAACGAAGCAAGGAGATCCTGTGCAGTGCAGCGATGCGAGGCAAAGATATCCTCTGCAGTGCAATGACACAAGGCAAAGATATCCTCTGCGGTGCAATGATGCAAGGAGATCCTCTGCGGTGCAACGACACGAGGCAAACAGATCCTCTGCGGTGCAATGACACAAGGAGAACATCTGCAGTGCAACGACACAAGGCAAACAGATCCTCTGCGGTGCAATAACGCGAGGCAAAGAGATCCTCTACAGTGCAACGACGCGAGGGAAAGAGATCCTCTGCGGTGCAATGACGCAAAGAGATCCTCTGCGGTGCAACGACGCGAGGCAAAGAGATCCTCTGCGGTGCAACGACGCAAAGAGATCCTCTGCGATGCAACGAAGCAAGGAGTTCCTGTGCAGTGCAACGATGCGAGGCAAAGATATCCTCTGCAGTGCAACGATGCAAGGATATCCTCTGCGGTGCAACGACGCGAGGCAAAGAGTTCCTCTGTGGTGCAGCTACGACGCAAAGAGATCCTCTGCGGTGCAACAACGCAAAGAGATCCTCTGCTGTGCAATGACACAAGGCAAAGATATCCTCTGCGGTGCAATGATGCAAGGAGATCCTCTGCGGTGCAACGATGCAAACAGATCCTCTGCGGTGCAACGATGCGAGGCAAAGAGATCCTCTGCTGTGCAACGACGCGAGGCAAAGAGATCCTCTGCAGTGCAACGATGCAAGGAGATCCTGTGCGGTGCAACACCGCGAGGTAAACAAATCCTCTGCGGTGAAACGATGCAAGGCAAAGAGATCCTCTGCGGTGCAACAACGCAAACAGATCCTCTGCGTTGCAAGGATGCAATGCAAAGAGATCCTCTGCGGTGAACCTACGCGATGCAAACAAATCCTCTGCGAATAAATGACGTGACGCAAACAGATCCTCTGAGGTGTAAGGATGCGATGCAAAGACATCCTCTGGGGTGCAACTACGCAAAGGCATCATCTGCGTTGCAAAGACGCGAGGCAAACAGATCCTCTGCGGTGCAACGACGCAAAGAGATCCTCTGCGGTGCAACGACACAAGGCAAACAGATCCTCTGCGGTGCAACGACGCAAAGAGATCCTCTACGGTGCAACGACGCGAGGCAAAGAGATCCTCTGCGGTGCAACGACGCAAAGAGATCCTCTGCGGTGCAACGACGCGAGGGAAAGAGATCCTCTGCAGTGCAATGACGCGAGGCAAGACATCCTCTGCAATGCAATGATGCAAGGAGATCCTCTGCGGTGCAACGACACAAACAGATTCTCTGCGATGCTAGGATGTGATACAAACAAATCCTCTGAAAGGCAAATACGCGACACAAACAGATGCTCTGCGGAGGAACGACGTGAGGCAAACAGATCCTCTGCGTGCAACGACGCGAGGCAAAGAGATCCTCTGCGGTGCGACTATGCAAAGAGTTCCTCTGCGGTGCAACGAAGCAAGGAGATCCTGAGCAGTGCAACGATGCGAGGCAAAGATATCCTCTACGGTGCAATGATGCAAGGAGATCCTCTGCGGTGCAACGACACGAGGCAAACAGATCCTCTGCGGTGCAATGACGCGAGGCAAAGAGATCCTCTGGGTGCAACAACTCAAACAGATCCTCTGCGGTGTAAGGATGCGATGCAAAGGCATCCTCTGCGGTGCAATGACACAAAGAGATCCTCTGCGTTGCAAAGACGCGAGGCAATCAGATCCTCTGCGGTGCAACGTCGCAAAGAGATCCTCTGCGATGCAACGACACGAGGCAAAGAGATCCTCTGCGGTGAAACGACACGAGGCAAGACATCCTTTGCAGTGCAACAACGCAAACAAATCCTCTGCGGTGCAAGGACACAAGGCAAAGATATCCTCTGCGGTGCAATGACACAAACATAGTCTCTGCGATGCAATGCAAAGAAATCCTCTGAAAGGCAAATATGCGACACAAACAGAAGCTCTGCGGATGAACGACGTGAGACAAACAGATCCTCTGAGGTGAAATGATGCAAGGCAAACAGATCGTCTGCGGTGTCACGACGCAAGGATATCCTCTGTGGCGCAACGACACAAGGAGATCCTCTGTGGTGCAACGATGCAAACAGATCCTCTGCGGTGCAACGATGCAAGCAAAGAGATCCTCTGCTGTGCAACGACGCGAGGCAAAGAGATCCTCTGCAGTGCAACGATGCAAGGAGATCCTGTGCGGTGCAACACCGCAAGGTAAACAAATCCTCTGCGGTGAAACGATGCAAGGCAAAGAGATCCTCTGCGGTGCAACAACGCAAACAGATCCTCTGCGTTGCAAGGATGCAATGCAAAGAGATCCTCTGCGATGAACCTACGCGATGCAAACAAATCCTCTGCGAATAAATGACGCGAGGCATACAGATCCTCTGCGGTGTAAGGATGCGATGCAAAGACATCCTCTGCGCTGCAACTACACAAAGACATCCTCTGCGTTGCAAAGACGCGAGGCAAACAGATCCTCTGCTGTGCAACAACGCGAGTGAAAGAGATCCTCTGCGGTGCAACGATGCAAAGAGATCCTCTGCGGTGCAACGAAGCATAGAGATCCTGTGCAGTGCAACGATGCGAGGCAAAGATATCCTCTGCAGTGCAACGATGCAAAGAGATCCTCTGCTGTGCAATGACACAAGGCAAAGATATCCTCTGTGGTGCAATGATGCAAGGAGATCCCCTGCAGTGCAACGACACGAGGCAAACAGATCCTCTGCGGTGCAATGACACAAGGAGATCCTCTGCAGTGCAACGACACGAGGCAAACAGATCCTCTGCAGTGCAATGACGCGAGGCAAAGAGATCCTCTGCGTGCAACAACGCAAACAGATCCTCTGTGGTGCAATGACGCAAGGCAAAGATATCCTCTGCGGGGCGAATATGCAAAGAGTTCCTCTGCGGTGCAACGACACAAGGAGATCCTCTGCGGTGCAACGATGCAAAGAGATCCTCTGCTGTGCAACGACGCGAGGCAAAGAGATCCTCTGCAGTGCAACGATGCAAGGAGATCCTGTGCGGTGCAACACCGCGAGGTAAACAAATCCTCTGCGGTGAAACGATGCAAGGCAAAGAGATCCTCTGCGGTGCAACAACGCAAACAGATCCTCTGCGTTGCAAGGATGCAATGCAAAGAGATCCTCTGCGGTGAACCTACGCGATGCAAACAAATCCTCTGCGAATAAATGACGTGACGCAAACAGATCCTCTGAGGTGTAAGGATGCGATGCAAAGACATCCTCTGGGGTGCAACTACGCAAAGGCATCATCTGCGTTGCAAAGACGCGAGGCAAACAGATCCTCTGCGGTGCAACGACGCAAAGAGATCCTCTGCGGTGCAACGACACAAGGCAAACAGATCCTCTGCGGTGCAACGACGCAAAGAGATCCTCTACGGTGCAACGACGCGAGGCAATGAGATCCTCTGCGGTGCAACGACGCAAAGAGATCCTCTGCGGTGCAACGACGCGAGGGAAAGAGATCCTCTGCAGTGCAATGACGCGAGGCAAGACATCCTCTGCAATGCAACGACGCAAAGAGATCCTCTGCGGTGCAATGACGCAAGGCAAAGATATCCTCTGTGATGCAATGATGCAAGGAGATCCTCTGCGGTGCAACGACACAAACAGATTCTCTGCGATGCTAGGATGTGATACAAACAAATCCTCTGAAAGGCAAATACGCGACACAAACAGATGCTCTGCGGAGGAACGACGTGAGGCAAACAGATCCTCTGCGTGCAACGACGCGAGGCAAAGAGATCCTCTGCGGTGCGACTATGCAAAGAGTTCCTCTGCGGTGCAACGAAGCAAGGAGATCCTGAGCAGTGCAACGATGCGAGGCAAAGATATCCTCTACGGTGCAATGATGCAAGGAGATCCTCTGCGGTGCAACGACACGAGGCAAACAGATCCTCTGCGGTGCAATGACGCGAGGCAAAGAGATCCTCTGGGTGCAACAACTCAAACAGATCCTCTGCGGTGTAAGGATGCGATGCAAAGGCATCCTCTGCGGTGCAATGACACAAAGAGATCCTCTGCGTTGCAAAGACGCGAGGCAATCAGATCCTCTGCGGTGCAACGTCGCAAAGAGATCCTCTGCGATGCAACGACACGAGGCAAAGAGATCCTCTGCGGTGAAACGACACGAGGCAAGACATCCTTTGCAGTGCAACAACGCAAACAAATCCTCTGCGGTGCAAGGACACAAGGCAAAGATATCCTCTGCGGTGCAATGACACAAACATAGTCTCTGCGATGCAATGCAAAGAAATCCTCTGAAAGGCAAATACGCGACACAAACAGAAGCTCTGCGGATGAACGACGTGAGACAAACAGATCCTCTGAGGTGAAATGATGCAAGGCAAACAGATCGTCTGCGGTGTCACGACGCAAGGATATCCTCTGTGGCGCAACGACACAAGGAGATCCTCTGTGGTGCAACGATGCAAACAGATCCTCTGCGGTGCAACGATGCAAGCAAAGAGATCCTCTGCTGTGCAACGACGCGAGGCAAAGAGATCCTCTGCAGTGCAACGATGCAAGGAGATCCTGTGCGGTGCAACACCGCAAGGTAAACAAATCCTCTGCGGTGAAACGATGCAAGGCAAAGAGATCCTCTGCGGTGCAACAACGCAAACAGATCCTCTGCGTTGCAAGGATGCAATGCAAAGAGATCCTCTGCGATGAACCTACGCGATGCAAACAAATCCTCTGCGAATAAATGACGCGAGGCATACAGATCCTCTGCGGTGTAAGGATGCGATGCAAAGACATCCTCTGCGCTGCAACTACACAAAGACATCCTCTGCGTTGCAAAGACGCGAGGCAAACAGATCCTCTGCTGTGCAACAACGCGAGTGAAAGAGATCCTCTGCGGTGCAACGATGCAAAGAGATCCTCTGCGGTGCAACGAAGCATAGAGATCCTGTGCAGTGCAACGATGCGAGGCAAAGATATCCTCTGCAGTGCAACGATGCAAAGAGATCCTCTGCTGTGCAATGACACAAGGCAAAGATATCCTCTGTGGTGCAATGATGCAAGGAGATCCCCTGCAGTGCAACGACACGAGGCAAACAGATCCTCTGCGGTGCAATGACACAAGGAGATCCTCTGCAGTGCAACGACACGAGGCAAACAGATCCTCTGCAGTGCAATGACGCGAGGCAAAGAGATCCTCTGCGTGCAACAACGCAAACAGATCCTCTGTGGTGCAATGACGCAAGGCAAAGATATCCTCTGCGGGGCGAATATGCAAAGAGTTCCTCTGCGGTGCAACGACACAAGGAGATCCTCTGCGGTGCAACGATGCAAAGAGATCCTCTGCTGTGCAACGACGCGAGGCAAAGAGATCCTCTGCAGTGCAACGATGCAAGGAGATCCTGTGCGGTGCAACACCGCGAGGTAAACAAATCCTCTGCGGTGAAACGATGCAAGGCAAAGAGATCCTCTGCGGTGCAACAACGCAAACAGATCCTCTGCGTTGCAAGGATGCAATGCAAAGAGATCCTCTGCGGTGAACCTACGCGATGCAAACAAATCCTCTGCGAATAAATGACGTGACGCAAACAGATCCTCTGAGGTGTAAGGATGCGATGCAAAGACATCCTCTGGGGTGCAACTACGCAAAGGCATCATCTGCGTTGCAAAGACGCGAGGCAAACAGATCCTCTGCGGTGCAACGACGCAAAGAGATCCTCTGCGGTGCAACGACACAAGGCAAACAGATCCTCTGCGGTGCAACGACGCAAAGAGATCCTCTACGGTGCAACGACGCGAGGCAATGAGATCCTCTGCGGTGCAACGACGCAAAGAGATCCTCTGCGGTGCAACGACGCGAGGGAAAGAGATCCTCTGCAGTGCAATGACGCGAGGCAAGACATCCTCTGCAATGCAACGACGCAAAGAGATCCTCTGCGGTGCAATGACGCAAGGCAAAGATATCCTCTGTGATGCAATGATGCAAGGAGATCCTCTGCGGTGCAACGACACAAACAGATTCTCTGCGATGCTAGGATGTGATACAAACAAATCCTCTGAAAGGCAAATACGCGACACAAACAGATGCTCTGCGGAGGAACGACGTGAGGCAAACAGATCCTCTGCGTGCAACGACGCGAGGCAAAGAGATCCTCTGCGGTGCGACTATGCAAAGAGTTCCTCTGCGGTGCAACGAAGCAAGGAGATCCTGAGCAGTGCAACGATGCGAGGCAAAGATATCCTCTACGGTGCAATGATGCAAGGAGATCCTCTGCGGTGCAACGACACGAGGCAAACAGATCCTCTGCGGTGCAATGACGCGAGGCAAAGAGATCCTCTGGGTGCAACAACTCAAACAGATCCTCTGCGGTGTAAGGATGCGATGCAAAGGCATCCTCTGCGGTGCAATGACACAAAGAGATCCTCTGCGTTGCAAAGACGCGAGGCAATCAGATCCTCTGCGGTGCAACGTCGCAAAGAGATCCTCTGCGATGCAACGACACGAGGCAAAGAGATCCTCTGCGGTGAAACGACACGAGGCAAGACATCCTTTGCAGTGCAACAACGCAAACAAATCCTCTGCGGTGCAAGGACACAAGGCAAAGATATCCTCTGCGGTGCAATGACACAAACATAGTCTCTGCGATGCAATGCAAAGAAATCCTCTGAAAGGCAAATACGCGACACAAACAGAAGCTCTGCGGATGAACGACGTGAGACAAACAGATCCTCTGAGGTGAAATGATGCAAGGCAAACAGATCGTCTGCGGTGTCACGACGCAAGGATATCCTCTGTGGCGCAACGACACAAGGAGATCCTCTGTGGTGCAACGATGCAAACAGATCCTCTGCGGTGCAACGATGCAAGCAAAGAGATCCTCTGCTGTGCAACGACGCGAGGCAAAGAGATCCTCTGCAGTGCAACGATGCAAGGAGATCCTGTGCGGTGCAACACCGCAAGGTAAACAAATCCTCTGCGGTGAAACGATGCAAGGCAAAGAGATCCTCTGCGGTGCAACAACGCAAACAGATCCTCTGCGTTGCAAGGATGCAATGCAAAGAGATCCTCTGCGATGAACCTACGCGATGCAAACAAATCCTCTGCGAATAAATGACGCGAGGCATACAGATCCTCTGCGGTGTAAGGATGCGATGCAAAGACATCCTCTGCGCTGCAACTACACAAAGACATCCTCTGCGTTGCAAAGACGCGAGGCAAACAGATCCTCTGCTGTGCAACAACGCGAGTGAAAGAGATCCTCTGCGGTGCAACGACGCAAAGAGATCCTCTGCGGTGCAACGACGCGAGGCAAAGAGATCCTCTGCGGTGCAATGACGCAAGGCAAGCAGATCCTCTGCGGTGCAACGATGCAAAGAGATCCTCTGCGGTGCAACGACACGAGGCAAACAGATCCTCTGCGGTGCAACGACGCAAAGAGATCCTCTGCGGTTCAACGTCGGAAGGCAAAGAAATCCTCTGCGGTGCAACGACGCAAAGAGATCCTCTGCGGTGCAACAACGCAAAAAGATCCTCTGCGGTGCAATGACGCAAGGCAAAGATATCCTCTGTGATGCAATGATGCAAGGAGATCCTCTGCGGTGCAACGACACAAACAGATTCTCTGCAATGCAAGGATGTGATACAAACAAATCCTCTGAAAGGCAAATACGCGACACAAACAGATGCTCTGCGGAGGAACGACGTGAGGCAAACAGATCCTCTGCGGTGCAACGACGCGAGGCAAAGAGATCCTCTGCGGTGCGACTATGCAAAGAGTTCCTCTGCGGTGCAACGAAGCATAGAGATCCTCTGCGGTGCAACGATGCGAGCAAAGAGATCCTCTGCTGTGCAACGACGCGAGGCAAAGAGATCCTCTGCAGTGCAACGATGCAAGGAGATCCTGTGCGGTGCAACACCGCAAGGTAAACAAATCCTCTGCGGTGAAACGATGCAAGGCAAAGAGATCCTCTGCGGTGCAACAACGCAAACAGATCCTCTGCGTTGCAAGGATGCAATGCAAAGAGATCCTCTGCGATGAACCTACGCGATGCAAACAAATCCTCTGCGAATAAATGACGCGAGGCATACAGATCCTCTGCGGTGTAAGGATGCGATGCAAAGACATCCTCTGCGCTGCAACTACACAAAGACATCCTCTGCGTTGCAAAGACGCGAGGCAAATAGATCCTCTGCTGTGCAACAACGCGAGTGAAAGAGATCCTCTGCGGTGCAACGACGCAAAGAGATCCTCTGCGGTGCAACGACGCGAGGCAAAGAGATCCTCTGCGGTGCAATGACACAAACATAGTCTCTGCGATGCAATGCAAAGAAATCCTCTGAAAGGCAAATATGCGACACAAACAGAAGCTCTGCGGATGAACGACGTGAGACAAACAGATCCTCTGAGGTGAAATGATGCAAGGCAAACAGATCGTCTGCGGTGTCACGACGCAAGGATATCCTCTGTGGCGCAACGACACAAGGAGATCCTCTGTGGTGCAACGATGCAAACAGATCCTCTGCGGTGCAACGATGCAAGCAAAGAGATCCTCTGCTGTGCAACGACGCGAGGCAAAGAGATCCTCTGCAGTGCAACGATGCAAGGAGATCCTGTGCGGTGCAACACCGCAAGGTAAACAAATCCTCTGCGGTGAAACGATGCAAGGCAAAGAGATCCTCTGCGGTGCAACAACGCAAACAGATCCTCTGCGTTGCAAGGATGCAATGCAAAGAGATCCTCTGCGATGAACCTACGCGATGCAAACAAATCCTCTGCGAATAAATGACGCGAGGCATACAGATCCTCTGCGGTGTAAGGATGCGATGCAAAGACATCCTCTGCGCTGCAACTACACAAAGACATCCTCTGCGTTGCAAAGACGCGAGGCAAACAGATCCTCTGCTGTGCAACAACGCGAGTGAAAGAGATCCTCTGCGGTGCAACGATGCAAAGAGATCCTCTGCGGTGCAACGAAGCATAGAGATCCTGTGCAGTGCAACGATGCGAGGCAAAGATATCCTCTGCAGTGCAACGATGCAAAGAGATCCTCTGCTGTGCAATGACACAAGGCAAAGATATCCTCTGTGGTGCAATGATGCAAGGAGATCCCCTGCAGTGCAACGACACGAGGCAAACAGATCCTCTGCGGTGCAATGACACAAGGAGATCCTCTGCAGTGCAACGACACGAGGCAAACAGATCCTCTGCAGTGCAATGACGCGAGGCAAAGAGATCCTCTGCGTGCAACAACGCAAACAGATCCTCTGTGGTGCAATGACGCAAGGCAAAGATATCCTCTGCGGGGCGAATATGCAAAGAGTTCCTCTGCGGTGCAACGACACAAGGAGATCCTCTGCGGTGCAACGATGCAAAGAGATCCTCTGCTGTGCAACGACGCGAGGCAAAGAGATCCTCTGCAGTGCAACGATGCAAGGAGATCCTGTGCGGTGCAACACCGCGAGGTAAACAAATCCTCTGCGGTGAAACGATGCAAGGCAAAGAGATCCTCTGCGGTGCAACAACGCAAACAGATCCTCTGCGTTGCAAGGATGCAATGCAAAGAGATCCTCTGCGGTGAACCTACGCGATGCAAACAAATCCTCTGCGAATAAATGACGTGACGCAAACAGATCCTCTGAGGTGTAAGGATGCGATGCAAAGACATCCTCTGGGGTGCAACTACGCAAAGGCATCATCTGCGTTGCAAAGACGCGAGGCAAACAGATCCTCTGCGGTGCAACGACGCAAAGAGATCCTCTGCGGTGCAACGACACAAGGCAAACAGATCCTCTGCGGTGCAACGACGCAAAGAGATCCTCTACGGTGCAACGACGCGAGGCAATGAGATCCTCTGCGGTGCAACGACGCAAAGAGATCCTCTGCGGTGCAACGACGCGAGGGAAAGAGATCCTCTGCAGTGCAATGACGCGAGGCAAGACATCCTCTGCAATGCAACGACGCAAAGAGATCCTCTGCGGTGCAATGACGCAAGGCAAAGATATCCTCTGTGATGCAATGATGCAAGGAGATCCTCTGCGGTGCAACGACACAAACAGATTCTCTGCGATGCTAGGATGTGATACAAACAAATCCTCTGAAAGGCAAATACGCGACACAAACAGATGCTCTGCGGAGGAACGACGTGAGGCAAACAGATCCTCTGCGTGCAACGACGCGAGGCAAAGAGATCCTCTGCGGTGCGACTATGCAAAGAGTTCCTCTGCGGTGCAACGAAGCAAGGAGATCCTGAGCAGTGCAACGATGCGAGGCAAAGATATCCTCTACGGTGCAATGATGCAAGGAGATCCTCTGCGGTGCAACGACACGAGGCAAACAGATCCTCTGCGGTGCAATGACGCGAGGCAAAGAGATCCTCTGGGTGCAACAACTCAAACAGATCCTCTGCGGTGTAAGGATGCGATGCAAAGGCATCCTCTGCGGTGCAATGACACAAAGAGATCCTCTGCGTTGCAAAGACGCGAGGCAATCAGATCCTCTGCGGTGCAACGTCGCAAAGAGATCCTCTGCGATGCAACGACACGAGGCAAAGAGATCCTCTGCGGTGAAACGACACGAGGCAAGACATCCTTTGCAGTGCAACAACGCAAACAAATCCTCTGCGGTGCAAGGACACAAGGCAAAGATATCCTCTGCGGTGCAATGACACAAACATAGTCTCTGCGATGCAATGCAAAGAAATCCTCTGAAAGGCAAATACGCGACACAAACAGAAGCTCTGCGGATGAACGACGTGAGACAAACAGATCCTCTGAGGTGAAATGATGCAAGGCAAACAGATCGTCTGCGGTGTCACGACGCAAGGATATCCTCTGTGGCGCAACGACACAAGGAGATCCTCTGTGGTGCAACGATGCAAACAGATCCTCTGCGGTGCAACGATGCAAGCAAAGAGATCCTCTGCTGTGCAACGACGCGAGGCAAAGAGATCCTCTGCAGTGCAACGATGCAAGGAGATCCTGTGCGGTGCAACACCGCAAGGTAAACAAATCCTCTGCGGTGAAACGATGCAAGGCAAAGAGATCCTCTGCGGTGCAACAACGCAAACAGATCCTCTGCGTTGCAAGGATGCAATGCAAAGAGATCCTCTGCGATGAACCTACGCGATGCAAACAAATCCTCTGCGAATAAATGACGCGAGGCATACAGATCCTCTGCGGTGTAAGGATGCGATGCAAAGACATCCTCTGCGCTGCAACTACACAAAGACATCCTCTGCGTTGCAAAGACGCGAGGCAAACAGATCCTCTGCTGTGCAACAACGCGAGTGAAAGAGATCCTCTGCGGTGCAACGACGCAAAGAGATCCTCTGCGGTGCAACGACGCGAGGCAAAGAGATCCTCTGCGGTGCAATGACGCAAGGCAAGCAGATCCTCTGCGGTGCAACGATGCAAAGAGATCCTCTGCGGTGCAACGACACGAGGCAAACAGATCCTCTGCGGTGCAACGACGCAAAGAGATCCTCTGCGGTTCAACGTCGGAAGGCAAAGAAATCCTCTGCGGTGCAACGACGCAAAGAGATCCTCTGCGGTGCAACAACGCAAAAAGATCCTCTGCGGTGCAATGACGCAAGGCAAAGATATCCTCTGTGATGCAATGATGCAAGGAGATCCTCTGCGGTGCAACGACACAAACAGATTCTCTGCAATGCAAGGATGTGATACAAACAAATCCTCTGAAAGGCAAATACGCGACACAAACAGATGCTCTGCGGAGGAACGACGTGAGGCAAACAGATCCTCTGCGGTGCAACGACGCGAGGCAAAGAGATCCTCTGCGGTGCGACTATGCAAAGAGTTCCTCTGCGGTGCAACGAAGCATAGAGATCCTCTGCGGTGCAACGATGCGAGCAAAGAGATCCTCTGCTGTGCAACGACGCGAGGCAAAGAGATCCTCTGCAGTGCAACGATGCAAGGAGATCCTGTGCGGTGCAACACCGCAAGGTAAACAAATCCTCTGCGGTGAAACGATGCAAGGCAAAGAGATCCTCTGCGGTGCAACAACGCAAACAGATCCTCTGCGTTGCAAGGATGCAATGCAAAGAGATCCTCTGCGATGAACCTACGCGATGCAAACAAATCCTCTGCGAATAAATGACGCGAGGCATACAGATCCTCTGCGGTGTAAGGATGCGATGCAAAGACATCCTCTGCGCTGCAACTACACAAAGACATCCTCTGCGTTGCAAAGACGCGAGGCAAATAGATCCTCTGCTGTGCAACAACGCGAGTGAAAGAGATCCTCTGCGGTGCAACGACGCAAAGAGATCCTCTGCGGTGCAACGACGCGAGGCAAAGAGATCCTCTGCGGTGCAATGACGCAAGGCAAGCAGATCCTCTGCGGTGCAACGATGCAAAGAGATCCTCTGCGGTGCAACGACACGAGGCAAACAGATCCTCTGCGGTGCAACGACGCAAAGAGATCCTCTGCGGTTCAACGTCGGAAGGCAAAGAAATCCTCTGCGGTGCAACGACGCAAAGAGATCCTCTGCGGTGCAACAACGCAAAAAGATCCTCTGCGGTGCAATGACGCAAGGCAAAGATATCCTCTGTGATGCAATGATGCAAGGAGATCCTCTGCGGTGCAACGACACAAACAGATTCTCTGCAATGCAAGGATGTGATACAAACAAATCCTCTGAAAGGCAAATACGCGACACAAACAGATGCTCTGCGGAGGAACGACGTGAGGCAAACAGATCCTCTGCGTGCAACGACGCGAGGCAAAGAGATCCTCTGCGGTGCGACTATGCAAAGAGTTCCTCTGCGGTGCAACGAAGCATAGAGATCCTGTGCAGTGCAACGATGCGAGGCAAAGATATCCTCTGCAGTGCAACGATGCAAAGAGATCCTCTGCTGTGCAATGACACAAGGCAAAGATATCCTCTGTGGTGCAATGATGCAAGGAGATCCCCTGCAGTGCAACGACACGAGGCAAACAGATCCTCTGTGGTGCAATGACACAAGGAGATCCTCTGCAGTGCAACGACACGAGGCAAACAGATCCTCTGCAGTGCAATGACGCGAGGCAAAGAGATCCTCTGCGTGCAACAACGCAAACAGATCCTCTGCGGTGCAATGACGCAAGGCAAAGATATCCTCTGCGGGGCGAATATGCAAAGAGTTCCTCTGCGGTGCAACGACACAAGGAGATCCTCTGCGGTGCAACGATGCAAACAGATCCTCTGCGGTGCAACGATGCGAGGCAAAGAGATCCTCTGCTGTGCAACGACGCGAGGCAAAGAGATCCTCTGCAGTGCAACGATGCAAGGAGATCCTGTGCGGTGCAACACCGCGAGGTAAACAAATCCTCTGCGGTGAAACGATGCAAGGCAAAGAGATCCTCTGCGGTGCAACAACGCAAACAGATCCTCTGCGTTGCAAGGATGCAATGCAAAGAGATCCTCTGCGGTGAACCTACGCGATGCAAACAAATCCTCTGCGAATAAATGACGTGACGCAAACAGATCCTCTGAGGTGTAAGGATGCGATGCAAAGACATCCTCTGGGGTGCAACTACGCAAAGGCATCATCTGCGTTGCAAAGACGCGAGGCAAACAGATCCTCTGCGGTGCAACGACGCAAAGAGATCCTCTGCGGTGCAACGACACAAGGCAAACAGATCCTCTGCGGTGCAACGACGCAAAGAGATCCTCTACGGTGCAACGACGCGAGGCAAAGAGATCCTCTGCGGTGCAACGACGCAAAGAGATCCTCTGCGGTGCAACGACGCGAGGGAAAGAGATCCTCTGCAGTGCAATGACGCGAGGCAAGACATCCTCTGCAATGCAACGACGCAAAGAGATCCTCTGCGGTGCAATGACGCAAGGCAAAGATATCCTCTGTGATGCAATGATGCAAGGAGATCCTCTGCGGTGCAACGACACAAACAGATTCTCTGCGATGCTAGGATGTGATACAAACAAATCCTCTGAAAGGCAAATACGCGACACAAACAGATGCTCTGCGGAGGAACGACGTGAGGCAAACAGATCCTCTGCGTGCAACGACGCGAGGCAAAGAGATCCTCTGCGGTGCGACTATGCAAAGAGTTCCTCTGCGGTGCAACGAAGCAAGGAGATCCTGAGCAGTGCAACGATGCGAGGCAAAGATATCCTCTACGGTGCAATGATGCAAGGAGATCCTCTGCGGTGCAACGACACGAGGCAAACAGATCCTCTGCTGTGCAATGACGCGAGGCAAAGAGATCCTCTGGGTGCAACAACTCAAACAGATCCTCTGCGGTGTAAGGATGCGATGCAAAGGCATCCTCTGCGGTGCAATGACACAAAGAGATCCTCTGCGTTGCAAAGACTCGAGGCAATCAGATCCTCTGCGGTGCAACGTCGCAAAGAGATCCTCTGCGATGCAACGACACGAGGCAAAGAGATCCTCTGCGGTGAAACGACACGAGGCAAGACATCCTTTGCAGTGCAACAACGCAAACAAATCCTCTGCGGTGCAAGGACACAAGGCAAAGATATCCTCTGCGGTGCAATGACACAAACATAGTCTCTGCGATGCAATGCAAAGAAATCCTCTGAAAGGCAAATACGCGACACAAACAGAAGCTCTGCGGATGAACGACGTGAGACAAACAGATCCTCTGAGGTGAAATGATGCAAGGCAAACAGATCCTCTGCGGTGTCACGACGCAAGGATATCCTCTGTGGCGCAACGACACAAGGAGATCCTCTGTGGTGCAACGATGCAAACAGATCCTCTGCGGTGCAACGATGCAAGCAAAGAGATCCTCTGCTGTGCAACGACGCGAGGCAAAGAGATCCTCTGCAGTGCAACGATGCAAGGAGATCCTGTGCGGTGCAACACCGCAAGGTAAACAAATCCTCTGCGGTGAAACGATGCAAGGCAAAGAGATCCTCTGCGGTGCAACAACGCAAACAGATCCTCTGCGTTGCAAGGATGCAATGCAAAGAGATCCTCTGCGATGAACCTACGCGATGCAAACAAATCCTCTGCGAATAAATGACGCGAGGCATACAGATCCTCTGCGGTGTAAGGATGCGATGCAAAGACATCCTCTGCGTTGCAAAGACGCGAGGCAAACAGATCCTCTGCTGTGCAACAACGCGAGTGAAAGAGATCCTCTGCGGTGCAACGACGCGAGGCAAAGAGATCCTCTGCGGTGCAATGACGCAAGGCAAGCAGATCCTCTGCGGTGCAACGATGCAAAGAGATCCTCTGCGGTGCAACGACACGAGGCAAACAGATCCTCTGCGGTGCAACGACGCAAAGAGATCCTCTGCGGTTCAACGTCGGAAGGCAAAGAAATCCTCTGCGGTGCAACGACGCAAAGAGATCCTCTGCGGTGCAACAACGCAAAAAGATCCTCTGCGGTGCAATGACGCAAGGCAAAGATATCCTCTGTGATGCAATGATGCAAGGAGATCCTCTGCGGTGCAACGACACAAACAGATTCTCTGCAATGCAAGGATGTGATACAAACAAATCCTCTGAAAGGCAAATACGCGACACAAACAGATGCTCTGCGGAGGAACGACGTGAGGCAAACAGATCCTCTGCGGTGCAACGACGCGAGGCAAAGAGATCCTCTGCGGTGCGACTATGCAAAGAGTTCCTCTGCGGTGCAACGAAGCATAGAGATCCTGTGCAGTGCAACGATGCGAGGCAAAGATATCCTCTGCAGTGCAACGATGCAAAGAGATCCTCTGCTGTGCAATGACACAAGGCAAAGATATCCTCTGTGGTGCAATGATGCAAGGAGATCCCCTGCAGTGCAACGACACGAGGCAAACAGATCCTCTGCGGTGCAATGACACAAGGAGATCCTCTGCAGTGCAACGACACGAGGCAAACAGATCCTCTGCAGTGCAATGACGCGAGGCAAAGAGATCCTCTGCGTGCAACAACGCAAACAGATCCTCTGTGGTGCAATGACGCAAGGCAAAGATATCCTCTGCGGGGCGAATATGCAAAGAGTTCCTCTGCGGTGCAACGACACAAGGAGATCCTCTGCGGTGCAACGATGCAAACAGATCCTCTGCGGTGCAACGATGCGAGGAAAAGAGATCCTCTGCTGTGCAACGACGCGAGGCAAAGAGATCCTCTGCAGTGCAACGATGCAAGGAGATCCTGTGCGGTGCAACACCGCGAGGTAAACAAATCCTCTGCGGTGAAACGATGCAAGGCAAAGAGATCCTCTGCGGTGCAACAACGCAAACAGATCCTCTGCGTTGCAAGGATGCAATGCAAAGACATCCTCTGCGGTGAACCTACGCGATGCAAACAAATCCTCTGCGAATAAATGACGTGACGCAAACAGATCCTCTGAGGTGTAAGGATGCGATGCAAAGACATCCTCTGGGGTGCAACTACTCAAAGGCATCCTCTGCGTTGCAAAGACGCGAGGCAAACAGATCCTCTGCGGTGCAACGACGCAAAGAGATCCTCTGTGGTGCAACAACGCAAGGCAATCAGATCCTCTGCGGTGCAACGACGCAAAGAGATCCTCTGCGGTGCAACGACGCGAGGCAAAGAGATCCTCTGCGGTGCAACGACGCAAAGAGATCCTCTGCGGTGCAACGACGCGAGGGAAAGAGATCCTCTGCGGTGCAATGACGCGAGGCAAGACATCCTCTGCAATGCAACGACGCAAAGAGATCCTCTGCGGTGCAATGACGCAAGGCAAAGATATCCTCTGTGATGCAATGATGCAAGGAGATCCTCTGCGGTGCAACGACACAAACAGATTCTCTGCGATGCAAGGATGTGATACAAACAAATCCTCTGAAAGGCAAATACGCGACACAAACAGATGCTCTGCGGAGGAACGACGTGAGGCAAACAGATCCTCTGCGGTGCAACGACGCGAGGCAAAGAGATCCTCTGCGGTGCGACTATGCAAAGAGTTCCTCTGCGGTGCAACGAAGCAAGGAGATCCTGTGCAGTGCAACGATGCGAGGCAAAGATATCCTCTACGGTGCAATGATGCAAGGAGATCCTCTGCGGTGCAACGACACGAGGCAAACAGATCCTCTGCGGTGCAATGACGCGAGGCAAAGAGATCCTCTGGGTGCAACAACTCAAACAGATCCTCTGCGGTGCAATGACGCGAGGCAAAGACATCCTCTGTGGTGCAACGACATGACGCAAGGTGATCCTTTGCAGTGCCACAACGCAAAGAGATCCTCTGCAGTGTAAGGATGCGATGCAAAGACATCCTCTGTGGTGCAACTACGCAAAGAGATCCTCTGCGTTGCAAAGACGCGAGGCAATCAGATCCTCTGCTGTGCAACAACGCGAGTGAAAGAGATCCTCTGCGGTGCAACGACGCAAAGAGATCCTCTGCGGTGCAACGACGCGAGGCAAAGAGATCCTCTGCGGTGCAATGACGCGAGGCAAGACATCCTCTGCAATGCAACGACGCAAAGAGATCCTCTGCGGTGCAACAACGCAAGGCAAGCAGATCCTCTGCGGTGCAACGATGCAAAGAGATCCTCTGCGGTGCAACGACACGAGGCAAACAGATCCTCTGCGGTGCAACGACGCAAAGAGATCCTCTGCGGTGCAACGACGGAAGGCAAAGAAATCCTCTGCGGTGCAACGACGCAAAGAGATCCTCTGCGGTGCAACAACGCAAAAAGATCCTCTGCGGTGCAATGACGCAAGGCAAAGATATCCTCTGTGATGCAATGATGCAAGGAGATCCTCTGCAGTGCAACGACACAAACAGATTCTCTGCAATGCAAGGATGTGATACAAACAAATCCTCTGAAAGGCAAATACGCGACACAAACAGATGCTCTGCGGAGGAACGACGTGAGGCAAACAGATCCTCTGCGGTGCAACGACGCGAGGCAAAGAGATCCTCTGCGGTGCGACTATGCAAAGAGTTCCTCTGCGGTGCAACGAAGCATAGAGATCCTGAGCAGTGCAACGATGCGAGGCAAAGATATCCTCTGCAGTGCAACGATGCAAAGAGATCCTCTGCGGTGCAATGACACAAGGCAAAGATATCCTCTGTGGTGCAATGATGCAAGGAGATCCTCTGCAGTGCAACGACACGAGGCAAACAGATCCTCTGTGGTGCAATGACACAAGGAGATCCTCTGCAGTGCAACGACACGAGGCAAACAGATCCTCTGCAGTGCAATGACGCAAGGCAAAGATATCCTCTGCGGTGCGACTATGCAAAGAGTTCCTCTGCGGTGCAACGACACAAGGAGATCCTCTGCGGTGCAACGATGCAAACAGATCCTCTGCGGTGCAACGATGCGAGGAAAAGAGATCCTCTGCTGTGCAACGACGCGAGGCAAAGAGATCCTCTGCAGTGCAACGATGCAAGGAGATCCTGTGCGGTGCAACACCGCGAGGTAAACAAATCCTCTGCGGTGAAACGATGCAAGGCAAAGAGATCCTCTGCGGTGCAACAACGCAAACAGATCCTCTGCGTTGCAAGGATGCAATGCAAAGACATCCTCTGCGGTGAACCTACGCGATGCAAACAAATCCTCTGCGAATAAATGACGTGACGCAAACAGATCCTCTGAGGTGTAAGGATGCGATGCAAAGACATCCTCTGGGGTGCAACTACTCAAAGGCATCCTCTGCGTTGCAAAGACGCGAGGCAAACAGATCCTCTGCGGTGCAACGACGCAAAGAGATCCTCTGCGGTGCAACAACGCAAGGCTATCAGATCCTCTGCGGTGCAACGACGCAAAGAGATCCTCTGCGGTGCAACGACGCGAGGCAAAGAGATCCTCTGCGGTGCAACGACGCAAAGAGATCCTCTGCGGTGCAACGACGCGAGGGAAAGAGATCCTCTGCGGTGCAATGACGCGAGGCAAGACATCCTCTGCAATGCAACGACGCAAAGAGATCCTCTGCGGTGCAATGACGCAAGGCAAAGATATCCTCTGTGATGCAATGATGCAAGGAGATCCTCTGCGGTGCAACGACACAAGCA
The DNA here is from genome assembly GCF_030867145.1 of Opisthocomus hoazin. Classification (NCBI taxonomy): domain Eukaryota; kingdom Metazoa; phylum Chordata; class Aves; order Opisthocomiformes; family Opisthocomidae; genus Opisthocomus; species Opisthocomus hoazin. The sequence goes on from NC_134433.1 coordinate 230,545, forward strand.
GATTCTCTGCGATGCAAGGATGTGATACAAACAAATCCTCTGAAAGGCAAATACGCGACACAAACAGATGCTCTGCGGAGGAACGACGTGAGGCAAACAGATCCTCTGCGGTGCAACGACGCGAGGCAAAGAGATCCTCTGCGGTGCGACTATGCAAAGAGTTCCTCTGCGGTGCAACGAAGCAAGGAGATCCTGTGCAGTGCAACGATGCGAGGCAAAGATATCCTCTACGGTGCAATGATGCAAGGAGATCCTCTGCGGTGCAACGACACGAGGCAAACAGATCCTCTGCGGTGCAATGACGCGAGGCAAAGAGATCCTCTGGGTGCAACAACTCAAACAGATCCTCTGCGGTGCAATGACGCGAGGCAAAGACATCCTCTGTGGTGCAACGACATGACGCAAGGTGATCCTTTGCAGTGCCACAACGCAAACAGATCCTCTGCGGTGTAAGGATGCGATGCAAAGACATCCTCTGTGGTGCAACTACGCAAAGAGATCCTCTGCGTTGCAAAGACGCGAGGCAATCAGATCCTCTGCGGTGCAACGACGCAAAGAGATCCTCTGCGGTGCAACGACACGAGGCAAAGAGATCCTCTGCGGTTAAACGACACGAGGCAAGACATCCTTTGCAGTGCAACAACGCAAACAAATCCTCTGCGGTGCAAGGACACAAGGCAAAGATATCCTCTGCGGTGCAATGACACAAACATAGTCTCTGCGATGCAATGCAAAGAAATCCTCTGAAAGGCAAATACGCGACACAAACAGAAGCTCTGCGGATGAACGACGTGAGACAAACAGATCCTCTGAGGTGAAATGATGCAAGGCAAACAGATCCTCTGCGGTGTCACGACGCAAGGATATCCTCTGTGGCGCAACGACACAAGGAGATCCTCTGCGGTGCAACGATGCAAACAGATCCTCTGCGGTGCAACGATGCAAGCAAAGAGATCCTCTGCTGTGCAACGACGCGAGGCAAAGAGATCCTCTGCAGTGCAACGATGCAAGGAGATCCTGTGCGGTGCAACACCGCGAGGTAAACAAATCCTCTGCGGTGAAACGATGCAAGGCAAAGAGATCCTCTGCGGTGCAACAACGCAAACAGATCCTCTGCGTTGCAAGGATGCAATGCAAAGAGATCCTCTGCGATGAACCTACGCGACGCAAACAAATCCTCTGCGAATAAATGACGCGAGGAAAACAGATCCTCTGCGGTGTAAGGATGCGATGCAAAGACATCCTCTGCGCTGCAACTACACAAAGACATCCTCTGCGTTGCAAAGACGCGAGGCAAACAGATCCTCTGCTGTGCAACAACGCGAGTGAAAGAGATCCTCTGCGGTGCAACGACGCGAGGCAAAGAGATCCTCTGCGGTGCAATGACGCGAGGCAAGACATCCTCTGCAATGCAACGACGCAAAGAGATCCTCTGCGGTGCAACAACGCAAGGCAAGCAGATCCTCTGCGGTGCAACGATGCAAAGAGATCCTCTGCGGTGCAACGACACGAGGCAAACAGATCCTCTGCGGTGCAACGACGCAAAGAGATCCTCTGCGGTGCAACAACGGAAGGCAAAGAAATCCTCTGCGGTGCAACGACGCAAAGAGATCCTCTGCGGTGCAACAACGCAAAAAGATCCTCTGCGGTGCAATGACGCAAGGCAAAGATATCCTCTGTGATGCAATGATGCAAGGAGATCCTCTGCGGTGCAACGACACAAACAGATTCTCTGCAATGCAAGGATGTGATACAAACAAATCCTCTGAAAGGCAAATACGCGACACAAACAGATGCTCTGCGGAGGAACGACGCGAGGCAAACAGATCCTCTGCGGTGCAACGACGCGAGGCAAAGAGATCCTCTGCGGTGCGACTATGCAAAGAGTTCCTCTGCGGTGCAACGAAGCATAGAGATCCTGTGCAGTGCAACGATTCGAGGCAAAGAGATCCTCTGCGGTGCGACTATGCAAAGATATCCTCTGCAGTGCAACGATGCAAGGAGATCCTCTGCGGTGCAACGACACGAGGCAAACAGATCCTCTGCGGTGCAATGACACAAGGAGATCCTCTACAGTGCAACGACACGAGGCAAACAGATCCTCTGCAGTGCAATGACGCGAGGCAAAGAGATCCTCTGGGTGCAACAACGCAAACAGATCCTCTGCGGTGCAATGACGCAAGGCAAAGATATCCTCTGCGGTGCGACTATGCAAAGAGTTCCTCTGCGGTGCAACGACACAAGGAGATCCTCTGCGGTGCAACGATGCAAACAGATCCTCTGCGGTGCAACGATGCGAGGCAAAGAGATCCTCTGCTGTGCAACGACGCGAGGCAAAGAGATCCTCTGCAGTGCAACGATGCAAGGAGATCCTGTGCGGTGCAACACCGCGAGGTAAACAAATCCTCTGCGGTGAAACGATGCAAGGCAAAGAGATCCTCTGCGGTGCAACAACGCAAACAGATCCTCTGCGTTGCAAGGATGCAATGCAAAGAGATCCTCTGCGGTGAACCTACGCGATGCAAACAAATCCTCTGCGAATAAATGACGTGACGCAAACAGATCCTCTGAGGTGTAAGGATGCGATGCAAAGACATCCTCTGGGGTGCAACTACTCAAAGGCATCCTCTGCGTTGCAAAGACGCGAGGCAAACAGATTCTCTGCAGTGCAACGACGCAAAGAGATCCTCTGCGGTGCAACAACGCAAGGCAAGCAGATCCTCTGCGGTGCAACGACGCAAAGAGATCCTCTGCGGTGCAACGACACGAGGGAAAGAGATCCTCTGCGGTGCAATGACGCGAGGCAAGGCATCCTCTGCAATGCAACGACGCAAAGAGATCCTCTGCGGTGCAATGACGCAAGGCAAAGATATCCTCTGTGATGCAATGATGCAAGGAGATCCTCTGCGGTGCAACGACACAAACAGATTCTCTGCGATGCAAGGATGTGATACAAACAAATCCTCTGAAAGGCAAATACGCGACACAAACAGATGCTCTGCGGAGGAACGACGTGAGGCAAACAGATCCTCTGCGGTGCAACGACGCGAGGCAAAGAGATCCTCTGCGGTGCGACTATGCAAAGAGTTCCTCTGCGGTGCAACGAAGCAAGGAGATCCTGTGCAGTGCAACGATGCGAGGCAAAGATATCCTCTACGGTGCAATGATGCAAGGAGATCCTCTGCGGTGCAACGACACGAGGCAAACAGATCCTCTGCGGTGCAATGACGCGAGGCAAAGAGATCCTCTGGGTGCAACAACTCAAACAGATCCTCTGCGGTGCAATGACGCGAGGCAAAGACATCCTCTGTGGTGCAACGACATGACACAAGGTGATCCTCTGCAGTGCCACAACGCAAACAGATCCTCTGCGGTGTAAGGATGCGATGCAAAGACATCCTCTGTGGTGCAACTACGCAAAGAGATCCTCTGCGTTGCAAAGACGCGAGGCAATCAGATCCTCTGCGGTGCAACGACGCAAAGAGATCCTCTGCGGTGCAACGACACGAGGCAAAGAGATCCTCTGCGGTTAAACGACACGAGGCAAGACATCCTTTGCAGTGCAACAACGCAAACGAATCCTCTGCGGTGCAAGGACACAAGGCAAAGATATCCTCTGCGGTGCAATGACACAAACATAGTCTCTGCGATGCAATGCAAAGAAATCCTCTGAAAGGCAAATACGCGACACAAACAGAAGCTCTGCGGATGAACGACGTGAGACAAACAGATCCTCTGAGGTGAAATGATGCAAGGCAAACAGATCCTCTGCGGTGTCACGACACAAGGATATCCTCTGTGGCGCAACGACACAAGGAGATCCTCTGCGGTGCAACGATGCAAACAGATCCTCTGCGGTGCAACGATGCAAGCAAAGAGATCCTCTGCTGTGCAACGACGCGAGGCAAAGAGATCCTCTGCAGTGCAACGATGCAAGGAGATCCTGTGCGGTGCAACACCGCAAGGTAAACAAATCCTCTGCGGTGAAACGATGCAAGGCAAAGAGATCCTCTGCGGTGCAACAACGCAAACAGATCCTCTGCGTTGCAAGGATGCAATGCAAAGAGATCCTCTGCGGTGAACCTACGCGACGCAAACAAATCCTCTGCGAATAAATGACGCAAGGCAATCAGATCCTCTGCGGTGCAACGACGCAAAGAGATCCTCTGCGGTGCAACGACACGAGGCAAAGAGATCCTCTGCGGTGAAACGACGCGAGGCAAGACATCCTTTGCAGTGCAACAACGCAAAAAAATCCTCTGCGGTGCAAGGACACAAGGCAAAGATATCCTCTGCGGTGCAATGACACAAACATAGTCTCTGCGATGCAATGCAAAGAAATCCTCTGAAAGGCAAATACGCGACACAAACAGAAGCTCTGCGGATGAACGACGTGAGACAAACAGATCCTCTGAGGTGAAATGATGCAAGGCAAACAGATCCTCTGCGGTGTCACGACGCAAGGATATCCTCTGTGATGCAACGACACAAGGAGATCCTCTGCGGTGCAACGATGCAAACAGATCCTCTGCGGTGCAACGATGCAAGCAAAGAGATCCTCTGCTGTGCAACGACGCGAGGCAAACAGATCCTCTGCGGTGCAACGACGCAAAGAGATCCTCTGCGGTGCAATGACGTGAGGCAAACAGATCCTCTGCGGTGTAACGACGCAAAGAGATCCTCTGCGGTGCAACGATGCAAACAGATCCTCTGCGGTGCAACGATGCGAGGAAAAGAGATCCTCTGCTGTGCAACGACGCGAGGCAAAGAGATCCTCTGCAGTGCAACGATGCAAGGAGATCCTGTGCGGTGCAACACCGCGAGGTAAACAAATCCTCTGCGGTGAAACGATGCAAGGCAAAGAGATCCTCTGCGGTGCAACAACGCAAACAGATCCTCTGCGTTGCAAGGATGCAATGCAAAGACATCCTCTGCGGTGAACCTACGCGATGCAAACAAATCCTCTGCGAATAAATGACGTGACGCAAACAGATCCTCTGAGGTGTAAGGATGCGATGCAAAGACATCCTCTGGGGTGCAACTACTCAAAGGCATCCTCTGCGTTGCAAAGACGCGAGGCAAACAGATCCTCTGCGGTGCAACGACGCAAAGAGATCCTCTGCGGTGCAACAACGCAAGGCTATCAGATCCTCTGCGGTGCAACGACGCAAAGAGATCCTCTGCGGTGCAACGACGCGAGGCAAAGAGATCCTCTGCGGTGCAACGACGCAAAGAGATCCTCTGCGGTGCAACGACGCGAGGGAAAGAGATCCTCTGCGGTGCAATGACGCGAGGCAAGACATCCTCTGCAATGCAACGACGCAAAGAGATCCTCTGCGGTGCAATGACGCAAGGCAAAGATATCCTCTGTGATGCAATGATGCAAGGAGATCCTCTGCGGTGCAACGACACAAACAGATTCTCTGCGATGCAAGGATGTGATACAAACAAATCCTCTGAAAGGCAAATACGCGACACAAACAGATGCTCTGCGGAGGAACGACGTGAGGCAAACAGATCCTCTGCGGTGCAACGACGCGAGGCAAAGAGATCCTCTGCGGTGCGACTATGCAAAGAGTTCCTCTGCGGTGCAACGAAGCAAGGAGATCCTGTGCAGTGCAACGATGCGAGGCAAAGATATCCTCTACGGTGCAATGATGCAAGGAGATCCTCTGCGGTGCAACGACACGAGGCAAACAGATCCTCTGCGGTGCAATGACGCGAGGCAAAGAGATCCTCTGGGTGCAACAACTCAAACAGATCCTCTGCGGTGCAATGACGCGAGGCAAAGACATCCTCTGTGGTGCAACGACATGACGCAAGGTGATCCTTTGCAGTGCCACAACGCAAACAGATCCTCTGCGGTGTAAGGATGCGATGCAAAGACATCCTCTGTGGTGCAACTACGCAAAGAGATCCTCTGCGTTGCAAAGACGCGAGGCAATCAGATCCTCTGCGGTGCAACGACGCAAAGAGATCCTCTGCGGTGCAACGACACGAGGCAAAGAGATCCTCTGCGGTTAAACGACACAAGGCAAGACATCCTTTGCAGTGCAACAACGCAAACAAATCCTCTGCGGTGCAAGGACACAAGGCAAAGATATCCTCTGCGGTGCAATGACACAAACATAGTCTCTGCGATGCAATGCAAAGAAATCCTCTGAAAGGCAAATACGCGACACAAACAGAAGCTCTGCGGATGAACGACGTGAGACAAACAGATCCTCTGAGGTGAAATGATGCAAGGCGAACAGATCCTCTGCGGTGTCACGACGCAAGGATATCCTCTGTGGCGCAACGACACAAGGAGATCCTCTGCGGTGCAACGATGCAAACAGATCCTCTGCGGTGCAACGATGCAAGCAAAGAGATCCTCTGCTGTGCAACGACGCGAGGCAAAGAGATCCTCTGCAGTGCAACGATGCAAGGAGATCCTGTGCGGTGCAACACCGCAAGGTAAACAAATCCTCTGCGGTGAAACGATGCAAGGCAAAGAGATCCTCTGCGGTGCAACAACGCAAACAGATCCTCTGCGTTGCAAGGATGCAATGCAAAGAGATCCTCTGCTATGAACCTACGCGACGCAAACAAATCCTCTGCGAATAAATGACGCGAGGAAAACAGATCCTCTGCGGTGTAAGGATGCGATGCAAAGACATCCTCTGCGCTGCAACTACACAAAGACATCCTCTGCGTTGCAAAGACGCGAGGCAAACAGATCCTCTGCTGTGCAACGACGCGAGTGAAAGAGATCCTCTGCGGTGCAACGACACAAACAGATTCTCTGCGACGCTAGGATGTGATACAAACAAATCCTCTGAAAGGCAAATACGCGACACAAACAGATGCTCTGCGGAGGAACGACGTGAGGCAAACAGATCCTCTGCGTGCAATGACGCGAGGCAAAGAGATCCTCTGCGGTGCGACTATGCAAAGAGTTCCTCTGCGGTGCAACGAAGCAAGGAGATCCTGAGCAGTGCAACGATGCGAGGCAAAGATATCCTCTACGGTGCAATGATGCAAGGAGATCCTCTGCGGTGCAACGACACGAGGCAAACAGATCCTCTGCGGTGCAATGACGCGAGGCAAAGAGATCCTCTGGGTGCAACAACTCAAACAGATCCTCTGCGGTGTAAGGATGCGATGCAAAGACATCCTCTGCGGTGCAATGACACAAAGAGATCCTCTGCGTTGCAAAGACGCGAGGCAATCAGATCCTCTGCGGTGCAACGACGCAAAGAGATCCTCTGCGATGCAACGACACGAGGCAAAGAGATCCTCTGCGGTGAAACGACACGAGGCAAGACATCCTTTGCAGTGCAACAACGCAAACAAATCCTCTGCGGTGCAAGGACACAAGGCAAAGATATCCTCTGCGGTGCAATGACACAAACATAGTCTCTGCGATGCAATGCAAAGAAATCCTCTGAAAGGCAAATACGCGACACAAACAGAAGCTCTGCGGATGAACGACGTGAGACAAACAGATCCTCTGAGGTGAAATGATGCAAGGCGAACAGATCCTCTGCGGTGTCACGACGCAAGGATATCCTCTGTGGCGCAACGACACAAGGAGATCCTCTGCGGTGCAACGATGCAAACAGATCCTCTGCGGTGCAACGATGCAAGCAAAGAGATCCTCTGCTGTGCAACGACGCGAGGCAAAGAGATCCTCTGCAGTGCAACGATGCAAGGAGATCCTGTGCGGTGCAACACCGCAAAGTAAACAAATCCTCTGCGGTGAAACGATGCAAGGCAAAGAGATCCTCTGCGGTGCAACAACGCAAACAGATCCTCTGCGTTGCAAGGATGCAATGCAAAGAGATCCTCTGCGATGAACCTACGCGATGCAAACAAATCCTCTGCGAATAAATGACGCGAGGCAAACAGATCCTCTGCGGTGTAAGGATGCGATGCAAAGACATCCTCTGCGCTGCAACTACACAAAGACATCCTCTGCGTTGCAAAGACGCGAGGCAAACAGATCCTCTGCTGTGCAACAACGCGAGTGAAAGAGATCCTCTGCGGTGCAACGACGCGAGGCAAGACATCCTCTGCAATGCAACGACGCAAAGAGATCCTCTGCGGTGCAACAACGCAAGGCAAGCAGATCCTCTGCGGTGCAACAATGCAAAGAGATCCTCTGCGGTGCAACGACACGAGGCAAACAGATCCTCTGCGGTGCAACGACACAAAGAGATCCTCTGCGGTGCAACAACGGAAGGCAAAGAAATCCTCTGCGGTGCAACGACGCAAAGAGATCCTCTGCGGTGCAACAACGCAAAAAGATCCTCTGCGGTGCAATGACGCAAGGCAAAGATATCCTCTGTGATGCAATGATGCAAGGAGATCCTCTGCGGTGCAACGACACAAACAGATTCTCTGCAATGCAAGGATGTGATACAAACAAATCCTCTGAAAGGCAAATACGCGACACAAACAGATGCTCTGCGGAGGAACGACGCGAGGCAAACAGATCCTCTGCGGTGCAACGACGCGAGGCAAAGAGATCCTCTGCGGTGCGACTATGCAAAGAGTTCCTCTGCGGTGCAACGAAGCATAGAGATCCTGTGCAGTGCAACGATGCGAGGCAAAGATATCCTCTGCAGTGCAACGATGCAAGGAGATCCTCTACAGTGCAACGACACGAGGCAAACAGATCCTCTGCAGTGCAATGACGCGAGGCAAAGAGATCCTCTGGGTGCAACAACGCAAACAGATCCTCTGCGGTGCAATGACGCAAGGCAAAGATATCCTCTGCGGTGCGACTATGCAAAGAGTTCCTCTGCGGTGCAACGACACAAGGAGATCCTCTGCGGTGCAACGATGCAAACAGATCCTCTGCGGTGCAACGATGCGAGGCAAAGAGATCCTCTGCTGTGCAACGACGCGAGGCAAAGAGATCCTCTGCAGTGCAACGATGCAAGGAGATCCTGTGCGGTGCAACACCGCGAGGTAAACAAATCCTCTGCGGTGAAACGATGCAAGGCAAAGAGATCCTCTGCGGTGCAACAACGCAAACAGATCCTCTGCATTGCAAGGATGCAATGCAAAGAGATCCTCTGCGGTGCAACGACGCGAGGCAAAGAGATCCTCTGCGGTGCAACGACGCAAAGAGATCCTCTGCGGTGCAACGACGCGAGGGAAAGAGATCCTCTGCGGTGCAATGACGCGAGGCAAGACATCCTCTGCAATGCAACGACGCAAAGAGATCCTCTGCGGTGCAATGACGCAAGGCAAAGATATCCTCTGTGATGCAATGATGCAAGGAGATCCTCTGCGGTGCAACGACACAAACAGATTCTCTGCGATGCAAGGATGTGATACAAACAAATCCTCTGAAAGGCAAATACGCGACACAAACAGATGCTCTGCGGAGGAACGACGTGAGGCAAACAGATCCTCTGCGGTGCAACGACGCGAGGCAAAGAGATCCTCTGCGGTGCGACTATGCAAAGAGTTCCTCTGCGGTGCAACGAAGCAAGGAGATCCTGTGCAGTGCAACGATGCGAGGCAAAGATATCCTCTACGGTGCAATGATGCAAGGAGATCCTCTGCGGTGCAACGACACGAGGCAAACAGATCCTCTGCGGTGCAATGACGCGAGGCAAAGAGATCCTCTGGGTGCAACAACTCAAACAGATCCTCTGCGGTGCAATGACGCGAGGCAAAGACATCCTCTGTGGTGCAACGACATGACGCAAGGTGATCCTTTGCAGTGCCACAACGCAAACAGATCCTCTGCGGTGTAAGGATGCGATGCAAAGACATCCTCTGTGGTGCAACTACGCAAAGAGATCCTCTGCGTTGCAAAGACGCGAGGCAATCAGATCCTCTGCGGTGCAACGATGCAAAGAGATCCTCTGCGGTGCAACGACACGAGGCAAAGAGATCCTCTGCGGTTAAACGACACAAGGCAAGACATCCTTTGCAGTGCAACAACGCAAACAAATCCTCTGCGGTGCAAGGACACAAGGCAAAGATATCCTCTGCGGTGCAATGACACAAACATAGTCTCTGCGATGCAATGCAAAGAAATCCTCTGAAAGGCAAATACGCGACACAAACAGAAGCTCTGCGGATGAACGACGTGAGACAAACAGATCCTCTGAGGTGAAATGATGCAAGGCGAACAGATCCTCTGCGGTGTCACGACGCAAGGATATCCTCTGTGGCGCAACGACACAAGGAGATCCTCTGCGGTGCAACGATGCAAACAGATCCTCTGCGGTGCAACGATGCAAGCAAAGAGATCCTCTGCTGTGCAACGACGCGAGGCAAAGAGATCCTCTGCAGTGCAACGATGCAAGGAGATCCTGTGCGGTGCAACACCGCAAGGTAAACAAATCCTCTGCGGTGAAACGATGCAAGGCAAAGAGATCCTCTGCGGTGCAACAACGCAAACAGATCCTCTGCGTTGCAAGGATGCAATGCAAAGAGATCCTCTGCTATGAACCTACGCGACGCAAACAAATCCTCTGCGAATAAATGACGCGAGGAAAACAGATCCTCTGCGGTGTAAGGATGCGATGCAAAGACATCCTCTGCGCTGCAACTACACAAAGACATCCTCTGCGTTGCAAAGACGCGAGGCAAACAGATCCTCTGCTGTGCAACGACGCGAGTGAAAGAGATCCTCTGCGGTGCAACGACACAAACAGATTCTCTGCGACGCTAGGATGTGATACAAACAAATCCTCTGAAAGGCAAATACGCGACACAAACAGATGCTCTGCGGAGGAACGACGTGAGGCAAACAGATCCTCTGCGTGCAATGACGCGAGGCAAAGAGATCCTCTGCGGTGCGACTATGCAAAGAGTTCCTCTGCGGTGCAACGAAGCAAGGAGATCCTGAGCAGTGCAACGATGCGAGGCAAAGATATCCTCTACGGTGCAATGATGCAAGGAGATCCTCTGCGGTGCAACGACACGAGGCAAACAGATCCTCTGCGGTGCAATGACGCGAGGCAAAGAGATCCTCTGGGTGCAACAACTCAAACAGATCCTCTGCGGTGTAAGGATGCGATGCAAAGACATCCTCTGCGGTGCAATGACACAAAGAGATCCTCTGCGTTGCAAAGACGCGAGGCAATCAGATCCTCTGCGGTGCAACGACGCAAAGAGATCCTCTGCGATGCAACGACACGAGGCAAAGAGATCCTCTGCGGTGAAACGACACGAGGCAAGACATCCTTTGCAGTGCAACAACGCAAACAAATCCTCTGCGGTGCAAGGACACAAGGCAAAGATATCCTCTGCGGTGCAATGACACAAACATAGTCTCTGCGATGCAATGCAAAGAAATCCTCTGAAAGGCAAATACGCGACACAAACAGAAGCTCTGCGGATGAACGACGTGAGACAAACAGATCCTCTGAGGTGAAATGATGCAAGGCGAACAGATCCTCTGCGGTGTCACGACGCAAGGATATCCTCTGTGGCGCAACGACACAAGGAGATCCTCTGCGGTGCAACGATGCAAACAGATCCTCTGCGGTGCAACGATGCAAGCAAAGAGATCCTCTGCTGTGCAACGACGCGAGGCAAAGAGATCCTCTGCAGTGCAACGATGCAAGGAGATCCTGTGCGGTGCAACACCGCAAAGTAAACAAATCCTCTGCGGTGAAACGATGCAAGGCAAAGAGATCCTCTGCGGTGCAACAACGCAAACAGATCCTCTGCGTTGCAAGGATGCAATGCAAAGAGATCCTCTGCGATGAACCTACGCGATGCAAACAAATCCTCTGCGAATAAATGACGCGAGGCAAACAGATCCTCTGCGGTGTAAGGATGCGATGCAAAGACATCCTCTGCGCTGCAACTACACAAAGACATCCTCTGCGTTGCAAAGACGCGAGGCAAACAGATCCTCTGCTGTGCAACAACGCGAGTGAAAGAGATCCTCTGCGGTGCAACGACGCGAGGCAAGACATCCTCTGCAATGCAACGACGCAAAGAGATCCTCTGCGGTGCAACAACGCAAGGCAAGCAGATCCTCTGCGGTGCAACAATGCAAAGAGATCCTCTGCGGTGCAACGACACGAGGCAAACAGATCCTCTGCGGTGCAACGACACAAAGAGATCCTCTGCGGTGCAACAACGGAAGGCAAAGAAATCCTCTGCGGTGCAACGACGCAAAGAGATCCTCTGCGGTGCAACAACGCAAAAAGATCCTCTGCGGTGCAATGACGCAAGGCAAAGATATCCTCTGTGATGCAATGATGCAAGGAGATCCTCTGCGGTGCAACGACACAAACAGATTCTCTGCAATGCAAGGATGTGATACAAACAAATCCTCTGAAAGGCAAATACGCGACACAAACAGATGCTCTGCGGAGGAACGACGCGAGGCAAACAGATCCTCTGCGGTGCAACGACGCGAGGCAAAGAGATCCTCTGCGGTGCGACTATGCAAAGAGTTCCTCTGCGGTGCAACGAAGCATAGAGATCCTGTGCAGTGCAACGATGCGAGGCAAAGATATCCTCTGCAGTGCAACGATGCAAGGAGATCCTCTACAGTGCAACGACACGAGGCAAACAGATCCTCTGCAGTGCAATGACGCGAGGCAAAGAGATCCTCTGGGTGCAACAACGCAAACAGATCCTCTGCGGTGCAATGACGCAAGGCAAAGATATCCTCTGCGGTGCGACTATGCAAAGAGTTCCTCTGCGGTGCAACGACACAAGGAGATCCTCTGCGGTGCAACGATGCAAACAGATCCTCTGCGGTGCAACGATGCGAGGCAAAGAGATCCTCTGCTGTGCAACGACGCGAGGCAAAGAGATCCTCTGCAGTGCAACGATGCAAGGAGATCCTGTGCGGTGCAACACCGCGAGGTAAACAAATCCTCTGCGGTGAAACGATGCAAGGCAAAGAGATCCTCTGCGGTGCAACAACGCAAACAGATCCTCTGCATTGCAAGGATGCAATGCAAAGAGATCCTCTGCGGTGCAACGACGCGAGGCAAAGAGATCCTCTGCGGTGCAACGACGCAAAGAGATCCTCTGCGGTGCAACGACGCGAGGGAAAGAGATCCTCTGCGGTGCAATGACGCGAGGCAAGACATCCTCTGCAATGCAACGACGCAAAGAGATCCTCTGCGGTGCAATGACGCAAGGCAAAGATATCCTCTGTGATGCAATGATGCAAGGAGATCCTCTGCGGTGCAACGACACAAACAGATTCTCTGCGATGCAAGGATGTGATACAAACAAATCCTCTGAAAGGCAAATACGCGACACAAACAGATGCTCTGCGGAGGAACGACGTGAGGCAAACAGATCCTCTGCGGTGCAACGACGCGAGGCAAAGAGATCCTCTGCGGTGCGACTATGCAAAGAGTTCCTCTGCGGTGCAACGAAGCAAGGAGATCCTGTGCAGTGCAACGATGCGAGGCAAAGATATCCTCTATGGTGCAATGATGCAAGGAGATCCTCTGCGGTGCAACGACACGAGGCAAACAGATCCTCTGCGGTGCAATGACGCGAGGCAAAGAGATCCTCTGGGTGCAACAACTCAAACAGATCCTCTGCGGTGCAATGACGCGAGGCAAAGACATCCTCTGTGGTGCAACGACATGACACAAGGTGATCCTCTGCAGTGCCACAACGCAAACAGATCCTCTGCGGTGTAAGGATGCGATGCAAAGACATCCTCTGCGGTGCAATGACACAAAGAGATCCTCTGCGTTGCAAAGACTCGAGGCAATCAGATCCTCTGCGGTGCAACGATGCAAAGAGATCCTCTGCGGTGCAACGACACGAGGCAAACAGATCCTCTGCGGTGCAACGACGCAAAGAGATCCTCTGCGGTGCAACAACGGAAGGCAAAGAAATCCTCTGCGGTGCAACGACGCAAAGAGATCCTCTGCGGTGCAACAACGCAAAAAGATCCTCTGCGGTGCAATGACGCAAGGCAAAGATATCCTCTGTGATGCAATGATGCAAGGAGATCCTCTGCGGTGCAACGACACAAACAGATTCTCTGCAATGCAAGGATGTGATACAAACAAATCCTCTGAAAGGCAAATACGCGACACAAACAGATGCTCTGCGGAGGAACGACGCGAGGCAAACAGATCCTCTGCGGTGCAACGACGCGAGGCAAAGAGATCCTCTGCGGTGCGACTATGCAAAGAGTTCCTCTGCGGTGCAACGAAGCATAGAGATCCTGTGCAGTGCAACGATGCGAGGCAAAGATATCCTCTGCAGTGCAACGATGCAAGGAGATCCTCTGCGGTGCAACGACACGAGGCAAACAGATCCTCTGCGGTGCAATGACACAAGGAGATCCTCTACAGTGCAACGACACGAGGCAAACAGATCCTCTGCAGTGCAATGACGCGAGGCAAAGAGATCCTCTGGGTGCAACAACGCAAACAGATCCTCTGCGGTGCAATGACGCAAGGCAAAGATATCCTCTGCGGTGCGACTATGCAAAGAGTTCCTCTGCGGTGCAACGACACAAGGAGATCCTCTGCGGTGCAACGATGCAAACAGATCCTCTGCGGTGCAACGATGCGAGGCAAAGAGATCCTCTGCTGTGCAACGACGCGAGGCAAAGAGATCCTCTGCAGTGCAACGATGCAAGGAGATCCTGTGCGGTGCAACACCGCGAGGTAAACAAATCCTCTGCGGTGAAACGATGCAAGGCAAAGAGATCCTCTGCGGTGCAACAACGCAAACAGATCCTCTGCGTTGCAAGGATGCAATGCAAAGAGATCCTCTGCGGTGAACCTACGCGATGCAAACAAATCCTCTGCGAATAAATGACGTGACGCAAACAGATCCTCTGAGGTGTAAGGATGCGATGCAAAGACATCCTCTGGGGTGCAACTACTCAAAGGCATCCTCTGCGTTGCAAAGACGCGAGGCAAACAGATTCTCTGCGGTGCAACGACGCAAAGAGATCCTCTGCGGTGCAACAACGCAAGGCAAGCAGATCCTCTGCGGTGCAACGACGCAAAGAGATCCTCTGCGGTGCAACGACACGAGGGAAAGAGATCCTCTGCGGTGCAATGACGCGAGGCAAGACATCCTCTGCAATGCAACGACGCAAAGAGATCCTCTGCGGTGCAATGACGCAAGGCAAAGATATCCTCTGTGATGCAATGATGCAAGGAGATCCTCTGCGGTGCAACGACACAAACAGATTCTCTGCGATGCAAGGATGTGATGCAAACAAATCCTCTGAAAGGCAAATACGCGACACAAACAGATGCTCTGCGGAGGAACGACGTGAGGCAAACAGATCCTCTGCGGTGCAACGACGCGAGGCAAAGAGATCCTCTGCGGTGCGACTATGCAAAGAGTTCCTCTGCGGTGCAACGAAGCAAGGAGATCCTGTGCAGTGCAACGATGCGAGGCAAAGAGATCCTCTGCAGTGCAACGATGCAAGGAGATCCTGTGCGGTGCAACACCGCAAGGTAAACAAATCCTCTGCGGTGAAACGATGCAAGGCAAAGAGATCCTCTGCGGTGCAACAACGCAAACAGATCCTCTGCGTTGCAAGGATGCAATGCAAAGAGATCCTCTGCGATGAACCTACGCGACGCAAACAAATCCTCTGCGAATAAATGACGCGAGGAAAACAGATCCTCTGCGGTGTAAGGATGCGATGCAAAGACATCCTCTGCGCTGCAACTACACAAAGACATCCTCTGCGTTGCAAAGACGCGAGGCAAACAGATCCTCTGCTGTGCAACGACGCGAGTGAAAGAGATCCTCTGCGGTGCAACGACACAAACAGATTCTCTGCGATGCTAGGATGTGATACAAACAAATCCTCTGAAAGGCAAATACGCGACACAAACAGATGCTCTGCGGAGGAACGACGTGAGGCAAACAGATCCTCTGCGTGCAATGACGCGAGGCAAAGAGATCCTCTGCGGTGCGACTATGCAAAGAGTTCCTCTGCGGTGCAACGAAGCAAGGAGATCCTGAGCAGTGCAACGATGCGAGGCAAAGATATCCTCTACGGTGCAATGATGCAAGGAGATCCTCTGCGGTGCAACGACACGAGGCAAACAGATCCTCTGCGGTGCAATGACGCGAGGCAAAGAGATCCTCTGGGTGCAACAACTCAAACAGATCCTCTGCGGTGTAAGGATGCGATGCAAAGACATCCTCTGCGGTGCAATGACACAAAGAGATCCTCTGCGTTGCAAAGACGCGAGGCAATCAGATCCTCTGCGGTGCAACGACGCAAAGAGATCCTCTGCGATGCAACGACACGAGGCAAAGAGATCCTCTGCGGTGAAACGACACGAGGCAAGACATCCTTTGCAGTGCAACAACGCAAACAAATCCTCTGCGGTGCAAGGACACAAGGCAAAGATATCCTCTGCGGTGCAATGACACAAACATAGTCTCTGCGATGCAATGCAAAGAAATCCTCTGAAAGGCAAATACGCGACACAAACAGAAGCTCTGCGGATGAACGACGTGAGACAAACAGATCCTCTGAGGTGAAATGATGCAAGGCGAACAGATCCTCTGCGGTGTCACGACGCAAGGATATCCTCTGTGGCGCAACGACACAAGGAGATCCTCTGCGGTGCAACGATGCAAACAGATCCTCTGCGGTGCAACGATGCAAGCAAAGAGATCCTCTGCTGTGCAACGACGCGAGGCAAAGAGATCCTCTGCAGTGCAACGATGCAAGGAGATCCTGTGCGGTGCAACACCGCAAGGTAAACAAATCCTCTGCGGTGAAACGATGCAAGGCAAAGAGATCCTCTGCGGTGCAACAACGCAAACAGATCCTCTGCGTTGCAAGGATGCAATGCAAAGAGATCCTCTGCGATGAACCTACGCGATGCAAACAAATCCTCTGCGAATAAATGACGCGAGGCAAACAGATCCTCTGCGGTGTAAGGATGCGATGCAAAGACATCCTCTGCGCTGCAACTACACAAAGACATCCTCTGCGTTGCAAAGACGCGAGGCAAACAGATCCTCTGCTGTGCAACAACGCGAGTGAAAGAGATCCTCTGCGGTGCAACGACGCGAGGCAAAGAGATCCTCTGCGGTGCAATGACGCGAGGCAAGACATCCTCTGCAATGCAACGACGCAAAGAGATCCTCTGCGGTGCAACAACGCAAGGCAAGCAGATCCTCTGCGGTGCAACGATGCAAAGAGATCCTCTGCGGTGCAATGACACGAGGCAAACAGATCCTCTGCGGTGCAACGACGCAAAGAGATCCTCTGCGGTGCAACAACGGAAGGCAAAGAAATCCTCTGCGGTGCAACGACGCAAAGAGATCCTCTGCGGTGCAACAACGCAAGGCAAGCAGATCCTCTGCGGTGCAACGATGCAAAGAGATCCTCTGCGGTGCAACGACACGAGGCAAACAGATCCTCTGCGGTGCAACGACGCAAAGAGATCCTCTGCGGTGCAACAACGGAAGGCAAAGAAATCCTCTGCGGTGCAACGACGCAAAGAGATCCTCTGCGGTGCAACAACGCAAAAAGATCCTCTGCGGTGCAATGACGCAAGGCAAAGATATCCTCTGTGATGCAATGATGCAAGGAGATCCTCTGCGGTGCAACGACACAAACAGATTCTCTGCAATGCAAGGATGTGATACAAACAAATCCTCTGAAAGGCAAATACGCGACACAAACAGATGCTCTGCGGAGGAACGACGCGAGGCAAACAGATCCTCTGCGGTGCAACGACGCGAGGCAAAGAGATCCTCTGCGGTGCGACTATGCAAAGAGTTCCTCTGCGGTGCAACGAAGCATAGAGATCCTGTGCAGTGCAACGATGCGAGGCAAAGATATCCTCTGCAGTGCAACGATGCAAGGAGATCCTCTGCGGTGCAACGACACGAGGCAAACAGATCCTCTGCGGTGCAATGACACAAGGAGATCCTCTACAGTGCAACGACACGAGGCAAACAGATCCTCTGCAGTGCAATGACGCGAGGCAAAGAGATCCTCTGGGTGCAACAACGCAAACAGATCCTCTGCGGTGCAATGACGCAAGGCAAAGATATCCTCTGCGGTGCGACTATGCAAAGAGTTCCTCTGCGGTGCAACGACACAAGGAGATCCTCTGCGGTGCAACGATGCAAACAGATCCTCTGTGGTGCAACGATGCGAGGCAAAGAGATCCTCTGCTGTGCAACGACGCGAGGCAAAGAGATCCTCTGCAGTGCAACGATGCAAGGAGATCCTGTGCGGTGCAACACCGCGAGGTAAACAAATCCTCTGCGGTGAAACGATGCAAGGCAAAGAGATCCTCTGCGGTGCAACAACGCAAACAGATCCTCTGCGTTGCAAGGATGCAATGCAAAGAGATCCTCTGCGGTGAACCTACGCGATGCAAACAAATCCTCTGCGAATAAATGACGTGACGCAAACAGATCCTCTGAGGTGTAAGGATGCGATGCAAAGACATCCTCTGGGGTGCAACTACTCAAAGGCATCCTCTGCGTTGCAAAGACGCGAGGCAAACAGATTCTCTGCGGTGCAACGACGCAAAGAGATCCTCTGCGGTGCAACAACGCAAGGCAAGCAGATCCTCTGCGGTGCAACGACGCAAAGAGATCCTCTGCGGTGCAACGACGCGAGGGAAAGAGATCCTCTGCGGTGCAATGACGCGAGG
Organism: Opisthocomus hoazin; assembly: GCF_030867145.1. Lineage (NCBI taxonomy): Eukaryota > Metazoa > Chordata > Aves > Opisthocomiformes > Opisthocomidae > Opisthocomus > Opisthocomus hoazin. The sequence continues at coordinate 249,156 of NC_134433.1, forward strand.
CAAGACATCCTCTGCAATGCAACGACGCAAAGAGATCCTCTGCGGTGCAATGACGCAAGGCAAAGATATCCTCTGTGATGCAATGATGCAAGGAGATCCTCTGCGGTGCAACGACACAAACAGATTCTCTGCGATGCAAGGATGTGATACAAACAAATCCTCTGAAAGGCAAATACGCGACACAAACAGATGCTCTGCGGAGGAACGACGTGAGGCAAACAGATCCTCTGCGGTGCAACGACGCGAGGCAAAGAGATCCTCTGCGGTGCGACTATGCAAAGAGTTCCTCTGCGGTGCAACGAAGCAAGGAGATCCTGTGCAGTGCAACGATGCGAGGCAAAGATATCCTCTACGGTGCAATGATGCAAGGAGATCCTCTGCGGTGCAACGACACGAGGCAAACAGATCCTCTGCGGTGCAATGACGCGAGGCAAAGAGATCCTCTGGGTGCAACAACTCAAACAGATCCTCTGCGGTGCAATGACGCGAGGCAAAGACATCCTCTGTGGTGCAACGACATGACACAAGGTGATCCTCTGCAGTGCCACAACGCAAACAGATCCTCTGCGGTGTAAGGATGCGATGCAAAGACATCCTCTGTGGTGCAACTACGCAAAGAGATCCTCTGCGTTGCAAAGACGCGAGGCAATCAGATCCTCTGCGGTGCAACGACGCAAAGAGATCCTCTGCGGTGCAACGACACGAGGCAAAGAGATCCTCTGCGGTTAAACGACACGAGGCAAGACATCCTTTGGAGTGCAACAACGCAAACAAATCCTCTGCGGTGCAAGGACACAAGGCAAAGATATCCTCTGCGGTGCAATGACACAAACATAGTCTCTGCGATGCAATGCAAAGAAATCCTCTGAAAGGCAAATACGCGACACAAACAGAAGCTCTGCGGATGAACGACGTGAGACAAACAGATCCTCTGAGGTGAAATGATGCAAGGCAAACAGATCCTCTGCGGTGTCACGACGCAAGGATATCCTCTGTGGCGCAACGACACAAGGAGATCCTCTGCGGTGCAACGATGCAAACAGATCCTCTGCGGTGCAACGATGCAAGCAAAGAGATCCTCTGCTGTGCAACGACGCGAGGCAAAGAGATCCTCTGCAGTGCAACGATGCAAGGAGATCCTGTGCGGTGCAACACCGCAAGGTAAACAAATCCTCTGCGGTGAAATGATGCAAGGCAAAGAGATCCTCTGCGGTGCAACAACGCAAACAGATCCTCTGCGTTGCAAGGATGCAATGCAAAGAGATCCTCTGCGGTGAACCTACGCGACGCAAACAAATCCTCTGCGAATAAATGACGCGAGGCAATCAGATCCTCTGCGGTGCAACGACGCAAAGAGATCCTCTGCGGTGCAACGACACGAGGCAAAGAGATCCTCTGCGGTGAAACGACGCGAGGCAAGACATCCTTTGCAGTGCAACAACGCAAAAAAATCCTCTGCGGTGCAAGGACACAAGGCAAAGATATCCTCTGCGGTGCAATGACACAAACATAGTCTCTGCGATGCAATGCAAAGAAATCCTCTGAAAGGCAAATACGCGACACAAACAGAAGCTCTGCGGATGAACGACGTGAGACAAACAGATCCTCTGAGGTGAAATGATGCAAGGCAAACAGATCCTCTGCGGTGTCACGACGCAAGGATATCCTCTGTGATGCAACGACACAAGGAGATCCTCTGCGGTGCAACGATGCAAACAGATCCTCTGCGGTGCAACGATGCAAGCAAAGAGATCCTCTGCTGTGCAACGACGCGAGGCAAAGAGATCCTCTGCAGTGCAACGATGCAAGGAGATCCTGTGCGGTGCAACACCGCGAGGTAAACAAATCCTCTGCGGTGAAACGATGCAAGGCAAGGAGATCCTCTGCGGTGCAACAACGCAAACAGATCCTCTGTGTTGCAAGGATGCAATGCAAAGAGATCCTCTGCGGTGAACCTACGCGACGCAAACAAATCCTCTGCGAATAAATGACGCGAGGCAAACAGATCCTCTGCGGTGCGACGACGCAAAGAGATCCTCTGCGGTGCAATGACGTGAGGCAAACAGATCCTCTGCGGTGTAACGACGCAAAGAGATCCTCTGCGGTGCAACGATGCAAACAGATCCTCTGCGGTGCAACGATGCGAGGAAAAGAGATCCTCTGCTGTGCAACGACGCGAGGCAAAGAGATCCTCTGCAGTGCAACGATGCAAGGAGATCCTGTGCGGTGCAACACCGCGAGGTAAACAAATCCTCTGCGGTGAAACGATGCAAGGCAAAGAGATCCTCTGCGGTGCAACAACGCAAACAGATCCTCTGCGTTGCAAGGATGCAATGCAAAGACATCCTCTGCGGTGAACCTACGCGATGCAAACAAATCCTCTGCGAATAAATGACGTGACGCAAACAGATCCTCTGAGGTGTAAGGATGCGATGCAAAGACATCCTCTGGGGTGCAACTACTCAAAGGCATCCTCTGCGTTGCAAAGACGCGAGGCAAACAGATCCTCTGCGGTGCAACGACGCAAAGAGATCCTCTGCGGTGCAACAACGCAAGGCTATCAGATCCTCTGCGGTGCAACGACGCAAAGAGATCCTCTGCGGTGCAACGACGCGAGGCAAAGAGATCCTCTGCGGTGCAACGACGCAAAGAGATCCTCTGCGGTGCAACGACGCGAGGGAAAGAGATCCTCTGCGGTGCAATGACGCGAGGCAAGACATCCTCTGCAATGCAACGACGCAAAGAGATCCTCTGCGGTGCAATGACGCAAGGCAAAGATATCCTCTGTGATGCAATGATGCAAGGAGATCCTCTGCGGTGCAACGACACAAACAGATTCTCTGCGATGCAAGGATGTGATACAAACAAATCCTCTGAAAGGCAAATACGCGACACAAACAGATGCTCTGCGGAGGAACGACGTGAGGCAAACAGATCCTCTGCGGTGCAACGACGCGAGGCAAAGAGATCCTCTGCGGTGCGACTATGCAAAGAGTTCCTCTGCGGTGCAACGAAGCAAGGAGATCCTGTGCAGTGCAACGATGCGAGGCAAAGATATCCTCTACGGTGCAATGATGCAAGGAGATCCTCTGCGGTGCAACGACACGAGGCAAACAGATCCTCTGCGGTGCAATGACGCGAGGCAAAGAGATCCTCTGGGTGCAACAACTCAAACAGATCCTCTGCGGTGCAATGACGCGAGGCAAAGACATCCTCTGTGGTGCAACGACATGACGCAAGGTGATCCTTTGCAGTGCCACAACGCAAACAGATCCTCTGCGGTGTAAGGATGCGATGCAAAGACATCCTCTGTGGTGCAACTACGCAAAGAGATCCTCTGCGTTGCAAAGACGCGAGGCAATCAGATCCTCTGCGGTGCAACGACGCAAAGAGATCCTCTGCGGTGCAACGACACGAGGCAAAGAGATCCTCTGCGGTTAAACGACACAAGGCAAGACATCCTTTGCAGTGCAACAACGCAAACAAATCCTCTGCGGTGCAAGGACACAAGGCAAAGATATCCTCTGCGGTGCAATGACACAAACATAGTCTCTGCGATGCAATGCAAAGAAATCCTCTGAAAGGCAAATACGCGACACAAACAGAAGCTCTGCGGATGAACGACGTGAGACAAACAGATCCTCTGAGGTGAAATGATGCAAGGCGAACAGATCCTCTGCGGTGTCACGACGCAAGGATATCCTCTGTGGCGCAACGACACAAGGAGATCCTCTGCGGTGCAACGATGCAAACAGATCCTCTGCGGTGCAACGATGCAAGCAAAGAGATCCTCTGCTGTGCAACGACGCGAGGCAAAGAGATCCTCTGCAGTGCAACGATGCAAGGAGATCCTGTGCGGTGCAACACCGCAAGGTAAACAAATCCTCTGCGGTGAAACGATGCAAGGCAAAGAGATCCTCTGCGGTGCAACAACGCAAACAGATCCTCTGCGTTGCAAGGATGCAATGCAAAGAGATCCTCTGCTATGAACCTACGCGACGCAAACAAATCCTCTGCGAATAAATGACGCGAGGAAAACAGATCCTCTGCGGTGTAAGGATGCGATGCAAAGACATCCTCTGCGCTGCAACTACACAAAGACATCCTCTGCGTTGCAAAGACGCGAGGCAAACAGATCCTCTGCTGTGCAACGACGCGAGTGAAAGAGATCCTCTGCGGTGCAACGACACAAACAGATTCTCTGCGACGCTAGGATGTGATACAAACAAATCCTCTGAAAGGCAAATACGCGACACAAACAGATGCTCTGCGGAGGAACGACGTGAGGCAAACAGATCCTCTGCGTGCAATGACGCGAGGCAAAGAGATCCTCTGCGGTGCGACTATGCAAAGAGTTCCTCTGCGGTGCAACGAAGCAAGGAGATCCTGAGCAGTGCAACGATGCGAGGCAAAGATATCCTCTACGGTGCAATGATGCAAGGAGATCCTCTGCGGTGCAACGACACGAGGCAAACAGATCCTCTGCGGTGCAATGACGCGAGGCAAAGAGATCCTCTGGGTGCAACAACTCAAACAGATCCTCTGCGGTGTAAGGATGCGATGCAAAGACATCCTCTGCGGTGCAATGACACAAAGAGATCCTCTGCGTTGCAAAGACGCGAGGCAATCAGATCCTCTGCGGTGCAACGACGCAAAGAGATCCTCTGCGATGCAACGACACGAGGCAAAGAGATCCTCTGCGGTGAAACGACACGAGGCAAGACATCCTTTGCAGTGCAACAACGCAAACAAATCCTCTGCGGTGCAAGGACACAAGGCAAAGATATCCTCTGCGGTGCAATGACACAAACATAGTCTCTGCGATGCAATGCAAAGAAATCCTCTGAAAGGCAAATACGCGACACAAACAGAAGCTCTGCGGATGAACGACGTGAGACAAACAGATCCTCTGAGGTGAAATGATGCAAGGCGAACAGATCCTCTGCGGTGTCACGACGCAAGGATATCCTCTGTGGCGCAACGACACAAGGAGATCCTCTGCGGTGCAACGATGCAAACAGATCCTCTGCGGTGCAACGATGCAAGCAAAGAGATCCTCTGCTGTGCAACGACGCGAGGCAAAGAGATCCTCTGCAGTGCAACGATGCAAGGAGATCCTGTGCGGTGCAACACCGCAAAGTAAACAAATCCTCTGCGGTGAAACGATGCAAGGCAAAGAGATCCTCTGCGGTGCAACAACGCAAACAGATCCTCTGCGTTGCAAGGATGCAATGCAAAGAGATCCTCTGCGATGAACCTACGCGATGCAAACAAATCCTCTGCGAATAAATGACGCGAGGCAAACAGATCCTCTGCGGTGTAAGGATGCGATGCAAAGACATCCTCTGCGCTGCAACTACACAAAGACATCCTCTGCGTTGCAAAGACGCGAGGCAAACAGATCCTCTGCTGTGCAACAACGCGAGTGAAAGAGATCCTCTGCGGTGCAACGACGCGAGGCAAGACATCCTCTGCAATGCAACGACGCAAAGAGATCCTCTGCGGTGCAACAACGCAAGGCAAGCAGATCCTCTGCGGTGCAACGATGCAAAGAGATCCTCTGCGGTGCAACGACACGAGGCAAACAGATCCTCTGCGGTGCAACGACACAAAGAGATCCTCTGCGGTGCAACAACGGAAGGCAAAGAAATCCTCTGCGGTGCAACGACGCAAAGAGATCCTCTGCGGTGCAACAACGCAAAAAGATCCTCTGCGGTGCAATGACGCAAGGCAAAGATATCCTCTGTGATGCAATGATGCAAGGAGATCCTCTGCGGTGCAACGACACAAACAGATTCTCTGCAATGCAAGGATGTGATACAAACAAATCCTCTGAAAGGCAAATACGCGACACAAACAGATGCTCTGCGGAGGAACGACGCGAGGCAAACAGATCCTCTGCGGTGCAACGACGCGAGGCAAAGAGATCCTCTGCGGTGCGACTATGCAAAGAGTTCCTCTGCGGTGCAACGAAGCATAGAGATCCTGTGCAGTGCAACGATGCGAGGCAAAGATATCCTCTGCAGTGCAACGATGCAAGGAGATCCTCTACAGTGCAACGACACGAGGCAAACAGATCCTCTGCAGTGCAATGACGCGAGGCAAAGAGATCCTCTGGGTGCAACAACGCAAACAGATCCTCTGCGGTGCAATGACGCAAGGCAAAGATATCCTCTGCGGTGCGACTATGCAAAGAGTTCCTCTGCGGTGCAACGACACAAGGAGATCCTCTGCGGTGCAACGATGCAAACAGATCCTCTGCGGTGCAACGATGCGAGGCAAAGAGATCCTCTGCTGTGCAACGACGCGAGGCAAAGAGATCCTCTGCAGTGCAACGATGCAAGGAGATCCTGTGCGGTGCAACACCGCGAGGTAAACAAATCCTCTGCGGTGAAACGATGCAAGGCAAAGAGATCCTCTGCGGTGCAACAACGCAAACAGATCCTCTGCATTGCAAGGATGCAATGCAAAGAGATCCTCTGCGGTGCAACGACGCGAGGCAAAGAGATCCTCTGCGGTGCAACGACGCAAAGAGATCCTCTGCGGTGCAACGACGCGAGGGAAAGAGATCCTCTGCGGTGCAATGACGCGAGGCAAGACATCCTCTGCAATGCAACGACGCAAAGAGATCCTCTGCGGTGCAATGACGCAAGGCAAAGATATCCTCTGTGATGCAATGATGCAAGGAGATCCTCTGCGGTGCAACGACACAAACAGATTCTCTGCGATGCAAGGATGTGATACAAACAAATCCTCTGAAAGGCAAATACGCGACACAAACAGATGCTCTGCGGAGGAACGACGTGAGGCAAACAGATCCTCTGCGGTGCAACGACGCGAGGCAAAGAGATCCTCTGCGGTGCGACTATGCAAAGAGTTCCTCTGCGGTGCAACGAAGCAAGGAGATCCTGTGCAGTGCAACGATGCGAGGCAAAGATATCCTCTACGGTGCAATGATGCAAGGAGATCCTCTGCGGTGCAACGACACGAGGCAAACAGATCCTCTGCGGTGCAATGACGCGAGGCAAAGAGATCCTCTGGGTGCAACAACTCAAACAGATCCTCTGCGGTGCAATGACGCGAGGCAAAGACATCCTCTGTGGTGCAACGACATGACACAAGGTGATCCTCTGCAGTGCCACAACGCAAACAGATCCTCTGCGGTGTAAGGATGCGATGCAAAGACATCCTCTGCGGTGCAACGACACAAAGAGATCCTCTGCGTTGCAAAGACGCGAGGCAATCAGATCCTCTGCGGTGCAACGATGCAAAGAGATCCTCTGCGGTGCAACGACACGAGGCAAACAGATCCTCTGCGGTGCAACGACGCAAAGAGATCCTCTGCGGTGCAACAACGGAAGGCAAAGAAATCCTCTGCGGTGCAACGACGCAAAGAGATCCTCTGCGGTGCAACAACGCAAAAAGATCCTCTGCGGTGCAATGACGCAAGGCAAAGATATCCTCTGTGATGCAATGATGCAAGGAGATCCTCTGCGGTGCAACGACACAAACAGATTCTCTGCAATGCAAGGATGTGATACAAACAAATCCTCTGAAAGGCAAATACGCGACACAAACAGATGCTCTGCGGAGGAACGACGCGAGGCAAACAGATCCTCTGCGGTGCAACGACGCGAGGCAAAGAGATCCTCTGCGGTGCGACTATGCAAAGAGTTCCTCTGCGGTGCAACGAAGCATAGAGATCCTGTGCAGTGCAACGATGCGAGGCAAAGATATCCTCTGCAGTGCAACGATGCAAGGAGATCCTCTGCGGTGCAACGACGCGAGGCAAACAGATCCTCTGCGGTGCAATGACACAAGGAGATCCTCTACAGTGCAACGACACGAGGCAAACAGATCCTCTGCAGTGCAATGACGCGAGGCAAAGAGATCCTCTGGGTGCAACAACGCAAACAGATCCTCTGCGGTGCAATGACGCAAGGCAAAGATATCCTCTGCGGTGCGACTATGCAAAGAGTTCCTCTGCGGTGCAACGACACAAGGAGATCCTCTGCGGTGCAACGATGCAAACAGATCCTCTGCGGTGCAACGATGCGAGGCAAAGAGATCCTCTGCTGTGCAACGACGCGAGGCAAAGAGATCCTCTGCAGTGCAACGATGCAAGGAGATCCTGTGCGGTGCAACACCGCGAGGTAAACAAATCCTCTGCGGTGAAACGATGCAAGGCAAAGAGATCCTCTGCGGTGCAACAACGCAAACAGATCCTCTGCGTTGCAAGGATGCAATGCAAAGAGATCCTCTGCGGTGAACCTACGCGATGCAAACAAATCCTCTGCGAATAAATGACGTGACGCAAACAGATCCTCTGAGGTGTAAGGATGCGATGCAAAGACATCCTCTGGGGTGCAACTACTCAAAGGCATCCTCTGCGTTGCAAAGACGCGAGGCAAACAGATTCTCTGCGGTGCAACGACGCAAAGAGATCCTCTGCGGTGCAACAACGCAAGGCAAGCAGATCCTCTGCGGTGCAACGACGCAAAGAGATCCTCTGCGGTGCAACGACACGAGGGAAAGAGATCCTCTGCGGTGCAATGACGCGAGGCAAGACATCCTCTGCAATGCAACGACGCAAAGAGATCCTCTGCGGTGCAATGACGCAAGGCAAAGATATCCTCTGTGATGCAATGATGCAAGGAGATCCTCTGCGGTGCAACGACACAAACAGATTCTCTGCGATGCAAGGATGTGATGCAAACAAATCCTCTGAAAGGCAAATACGCGACACAAACAGATGCTCTGCGGAGGAACGACGTGAGGCAAACAGATCCTCTGCGGTGCAACGACGCGAGGCAAAGAGATCCTCTGCGGTGCGACTATGCAAAGAGTTCCTCTGCGGTGCAACGAAGCAAGGAGATCCTGTGCAGTGCAACGATGCGAGGCAAAGAGATCCTCTGCAGTGCAACGATGCAAGGAGATCCTGTGCGGTGCAACACCGCAAGGTAAACAAATCCTCTGCGGTGAAACGATGCAAGGCAAAGAGATCCTCTGCGGTGCAACAACGCAAACAGATCCTCTGCGTTGCAAGGATGCAATGCAAAGAGATCCTCTGCGATGAACCTACGCGACGCAAACAAATCCTCTGCGAATAAATGACGCGAGGAAAACAGATCCTCTGCGGTGTAAGGATGCGATGCAAAGACATCCTCTGCGCTGCAACTACACAAAGACATCCTCTGCGTTGCAAAGACGCGAGGCAAACAGATCCTCTGCTGTGCAACGACGCGAGTGAAAGAGATCCTCTGCGGTGCAACGACACAAACAGATTCTCTGCGATGCTAGGATGTGATACAAACAAATCCTCTGAAAGGCAAATACGCGACACAAACAGATGCTCTGCGGAGGAACGACGCGAGGCAAACAGATCCTCTGCGTGCAATGACGCGAGGCAAAGAGATCCTCTGCGGTGCGACTATGCAAAGAGTTCCTCTGCGGTGCAACGAAGCAAGGAGATCCTGAGCAGTGCAACGATGCGAGGCAAAGATATCCTCTACGGTGCAATGATGCAAGGAGATCCTCTGCGGTGCAACGACACGAGGCAAACAGATCCTCTGCGGTGCAATGACGCGAGGCAAAGAGATCCTCTGGGTGCAACAACTCAAACAGATCCTCTGCGGTGTAAGGATGCGATGCAAAGACATCCTCTGCGGTGCAATGACACAAAGAGATCCTCTGCGTTGCAAAGACGCGAGGCAATCAGATCCTCTGCGGTGCAACGACGCAAAGAGATCCTCTGCAATGCAACGACACGAGGCAAAGAGATCCTCTGCGGTGAAACGACACGAGGCAAGACATCCTTTGCAGTGCAACAACGCAAACAAATCCTCTGCGGTGCAAGGACACAAGGCAAAGATATCCTCTGCGGTGCAATGACACAAACATAGTCTCTGCGATGCAATGCAAAGAAATCCTCTGAAAGGCAAATACGCGACACAAACAGAAGCTCTGCGGATGAACGACGTGAGACAAACAGATCCTCTGAGGTGAAATGATGCAAGGCGAACAGATCCTCTGCGGTGTCACGACGCAAGGATATCCTCTGTGGCGCAACGACACAAGGAGATCCTCTGCGGTGCAACGATGCAAACAGATCCTCTGCGGTGCAACGATGCAAGCAAAGAGATCCTCTGCTGTGCAACGACGCGAGGCAAAGAGATCCTCTGCAGTGCAACGATGCAAGGAGATCCTGTGCGGTGCAACACCGCGAGGTAAACAAATCCTCTGCGGTGAAACGATGCAAGGCAAAGAGATCCTCTGCGGTGCAACAACGCAAACAGATCCTCTGCGTTGCAAGGATGCAATGCAAAGAGATCCTCTGCGATGAACCTACGCGATGCAAACAAATCCTCTGCGAATAAATGACGCGAGGCAAACAGATCCTCTGCGGTGTAAGGATGCGATGCAAAGACATCCTCTGCGCTGCAACTACACAAAGACATCCTCTGCGTTGCAAAGACGCGAGGCAAACAGATCCTCTGCTGTGCAACAACGCGAGTGAAAGAGATCCTCTGCGGTGCAACGACGCGAGGCAAAGAGATCCTCTGCGGTGCAATGACGCGAGGCAAGACATCCTCTGCAATGCAACGACGCAAAGAGATCCTCTGCGGTGCAACAACGCAAGGCAAGCAGATCCTCTGCGGTGCAACGATGCAAAGAGATCCTCTGCGGTGCAACGACACGAGGCAAACAGATCCTCTGCGGTGCAACGACGCAAAGAGATCCTCTGCGGTGCAACAACGGAAGGCAAAGAAATCCTCTGCGGTGCAACGACGCAAAGAGATCCTCTGCGGTGCAACAACGCAAGGCAAGCAGATCCTCTGCGGTGCAACGATGCAAAGAGATCCTCTGCGGTGCAACGACACGAGGCAAACAGATCCTCTGCGGTGCAACGACGCAAAGAGATCCTCTGCGGTGCAACAACGGAAGGCAAAGAAATCCTCTGCGGTGCAACGACGCAAAGAGATCCTCTGCGGTGCAACAACGCAAAAAGATCCTCTGCGGTGCAATGACGCAAGGCAAAGATATCCTCTGTGATGCAATGATGCAAGGAGATCCTCTGCGGTGCAACGACACAAACAGATTCTCTGCAATGCAAGGATGTGATACAAACAAATCCTCTGAAAGGCAAATACGCGACACAAACAGATGCTCTGCGGAGGAACGACGCGAGGCAAACAGATCCTCTGCGCTGCAACGACGCGAGGCAAAGAGATCCTCTGCGGTGCGACTATGCAAAGAGTTCCTCTGCGGTGCAACGAAGCATAGAGATCCTGTGCAGTGCAACGATGCGAGGCAAAGATATCCTCTGCAGTGCAACGATGCAAGGAGATCCTCTGCGGTGCAACGACACGAGGCAAACAGATCCTCTGCGGTGCAATGACACAAGGAGATCCTCTACAGTGCAACGACACGAGGCAAACAGATCCTCTGCAGTGCAATGACGCGAGGCAAAGAGATCCTCTGGGTGCAACAACGCAAACAGATCCTCTGCGGTGCAATGACGCAAGGCAAAGATATCCTCTGCGGTGCGACTATGCAAAGAGTTCCTCTGCGGTGCAACGACACAAGGAGATCCTCTGCGGTGCAACGATGCAAACAGATCCTCTGTGGTGCAACGATGCGAGGCAAAGAGATCCTCTGCTGTGCAACGACGCGAGGCAAAGAGATCCTCTGCAGTGCAACGATGCAAGGAGATCCTGTGCGGTGCAACACCGCGAGGTAAACAAATCCTCTGCGGTGAAACGATGCAAGGCAAAGAGATCCTCTGCGGTGCAACAACGCAAACAGATCCTCTGCGTTGCAAGGATGCAATGCAAAGAGATCCTCTGCGGTGAACCTACGCGATGCAAACAAATCCTCTGCGAATAAATGACGTGACGCAAACAGATCCTCTGAGGTGTAAGGATGCGATGCAAAGACATCCTCTGGGGTGCAACTACTCAAAGGCATCCTCTGCGTTGCAAAGACGCGAGGCAAACAGATTCTCTGCGGTGCAACGACGCAAAGAGATCCTCTGCGGTGCAACAACGCAAGGCAAGCAGATCCTCTGCGGTGCAACGACGCAAAGAGATCCTCTGCGGTGCAACGACGCGAGGGAAAGAGATCCTCTGCGGTGCAATGACGCGAGGCAAGACATCCTCTGCAATGCAACGACGCAAAGAGATCCTCTGCGGTGCAATGACGCAAGGCAAAGATATCCTCTGTGATGCAATGATGCAAGGAGATCCTCTGCGGTGCAACGACACAAACAGATTCTCTGCGATGCAAGGATGTGATACAAACAAATCCTCTGAAAGGCAAATACGCGACACAAACAGATGCTCTGCGGAGGAACGACGTGAGGCAAACAGATCCTCTGCGGTGCAACGACGCGAGGCAAAGAGATCCTCTGCGGTGCGACTATGCAAAGAGTTCCTCTGCGGTGCAACGAAGCAAGGAGATCCTGTGCAGTGCAACGATGCGAGGCAAAGATATCCTCTACGGTGCAATGATGCAAGGAGATCCTCTGCGGTGCAACGACACGAGGCAAACAGATCCTCTGCGGTGCAATGACGCGAGGCAAAGAGATCCTCTGGGTGCAACAACTCAAACAGATCCTCTGCGGTGCAATGACGCGAGGCAAAGACATCCTCTGTGGTGCAACGACATGACACAAGGTGATCCTCTGCAGTGCCACAACGCAAACAGATCCTCTGCGGTGTAAGGATGCGATGCAAAGACATCCTCTGTGGTGCAACTACGCAAAGAGATCCTCTGCGTTGCAAAGACGCGAGGCAATCAGATCCTCTGCGGTGCAACGACGCAAAGAGATCCTCTGCGGTGCAACGACACGAGGCAAAGAGATCCTCTGCGCTTAAACGACACGAGGCAAGACATCCTTTGGAGTGCAACAACGCAAACAAATCCTCTGCGGTGCAAGGACACAAGGCAAAGATATCCTCTGCGGTGCAATGACACAAACATAGTCTCTGCGATGCAATGCAAAGAAATCCTCTGAAAGGCAAATACGCGACACAAACAGAAGCTCTGCGGATGAACGACGTGAGACAAACAGATCCTCTGAGGTGAAATGATGCAAGGCAAACAGATCCTCTGCGGTGTCACGACGCAAGGATATCCTCTGTGGCGCAACGACACAAGGAGATCCTCTGCGGTGCAACGATGCAAACAGATCCTCTGCGGTGCAACGATGCAAGCAAAGAGATCCTCTGCTGTGCAACGACGCGAGGCAAAGAGATCCTCTGCAGTGCAACGATGCAAGGAGATCCTGTGCGGTGCAACACCGCAAGGTAAACAAATCCTCTGCGGTGAAACGATGCAAGGCAAAGAGATCCTCTGCGGTGCAACAACGCAAACAGATCCTCTGCGTTGCAAGGATGCAATGCAAAGAGATCCTCTGCGGTGAACCTACGCGACGCAAACAAATCCTCTGCGAATAAATGACGCGAGGCAATCAGATCCTCTGCGGTGCAACGACGCAAAGAGATCCTCTGCGGTGCAACGACACGAGGCAAAGAGATCCTCTGCGGTGAAACGACGCGAGGCAAGACATCCTTTGCAGTGCAACAACGCAAAAAAATCCTCTGCGGTGCAAGGACACAAGGCAAAGATATCCTCTGCGGTGCAATGACACAAACATAGTCTCTGCGATGCAATGCAAAGAAATCCTCTGAAAGGCAAATACGCGACACAAACAGAAGCTCTGCGGATGAACGACGTGAGACAAACAGATCCTCTGAGGTGAAATGATGCAAGGCAAACAGATCCTCTGCGGTGTCACGACGCAAGGATATCCTCTGTGATGCAACGACACAAGGAGATCCTCTGCGGTGCAACGATGCAAACAGATCCTCTGCGGTGCAACGATGCAAGCAAAGAGATCCTCTGCTGTGCAACGACGCGAGGCAAAGAGATCCTCTGCAGTGCAACGATGCAAGGAGATCCTGTGCGGTGCAACACCGCGAGGTAAACAAATCCTCTGCGGTGAAACGATGCAAGGCAAGGAGATCCTCTGCGCTGCAACAACGCAAACAGATCCTCTGTGTTGCAAGGATGCAATGCAAAGAGATCCTCTGCGGTGAACCTACGCGACGCAAACAAATCCTCTGCGAATAAATGACGCGAGGCAAACAGATCCTCTGCGGTGCGACGACGCAAAGAGATCCTCTGCGGTGCAATGACGTGAGGCAAACAGATCCTCTGCGGTGTAACGACGCAAAGAGATCCTCTGCGGTGCAACGATGCAAACAGATCCTCTGCGGTGCAACGATGCGAGGAAAAGAGATCCTCTGCTGTGCAACGACGCGAGGCAAAGAGATCCTCTGCAGTGCAACGATGCAAGGAGATCCTGTGCGGTGCAACACCGCGAGGTAAACAAATCCTCTGCGGTGAAACGATGCAAGGCAAAGAGATCCTCTGCGGTGCAACAACGCAAACAGATCCTCTGCGTTGCAAGGATGCAATGCAAAGACATCCTCTGCGGTGAACCTACGCGATGCAAACAAATCCTCTGCGAATAAATGACGTGACGCAAACAGATCCTCTGAGGTGTAAGGATGCGATGCAAAGACATCCTCTGGGGTGCAACTACTCAAAGGCATCCTCTGCGTTGCAAAGACGCGAGGCAAACAGATCCTCTGCGGTGCAACGACGCAAAGAGATCCTCTGCGGTGCAACAACGCAAGGCTATCAGATCCTCTGCGGTGCAACGACGCAAAGAGATCCTCTGCGGTGCAACGACGCGAGGCAAAGAGATCCTCTGCGGTGCAACGACGCAAAGAGATCCTCTGCGGTGCAACGACGCGAGGGAAAGAGATCCTCTGCGGTGCAATGACGCGAGGCAAGACATCCTCTGCAATGCAACGACGCAAAGAGATCCTCTGCGGTGCAATGACGCAAGGCAAAGATATCCTCTGTGATGCAATGATGCAAGGAGATCCTCTGCGGTGCAACGACACAAACAGATTCTCTGCGATGCAAGGATGTGATACAAACAAATCCTCTGAAAGGCAAATACGCGACACAAACAGATGCTCTGCGGAGGAACGACGTGAGGCAAACAGATCCTCTGCGGTGCAACGACGCGAGGCAAAGAGATCCTCTGCGGTGCGACTATGCAAAGAGTTCCTCTGCGGTGCAACGAAGCAAGGAGATCCTGTGCAGTGCAACGATGCGAGGCAAAGATATCCTCTACGGTGCAATGATGCAAGGAGATCCTCTGCGGTGCAACGACACGAGGCAAACAGATCCTCTGCGGTGCAATGACGCGAGGCAAAGAGATCCTCTGGGTGCAACAACTCAAACAGATCCTCTGCGGTGCAATGACGCGAGGCAAAGACATCCTCTGTGGTGCAACGACATGACGCAAGGTGATCCTTTGCAGTGCCACAACGCAAACAGATCCTCTGCGGTGTAAGGATGCGATGCAAAGACATCCTCTGTGGTGCAACTACGCAAAGAGATCCTCTGCGTTGCAAAGACGCGAGGCAATCAGATCCTCTGCGGTGCAACGACGCAAAGAGATCCTCTGCGGTGCAACGACACGAGGCAAAGAGATCCTCTGCGGTTAAACGACACAAGGCAAGACATCCTTTGCAGTGCAACAACGCAAACAAATCCTCTGCGGTGCAAGGACACAAGGCAAAGATATCCTCTGCGGTGCAATGACACAAACATAGTCTCTGCGATGCAATGCAAAGAAATCCTCTGAAAGGCAAATACGCGACACAAACAGAAGCTCTGCGGATGAACGACGTGAGACAAACAGATCCTCTGAGGTGAAATGATGCAAGGCGAACAGATCCTCTGCGGTGTCACGACGCAAGGATATCCTCTGTGGCGCAACGACACAAGGAGATCCTCTGCGGTGCAACGATGCAAAGAGATCCTCTGCGGTGCAACGATGCAAGCAAAGAGATCCTCTGCTGTGCAACGACGCGAGGCAAAGAGATCCTCTGCAGTGCAACGATGCAAGGAGATCCTGTGCGGTGCAACACCGCAAGGTAAACAAATCCTCTGCGGTGAAACGATGCAAGGCAAAGAGATCCTCTGCGGTGCAACAACGCAAACAGATCCTCTGCGTTGCAAGGATGCAATGCAAAGAGATCCTCTGCGGTGAACCTACGCGACGCAAACAAATCCTCTGCGAATAAATGACGCGAGGCAATCAGATCCTCTGCGGTGCAACGACGCAAAGAGATCCTCTGCGGTGCAACGACACGAGGCAAAGAGATCCTCTGCGGTGAAACGACGCGAGGCAAGACATCCTTTGCAGTGCAACAACGCAAAAAAATCCTCTGCGGTGCAAGGACACAAGGCAAAGATATCCTCTGCGGTGCAATGACACAAACATAGTCTCTGCGATGCAATGCAAAGAAATCCTCTGAAAGGCAAATACGCGACACAAACAGAAGCTCTGCGGATGAACGACGTGAGACAAACAGATCCTCTGAGGTGAAATGATGCAAGGCAAACAGATCCTCTGCGGTGTCACGACGCAAGGATATCCTCTGTGATGCAACGACACAAGGAGATCCTCTGCGGTGCAACGATGCAAACAGATCCTCTGCGGTGCAACGATGCAAGCAAAGAGATCCTCTGCTGTGCAACGACGCGAGGCAAAGAGATCCTCTGCAGTGCAACGATGCAAGGAGATCCTGTGCGGTGCAACACCGCGAGGTAAACAAATCCTCTGCGGTGAAACGATGCAAGGCAAGGAGATCCTCTGCGCTGCAACAACGCAAACAGATCCTCTGTGTTGCAAGGATGCAATGCAAAGAGATCCTCTGCGGTGAACCTACGCGACGCAAACAAATCCTCTGCGAATAAATGACGCGAGGCAAACAGATCCTCTGCGGTGCGACGACGCAAAGAGATCCTCTGCGGTGCAATGACGTGAGGCAAACAGATCCTCTGCGGTGTAACGACGCAAAGAGATCCTCTGCGGTGCAACGATGCAAACAGATCCTCTGCGGTGCAACGATGCGAGGAAAAGAGATCCTCTGCTGTGCAACGACGCGAGGCAAAGAGATCCTCTGCAGTGCAACGATGCAAGGAGATCCTGTGCGGTGCAACACCGCGAGGTAAACAAATCCTCTGCGGTGAAACGATGCAAGGCAAAGAGATCCTCTGCGGTGCAACAACGCAAACAGATCCTCTGCGTTGCAAGGATGCAATGCAAAGACATCCTCTGCGGTGAACCTACGCGATGCAAACAAATCCTCTGCGAATAAATGACGTGACGCAAACAGATCCTCTGAGGTGTAAGGATGCGATGCAAAGACATCCTCTGGGGTGCAACTACTCAAAGGCATCCTCTGCGTTGCAAAGACGCGAGGCAAACAGATCCTCTGCGGTGCAACGACGCAAAGAGATCCTCTGCGGTGCAACAACGCAAGGCTATCAGATCCTCTGCGGTGCAACGACGCAAAGAGATCCTCTGCGGTGCAACGACGCGAGGCAAAGAGATCCTCTGCGGTGCAACGACGCAAAGAGATCCTCTGCGGTGCAACGACGCGAGGGAAAGAGATCCTCTGCGGTGCAATGACGCGAGGCAAGACATCCTCTGCAATGCAACGACGCAAAGAGATCCTCTGCGGTGCAATGACGCAAGGCAAAGATATCCTCTGTGATGCAATGATGCAAGGAGATCCTCTGCGGTGCAACGACACAAACAGATTCTCTGCGATGCAAGGATGTGATACAAACAAATCCTCTGAAAGGCAAATACGCGACACAAACAGATGCTCTGCGGAGGAACGACGTGAGGCAAACAGATCCTCTGCGGTGCAACGACGCGAGGCAAAGAGATCCTCTGCGGTGCGACTATGCAAAGAGTTCCTCTGCGGTGCAACGAAGCAAGGAGATCCTGTGCAGTGCAACGATGCGAGGCAAAGATATCCTCTACGGTGCAATGATGCAAGGAGATCCTCTGCGGTGCAACGACACGAGGCAAACAGATCCTCTGCGGTGCAATGACGCGAGGCAAAGAGATCCTCTGGGTGCAACAACTCAAACAGATCCTCTGCGGTGCAATGACGCGAGGCAAAGACATCCTCTGTGGTGCAACGACATGACGCAAGGTGATCCTTTGCAGTGCCACAACGCAAACAGATCCTCTGCGGTGTAAGGATGCGATGCAAAGACATCCTCTGTGGTGCAACTACGCAAAGAGATCCTCTGCGTTGCAAAGACGCGAGGCAATCAGATCCTCTGCGGTGCAACGACGCAAAGAGATCCTCTGCGGTGCAACGACACGAGGCAAAGAGATCCTCTGCGGTTAAACGACACAAGGCAAGACATCCTTTGCAGTGCAACAACGCAAACAAATCCTCTGCGGTGCAAGGACACAAGGCAAAGATATCCTCTGCGGTGCAATGACACAAACATAGTCTCTGCGATGCAATGCAAAGAAATCCTCTGAAAGGCAAATACGCGACACAAACAGAAGCTCTGCGGATGAACGACGTGAGACAAACAGATCCTCTGAGGTGAAATGATGCAAGGCGAACAGATCCTCTGCGGTGTCACGACGCAAGGATATCCTCTGTGGCGCAACGACACAAGGAGATCCTCTGCGGTGCAACGATGCAAAGAGATCCTCTGCGGTGCAACGATGCAAGCAAAGAGATCCTCTGCTGTGCAACGACGCGAGGCAAAGAGATCCTCTGCAGTGCAACGATGCAAGGAGATCCTGTGCGGTGCAACACCGCAAGGTAAACAAATCCTCTGCGGTGAAACGATGCAAGGCAAAGAGATCCTCTGCGGTGCAACAACGCAAACAGATCCTCTGCGTTGCAAGGATGCAATGCAAAGAGATCCTCTGCTATGAACCTACGCGACGCAAACAAATCCTCTGCGAATAAATGACGCGAGGAAAACAGATCCTCTGCGGTGTAAGGATGCGATGCAAAGACATCCTCTGCGCTGCAACTACACAAAGACATCCTCTGCGTTGCAAAGACGCGAGGCAAACAGATCCTCTGCTGTGCAACGACGCGAGTGAAAGAGATCCTCTGCGGTGCAACGACACAAACAGATTCTCTGCGACGCTAGGATGTGATACAAACAAATCCTCTGAAAGGCAAATACGCGACACAAACAGATGCTCTGCGGAGGAACGACGTGAGGCAAACAGATCCTCTGCGTGCAATGACGCGAGGCAAAGAGATCCTCTGCGGTGCGACTATGCAAAGAGTTCCTCTGCGGTGCAACGAAGCAAGGAGATCCTGAGCAGTGCAACGATGCGAGGCAAAGATATCCTCTACGGTGCAATGATGCAAGGAGATCCTCTGCGGTGCAACGACACGAGGCAAACAGATCCTCTGCGGTGCAATGACGCGAGGCAAAGAGATCCTCTGGGTGCAACAACTCAAACAGATCCTCTGCGGTGTAAGGATGCGATGCAAAGACATCCTCTGCGGTGCAATGACACAAAGAGATCCTCTGCGTTGCAAAGACGCGAGGCAATCAGATCCTCTGCGGTGCAACGACGCAAAGAGATCCTCTGCGATGCAA
Source organism: Opisthocomus hoazin (assembly GCF_030867145.1). Classification (NCBI taxonomy): domain Eukaryota; kingdom Metazoa; phylum Chordata; class Aves; order Opisthocomiformes; family Opisthocomidae; genus Opisthocomus; species Opisthocomus hoazin. Next base: position 268,689 of record NC_134433.1, read on the forward strand.
CGACACGAGGCAAAGAGATCCTCTGCGGTGAAACGACACGAGGCAAGACATCCTTTGCAGTGCAACAACGCAAACAAATCCTCTGCGGTGCAAGGACACAAGGCAAAGATATCCTCTGCGGTGCAATGACACAAACATAGTCTCTGCGATGCAATGCAAAGAAATCCTCTGAAAGGCAAATACGCGACACAAACAGAAGCTCTGCGGATGAACGACGTGAGACAAACAGATCCTCTGAGGTGAAATGATGCAAGGTGAACAGATCCTCTGCGGTGTCACGACGCAAGGATATCCTCTGTGGCGCAACGACACAAGGAGATCCTCTGCGGTGCAACGATGCAAACAGATCCTCTGCGGTGCAACGATGCAAGCAAAGAGATCCTCTGCTGTGCAACGACGCGAGGCAAAGAGATCCTCTGCAGTGCAACGATGCAAGGAGATCCTGTGCGGTGCAACACCGCGAGGTAAACAGATCCTCTGCGGTGCAACGACGCAAAGAGATCCTCTGCGGTGCAACAACGGAAGGCAAAGAAATCCTCTGCGGTGCAACGACGCAAAGAGATCCTCTGCGGTGCAACAACGCAAAAAGATCCTCTGCGGTGCAATGACGCAAGGCAAAGATATCCTCTGTGATGCAATGATGCAAGGAGATCCTCTGCGGTGCAACGACACAAACAGATTCTCTGCAATGCAAGGATGTGATACAAACAAATCCTCTGAAAGGCAAATACGCGACACAAACAGATGCTCTGCGGAGGAACGACGCGAGGCAAACAGATCCTCTGCGGTGCAACGACGCGAGGCAAAGAGATCCTCTGCGGTGCGACTATGCAAAGAGTTCCTCTGCGGTGCAACGAAGCATAGAGATCCTGTGCAGTGCAACGATGCGAGGCAAAGATATCCTCTGCAGTGCAACGATGCAAGGAGATCCTCTGCGGTGCAACGACATGAGGCAAACAGATCCTCTGCGGTGCAATGACACAAGGAGATCCTCTACAGTGCAACGACACGAGGCAAACAGATCCTCTGCAGTGCAATGACGCGAGGCAAAGAGATCCTCTGGGTGCAACAACGCAAACAGATCCTCTGCGGTGCAATGACGCAAGGCAAAGATATCCTCTGCGGTGCGACTATGCAAAGAGTTCCTCTGCGGTGCAACGACACAAGGAGATCCTCTGCGGTGCAACGATGCAAACAGATCCTCTGCGGTGCAACGATGCGAGGCAAAGAGATCCTCTGCTGTGCAACGACGCGAGGCAAAGAGATCCTCTGCAGTGCAACGATGCAAGGAGATCCTGTGCGGTGCAACACCGCGAGGTAAACAAATCCTCTGCGGTGAAACGATGCAAGGCAAAGAGATCCTCTGCGGTGCAACAACGCAAACAGATCCTCTGCGTTGCAAGGATGCAATGCAAAGACATCCTCTGCGGTGAACCTACGCGATGCAAACAAATCCTCTGCGAATAAATGACGTGACGCAAACAGATCCTCTGAGGTGTAAGGATGCGATGCAAAGACATCCTCTGGGGTGCAACTACTCAAAGGCATCCTCTGCGTTGCAAAGACGCGAGGCAAACAGATCCTCTGCGGTGCAACGACGCAAAGAGATCCTCTGCGGTGCAACAACGCAAGGCTATCAGATCCTCTGCGGTGCAACGACGCAAAGAGATCCTCTGCGGTGCAACGACGCGAGGCAAAGAGATCCTCTGCGGTGCAACGACGCAAAGAGATCCTCTGCGGTGCAACGACGCGAGGGAAAGAGATCCTCTGCGGTGCAATGACGCGAGGCAAGACATCCTCTGCAATGCAACGACGCAAAGAGATCCTCTGCGGTGCAATGACGCAAGGCAAAGATATCCTCTGTGATGCAATGATGCAAGGAGATCCTCTGCGGTGCAACGACACAAACAGATTCTCTGCGATGCAAGGATGTGATACAAACAAATCCTCTGAAAGGCAAATACGCGACACAAACAGATGCTCTGCGGAGGAACGACGTGAGGCAAACAGATCCTCTGCGGTGCAACGACGCGAGGCAAAGAGATCCTCTGCGGTGCGACTATGCAAAGAGTTCCTCTGCGGTGCAACGAAGCAAGGAGATCCTGTGCAGTGCAACGATGCGAGGCAAAGATATCCTCTACGGTGCAATGATGCAAGGAGATCCTCTGCGGTGCAACGACACGAGGCAAACAGATCCTCTGCGGTGCAATGACGCGAGGCAAAGAGATCCTCTGGGTGCAACAACTCAAACAGATCCTCTGCGGTGCAATGACGCGAGGCAAAGACATCCTCTGTGGTGCAACGACATGACGCAAGGTGATCCTTTGCAGTGCCACAACGCAAACAGATCCTCTGCGGTGTAAGGATGCGATGCAAAGACATCCTCTGCGGTGCAATGACACAAAGAGATCCTCTGCGTTGCAAAGACGCGAGGCAATCAGATCCTCTGCGGTGCAACGACGCAAAGAGATCCTCTGCGATGCAACGACACGAGGCAAAGAGATCCTCTGCGGTGAAACGACACGAGGCAAGACATCCTTTGCAGTGCAACAACGCAAACAAATCCTCTGCGGTGCAAGGACACAAGGCAAAGATATCCTCTGCGGTGCAATGACACAAACATAGTCTCTGCGATGCAATGCAAAGAAATCCTCTGAAAGGCAAATACGCGACACAAACAGAAGCTCTGCGGATGAACGACGTGAGACAAACAGATCCTCTGAGGTGAAATGATGCAAGGCGAACAGATCCTCTGCGGTGTCACGACGCAAGGATATCCTCTGTGGCGCAACGACACAAGGAGATCCTCTGCGGTGCAACGATGCAAACAGATCCTCTGCGGTGCAACGATGCAAGCAAAGAGATCCTCTGCTGTGCAACGACGCGAGGCAAAGAGATCCTCTGCAGTGCAACGATGCAAGGAGATCCTGTGCGGTGCAACACCGCAAGGTAAACAAATCCTCTGCGGTGAAACGATGCAAGGCAAAGAGATCCTCTGCGGTGCAACAACGCAAACAGATCCTCTGCGTTGCAAGGATGCAATGCAAAGAGATCCTCTGCGATGAACCTACGCGATGCAAACAAATCCTCTGCGAATAAATGACGCGAGGCAAACAGATCCTCTGCGGTGTAAGGATGCGATGCAAAGACATCCTCTGCGCTGCAACTACACAAAGACATCCTCTGCGTTGCAAAGACGCGAGGCAAACAGATCCTCTGCTGTGCAACAACGCGAGTGAAAGAGATCCTCTGCGGTGCAACGACGCGAGGCAAAGAGATCCTCTGCGGTGCAATGACGCGAGGCAAGACATCCTCTGCAATGCAACGACGCAAAGAGATCCTCTGCGGTGCAACAACGCAAGGCAAGCAGATCCTCTGCGGTGCAACGATGCAAAGAGATCCTCTGCGGTGCAACGACACGAGGCAAACAGATCCTCTGCGGTGCAACGACGCAAAGAGATCCTCTGCGGTGCAACAACGGAAGGCAAAGAAATCCTCTGCGGTGCAACGACACAAAGAGATCCTCTGCGGTGCAACAACGCAAAAAGATCCTCTGCGGTGCAATGACGCAAGGCAAAGATATCCTCTGTGATGCAATGATGCAAGGAGATCCTCTGCGGTGCAACGACACAAACAGATTCTCTGCAATGCAAGGATGTGATACAAACAAATCCTCTGAAAGGCAAATACGCGACACAAACAGATGCTCTGCGGAGGAACGACGCGAGGCAAACAGATCCTCTGCAGTGCAACGACGCGAGGCAAAGAGATCCTCTGCGGTGCGACTATGCAAAGAGTTCCTCTGCGGTGCAACGAAGCATAGAGATCCTGTGCAGTGCAACGATGCGAGGCAAAGATATCCTCTGCAGTGCAACGATGCAAGGAGATCCTCTGCGGTGCAACGACACGAGGCAAACAGATCCTCTGCGGTGCAATGACACAAGGAGATCCTCTACAGTGCAACGACACGAGGCAAACAGATCCTCTGCAGTGCAATGACGCGAGGCAAAGAGATCCTCTGGGTGCAACAACGCAAACAGATCCTCTGCGGTGCAATGACGCAAGGCAAAGATATCCTCTGCGGTGCGACTATGCAAAGAGTTCCTCTGCGGTGCAACGACACAAGGAGATCCTCTGCGGTGCAACGATGCAAACAGATCCTCTGCGGTGCAACGATGCGAGGCAAAGAGATCCTCTGCTGTGCAACGACGCGAGGCAAAGAGATCCTCTGCAGTGCAACGATGCAAGGAGATCCTGTGCGGTGCAACACCGCGAGGTAAACAAATCCTCTGCGGTGAAACGATGCAAGGCAAAGAGATCCTCTGCGGTGCAACAACGCAAACAGATCCTCTGCGTTGCAAGGATGCAATGCAAAGAGATCCTCTGCGGTGAACCTACGCGATGCAAACAAATCCTCTGCGAATAAATGACGTGACGCAAACAGATCCTCTGAGGTGTAAGGATGCGATGCAAAGACATCCTCTGGGGTGCAACTACTCAAAGGCATCCTCTGCGTTGCAAAGACGCGAGGCAAACAGATTCTCTGCGGTGCAACGACGCAAAGAGATCCTCTGCGGTGCAACAACGCAAGGCAAGCAGATCCTCTGCGGTGCAACGACGCAAAGAGATCCTCTGCGGTGCAACGACACGAGGGAAAGAGATCCTCTGCGGTGCAATGACGCGAGGCAAGACATACTCTGCAATGCAACGACGCAAAGAGATCCTCTGCGGTGCAATGACGCAAGGCAAAGATATCCTCTGTGATGCAATGATGCAAGGAGATCCTCTGCGGTGCAACGACACAAACAGATTCTCTGCGATGCAAGGATGTGATACAAACAAATCCTCTGAAAGGCAAATACGCGACACAAACAGATGCTCTGCGGAGGAACGACGTGAGGCAAACAGATCCTCTGCGGTGCAACGACGCGAGGCAAAGAGATCCTCTGCGGTGCGACTATGCAAAGAGTTCCTCTGCGGTGCAACGAAGCAAGGAGATCCTGTGCAGTGCAACGATGCGAGGCAAAGATATCCTCTACGGTGCAATGATGCAAGGAGATCCTCTGCGGTGCAACGACACGAGGCAAACAGATCCTCTGCGGTGCAATGACGCGAGGCAAAGAGATCCTCTGGGTGCAACAACTCAAACAGATCCTCTGCGGTGCAATGACGCGAGGCAAAGACATCCTCTGTGGTGCAACGACATGACACAAGGTGATCCTCTGCAGTGCCACAACGCAAACAGATCCTCTGCGGTGTAAGGATGCGATGCAAAGACATCCTCTGTGGTGCAACTACGCAAAGAGATCCTCTGCGTTGCAAAGACGCGAGGCAATCAGATCCTCTGCGGTGCAACGACGCAAAGAGATCCTCTGCGGTGCAACGACACGAGGCAAAGAGATCCTCTGCGGTTAAACGACACGAGGCAAGACATCCTTTGCAGTGCAACAACGCAAACAAATCCTCTGCGGTGCAAGGACACAAGGCAAAGATATCCTCTGCGGTGCAATGACACAAACATAGTCTCTGCGATGCAATGCAAAGAAATCCTCTGAAAGGCAAATACGCGACACAAACAGAAGCTCTGCGGATGAACGACGTGAGACAAACAGATCCTCTGAGGTGAAATGATGCAAGGCAAACAGATCCTCTGCGGTGTCACGACGCAAGGATATCCTCTGTGGCGCAACGACACAAGGAGATCCTCTGCGGTGCAACGATGCAAACAGATCCTCTGCGGTGCAACGATGCAAGCAAAGAGATCCTCTGCTGTGCAACGACGCGAGGCAAAGAGATCCTCTGCAGTGCAACGATGCAAGGAGATCCTGTGCGGTGCAACACCGCGAGGTAAACAAATCCTCTGCGGTGAAACGATGCAAGGCAAGGAGATCCTCTGCGCTGCAACAACGCAAACAGATCCTCTGTGTTGCAAGGATGCAATGCAAAGAGATCCTCTGCGGTGAACCTACGCGACGCAAACAAATCCTCTGCGAATAAATGACGCGAGGCAAACAGATCCTCTGCGGTGCAACGACGCAAAGAGATCCTCTGCGGTGCAATGACGTGAGGCAAACAGATCCTCTGCGGTGTAACGACGCAAAGAGATCCTCTGCGGTGCAACGATGCAAACAGATCCTCTGCGGTGCAACGATGCGAGGAAAAGAGATCCTCTGCTGTGCAACGACGCGAGGCAAAGAGATCCTCTGCAGTGCAACGATGCAAGGAGATCCTGTGCGGTGCAACACCGCGAGGTAAACAAATCCTCTGCGGTGAAACGATGCAAGGCAAAGAGATCCTCTGCGGTGCAACAACGCAAACAGATCCTCTGCGTTGCAAGGATGCAATGCAAAGACATCCTCTGCGGTGAACCTACGCGATGCAAACAAATCCTCTGCGAATAAATGACGTGACGCAAACAGATCCTCTGAGGTGTAAGGATGCGATGCAAAGACATCCTCTGGGGTGCAACTACACAAAGACATCCTCTGCGTTGCAAAGACGCGAGGCAAACAGATCCTCTGCGGTGCAACGACGCAAAGAGATCCTCTGCGGTGCAACAACGCAAGGCTATCAGATCCTCTGCGGTGCAACGACGCAAAGAGATCCTCTGCGGTGCAACGACGCGAGGCAAAGAGATCCTCTGCGGTGCAACGACGCAAAGAGATCCTCTGCGGTGCAACGACGCGAGGGAAAGAGATCCTCTGCGGTGCAATGACGCGAGGCAAGACATCCTCTGCAATGCAACGACGCAAAGAGATCCTCTGCGGTGCAATGACGCAAGGCAAAGATATCCTCTGTGATGCAATGATGCAAGGAGATCCTCTGCGGTGCAACGACACAAACAGATTCTCTGCGATGCAAGGATGTGATACAAACAAATCCTCTGAAAGGCAAATACGCGACACAAACAGATGCTCTGCGGAGGAACGACGTGAGGCAAACAGATCCTCTGTGGTGCAACGACGCGAGGCAAAGAGATCCTCTGCGGTGCGACTATGCAAAGAGTTCCTCTGCGGTGCAACGAAGCAAGGAGATCCTGTGCAGTGCAACGATGCGAGGCAAAGATATCCTCTACGGTGCAATGATGCAAGGAGATCCTCTGCGGTGCAACGACACGAGGCAAACAGATCCTCTGCGGTGCAATGACGCGAGGCAAAGAGATCCTCTGGGTGCAACAACTCAAACAGATCCTCTGCGGTGCAATGACGCGAGGCAAAGACATCCTCTGTGGTGCAACGACATGACGCAAGGTGATCCTTTGCAGTGCCACAACGCAAACAGATCCTCTGCAGTGTAAGGATGCGATGCAAAGACATCCTCTGTGGTGCAACTACGCAAAGAGATCCTCTGCGTTGCAAAGACGCGAGGCAATCAGATCCTCTGCGGTGCAACGACGCAAAGAGATCCTCTGCGGTGCAACGACACGAGGCAAAGAGATCCTCTGCGGTTAAACGACACGAGGCAAGACATCCTTTGCAGTGCAACAACGCAAACAAATCCTCTGCGGTGCAAGGACACAAGGCAAAGATATCCTCTGCGGTGCAATGACACAAACATAGTCTCTGCGATGCAATGCAAAGAAATCCTCTGAAAGGCAAATACGCGACACAAACAGAAGCTCTGCGGATGAACGACGTGAGACAAACAGATCCTCTGAGGTGAAATGATGCAAGGCAAACAGATCCTCTGCGGTGTCACGACGCAAGGATATCCTCTGTGGCGCAACGACACAAGGAGATCCTCTGCGGTGCAACGATGCAAACAGATCCTCTGCGGTGCAACGATGCAAGCAAAGAGATCCTCTGCTGTGCAACGACGCGAGGCAAAGAGATCCTCTGCAGTGCAACGATGCAAGGAGATCCTGTGCGGTGCAACACCGCGAGGTAAACAAATCCTCTGCGGTGAAACGATGCAAGGCAAGGAGATCCTCTGCGCTGCAACAACGCAAACAGATCCTCTGTGTTGCAAGGATGCAATGCAAAGAGATCCTCTGCGGTGAACCTACGCGACGCAAACAAATCCTCTGCGAATAAATGACGCGAGGCAAACAGATCCTCTGCGGTGCAACGACGCAAAGAGATCCTCTGCGGTGCAATGACGTGAGGCAAACAGATCCTCTGCGGTGTAACGACGCAAAGAGATCCTCTGCGGTGCAACGATGCAAACAGATCCTCTGCGGTGCAACGATGCGAGGAAAAGAGATCCTCTGCTGTGCAACGACGCGAGGCAAAGAGATCCTCTGCAGTGCAACGATGCAAGGAGATCCTGTGCGGTGCAACACCGCGAGGTAAACAAATCCTCTGCGGTGAAACGATGCAAGGCAAAGAGATCCTCTGCGGTGCAACAACGCAAACAGATCCTCTGCGTTGCAAGGATGCAATGCAAAGACATCCTCTGCGGTGAACCTACGCGATGCAAACAAATCCTCTGCGAATAAATGACGTGACGCAAACAGATCCTCTGAGGTGTAAGGATGCGATGCAAAGACATCCTCTGGGGTGCAACTACACAAAGACATCCTCTGCGTTGCAAAGACGCGAGGCAAACAGATCCTCTGCGGTGCAACGACGCAAAGAGATCCTCTGCGGTGCAACAACGCAAGGCTATCAGATCCTCTGCGGTGCAACGACGCAAAGAGATCCTCTGCGGTGCAACGACGCGAGGCAAACAGATCCTCTGCGGTGCAACGACGCAAAGAGATCCTCTGCGGTGCAACGACGCGAGGGAAAGAGATCCTCTGCGGTGCAATGACGCGAGGCAAGACATCCTCTGCAATGCAACGACGCAAAGAGATCCTCTGCGGTGCAATGACGCAAGGCAAAGATATCCTCTGTGATGCAATGATGCAAGGAGATCCTCTGCGGTGCAACGACACAAACAGATTCTCTGCGATGCAAGGATGTGATACAAACAAATCCTCTGAAAGGCAAATACGCGACACAAACAGATGCTCTGCGGAGGAACGACGTGAGGCAAACAGATCCTCTGTGGTGCAACGACGCGAGGCAAAGAGATCCTCTGCGGTGCGACTATGCAAAGAGTTCCTCTGCGGTGCAACGAAGCAAGGAGATCCTGTGCAGTGCAACGATGCGAGGCAAAGATATCCTCTACGGTGCAATGATGCAAGGAGATCCTCTGCGGTGCAACGACACGAGGCAAACAGATCCTCTGCGGTGCAATGACGCGAGGCAAAGAGATCCTCTGGGTGCAACAACTCAAACAGATCCTCTGCGGTGCAATGACGCGAGGCAAAGACATCCTCTGTGGTGCAACGACATGACGCAAGGTGATCCTTTGCAGTGCCACAACGCAAACAGATCCTCTGCGGTGTAAGGATGCGATGCAAAGACATCCTCTGTGGTGCAACTACGCAAAGAGATCCTCTGCGTTGCAAAGACGCGAGGCAATCAGATCCTCTGCGGTGCAACGACGCAAAGAGATCCTCTGCGGTGCAACGACACGAGGCAAAGAGATCCTCTGCGGTTAAACGACACAAGGCAAGACATCCTTTGCAGTGCAACAACGCAAACAAATCCTCTGCGGTGCAAGGACACAAGGCAAAGATATCCTCTGCGGTGCAATGACACAAACATAGTCTCTGCGATGCAATGCAAAGAAATCCTCTGAAAGGCAAATACGCGACACAAACAGAAGCTCTGCGGATGAACGACGTGAGACAAACAGATCCTCTGAGGTGAAATGATGCAAGGCAAACAGATCCTCTGCGGTGTCACGACGCAAGGATATCCTCTGTGGCGCAACGACACAAGGAGATCCTCTGCGGTGCAACGATGCAAACAGATCCTCTGCGGTGCAACGATGCAAGCAAAGAGATCCTCTGCTGTGCAACGACGCGAGGCAAAGAGATCCTCTGCAGTGCAACGATGCAAGGAGATCCTGTGCGGTGCAACACCGCAAGGTAAACAAATCCTCTGCGGTGAAACGATGCAAGGCAAAGAGATCCTCTGCGGTGCAACAACGCAAACAGATCCTCTGCGTTGCAAGGATGCAATGCAAAGAGATCCTCTGCTATGAACCTACGCGACGCAAACAAATCCTCTGCGAATAAATGACGCGAGGAAAACAGATCCTCTGCGGTGTAAGGATGCGATGCAAAGACATCCTCTGCGCTGCAACTACACAAAGACATCCTCTGCGTTGCAAAGACGCGAGGCAAACAGATCCTCTGCTGTGCAACGACGCGAGTGAAAGAGATCCTCTGCGGTGCAACGACACAAACAGATTCTCTGCGACGCTAGGATGTGATACAAACAAATCCTCTGAAAGGCAAATACGCGACACAAACAGATGCTCTGCGGAGGAACGACGTGAGGCAAACAGATCCTCTGCGTGCAATGACGCGAGGCAAAGAGATCCTCTGCGGTGCGACTATGCAAAGAGTTCCACTGCGGTGCCACGAAGCAAGGAGATCCTGAGCAGTGCAACGATGCGAGGCAAAGATATCCTCTACGGTGCAATGATGCAAGGAGATCCTCTGCGGTGCAACGACACGAGGCAAACAGATCCTCTGCGGTGCAATGACGCGAGGCAAAGAGATCCTCTGGGTGCAACAACTCAAACAGATCCTCTGCGGTGTAAGGATGCGATGCAAAGACATCCTCTGCGGTGCAATGACACAAAGAGATCCTCTGCGTTGCAAAGACGCGAGGCAATCAGATCCTCTGCGGTGCAACGACGCAAAGAGATCCTCTGCGATGCAACGACACGAGGCAAAGAGATCCTCTGCGGTGAAACGACACGAGGCAAGACATCCTTTGCAGTGCAACAACGCAAACAAATCCTCTGCGGTGCAAGGACACAAGGCAAAGATATCCTCTGCGGTGCAATGACACAAACATAGTCTCTGCGATGCAATGCAAAGAAATCCTCTGAAAGGCAAATACGCGACACAAACAGAAGCTCTGCGGATGAACGACGTGAGACAAACAGATCCTCTGAGGTGAAATGATGCAAGGCGAACAGATCCTCTGCGGTGTCACGACGCAAGGATATCCTCTGTGGCGCAACGACACAAGGAGATCCTCTGCGGTGCAACGATGCAAACAGATCCTCTGCGGTGCAACGATGCAAGCAAAGAGATCCTCTGCTGTGCAACGACGCGAGGCAAAGAGATCCTCTGCAGTGCAACGATGCAAGGAGATCCTGTGCGGTGCAACACCGCAAAGTAAACAAATCCTCTGCGGTGCAACGATGCAAGGCAAAGAGATCCTCTGCGGTGCAACGACGCGAGGCAAGACATCCTCTGCAATGCAACGACGCAAAGAGATCCTCTGCGGTGCAACAACGCAAGGCAAGCAGATCCTCTGCGGTGCAACGATGCAAAGAGATCCTCTGCGGTGCAACGACACGAGGCAAACAGATCCTCTGCGGTGCAACGACGCAAAGAGATCCTCTGCGGTGCAACAACGGAAGGCAAAGAAATCCTCTGCGGTGCAACGACGCAAAGAGATCCTCTGCGGTGCAACAACGCAAAAAGATCCTCTGCGGTGCAATGACGCAAGGCAAAGATATCCTCTGTGATGCAATGATGCAAGGAGATCCTCTGCGGTGCAACGACACAAACAGATTCTCTGCAATGCAAGGATGTGATACAAACAAATCCTCTGAAAGGCAAATACGCGACACAAACAGATGCTCTGCGGAGGAACGACGCGAGGCAAACAGATCCTCTGCGGTGCAACGACGCGAGGCAAAGAGATCCTCTGCGGTGCGACTATGCAAAGAGTTCCTCTGCGGTGCAACGAAGCATAGAGATCCTGTGCAGTGCAACGATGCGAGGCAAAGATATCCTCTGCAGTGCAACGATGCAAGGAGATCCTCTGCGGTGCAACGACATGAGGCAAACAGATCCTCTGCGGTGCAATGACACAAGGAGATCCTCTACAGTGCAACGACACGAGGCAAACAGATCCTCTGCAGTGCAATGACGCGAGGCAAAGAGATCCTCTGGGTGCAACAACGCAAACAGATCCTCTGCGGTGCAATGACGCAAGGCAAAGATATCCTCTGCGGTGCGACTATGCAAAGAGTTCCTCTGCGGTGCAACGACACAAGGAGATCCTCTGCGGTGCAACGATGCAAACAGATCCTCTGCGGTGCAACGATGCGAGGCAAAGAGATCCTCTGCTGTGCAACGACGCGAGGCAAAGAGATCCTCTGCAGTGCAACGATGCAAGGAGATCCTGTGCGGTGCAACACCGCGAGGTAAACAAATCCTCTGCGGTGAAACGATGCAAGGCAAAGAGATCCTCTGCGGTGCAACAACGCAAACAGATCCTCTGCATTGCAAGGATGCAATGCAAAGAGATCCTCTGCGGTGAACCTACGCGATGCAAACAAATCCTCTGCGAATAAATGACGTGACGCAAACAGATCCTCTGAGGTGTAAGGATGCGATGCAAAGACATCCTCTGGGGTGCAACTACTCAAAGGCATCCTCTGCGTTGCAAAGACGCGAGGCAAACAGATCCTCTGCGGTGCAACGACGCAAAGAGATCCTCTGCGGTGCAACAACGCAAGGCAAGCAGATCCTCTGCGGTGCAACGACGCAAAGAGATCCTCTGCGGTGCAACGACACGAGGGAAAGAGATCCTCTGCGGTGCAATGACGCGAGGCAAGACATCCTCTGCAATGCAACGACGCAAAGAGATCCTCTGCGGTGCAATGACGCAAGGCAAAGATATCCTCTGTGATGCAATGATGCAAGGAGATCCTCTGCGGTGCAACGACACAAACAGATTCTCTGCGATGCAAGGATGTGATACAAACAAATCCTCTGAAAGGCAAATACGCGACACAAACAGATGCTCTGCGGAGGAACGACGTGAGGCAAACAGATCCTCTGCGGTGCAACGACGCGAGGCAAAGAGATCCTCTGCGGTGCGACTATGCAAAGAGTTCCTCTGCGGTGCAACGAAGCAAGGAGATCCTGTGCAGTGCAACGATGCGAGGCAAAGATATCCTCTACGGTGCAATGATGCAAGGAGATCCTCTGCGGTGCAACGACACGAGGCAAACAGATCCTCTGCGGTGCAATGACGCGAGGCAAAGAGATCCTCTGGGTGCAACAACTCAAACAGATCCTCTGCGGTGCAATGACGCGAGGCAAAGACATCCTCTGTGGTGCAACGACATGACGCAAGGTGATCCTTTGCAGTGCCACAACGCAAACAGATCCTCTGCGGTGTAAGGATGCGATGCAAAGACATCCTCTGTGGTGCAACTACGCAAAGAGATCCTCTGCGTTGCAAAGACGCGAGGCAATCAGATCCTCTGCGGTGCAACGACGCAAAGAGATCCTCTGCGGTGCAACGACACGAGGCAAAGAGATCCTCTGCGGTTAAACGACACAAGGCAAGACATCCTTTGCAGTGCAACAACGCAAACAAATCCTCTGCGGTGCAAGGACACAAGGCAAAGATATCCTCTGCGGTGCAATGACACAAACATAGTCTCTGCGATGCAATGCAAAGAAATCCTCTGAAAGGCAAATACGCGACACAAACAGAAGCTCTGCGGATGAACGACGTGAGACAAACAGATCCTCTGAGGTGAAATGATGCAAGGCGAACAGATCCTCTGCGGTGTCACGACGCAAGGATATCCTCTGTGGCGCAACGACACAAGGAGATCCTCTGCGGTGCAACGATGCAAAGAGATCCTCTGCGGTGCAACGATGCAAGCAAAGAGATCCTCTGCTGTGCAACGACGCGAGGCAAAGAGATCCTCTGCAGTGCAACGATGCAAGGAGATCCTGTGCGGTGCAACACCGCAAGGTAAACAAATCCTCTGCGGTGAAACGATGCAAGGCAAAGAGATCCTCTGCGGTGCAACAACGCAAACAGATCCTCTGCGTTGCAAGGATGCAATGCAAAGAGATCCTCTGCTATGAACCTACGCGACGCAAACAAATCCTCTGCGAATAAATGACGCGAGGAAAACAGATCCTCTGCGGTGTAAGGATGCGATGCAAAGACATCCTCTGCGCTGCAACTACACAAAGACATCCTCTGCGTTGCAAAGACGCGAGGCAAACAGATCCTCTGCTGTGCAACGACGCGAGTGAAAGAGATCCTCTGCGGTGCAACGACACAAACAGATTCTCTGCGACGCTAGGATGTGATACAAACAAATCCTCTGAAAGGCAAATACGCGACACAAACAGATGCTCTGCGGAGGAACGACGTGAGGCAAACAGATCCTCTGCGTGCAATGACGCGAGGCAAAGAGATCCTCTGCGGTGCGACTATGCAAAGAGTTCCTCTGCGGTGCAACGAAGCAAGGAGATCCTGAGCAGTGCAACGATGCGAGGCAAAGATATCCTCTACGGTGCAATGATGCAAGGAGATCCTCTGCGGTGCAACGACACGAGGCAAACAGATCCTCTGCGGTGCAATGACGCGAGGCAAAGAGATCCTCTGGGTGCAACAACTCAAACAGATCCTCTGCGGTGTAAGGATGCGATGCAAAGACATCCTCTGCGGTGCAATGACACAAAGAGATCCTCTGCGTTGCAAAGACGCGAGGCAATCAGATCCTCTGCGGTGCAACGACGCAAAGAGATCCTCTGCGATGCAACGACACGAGGCAAAGAGATCCTCTGCGGTGAAACGACACGAGGCAAGACATCCTTTGCAGTGCAACAACGCAAACAAATCCTCTGCGGTGCAAGGACACAAGGCAAAGATATCCTCTGCGGTGCAATGACACAAACATAGTCTCTGCGATGCAATGCAAAGAAATCCTCTGAAAGGCAAATACGCGACACAAACAGAAGCTCTGCGGATGAACGACGTGAGACAAACAGATCCTCTGAGGTGAAATGATGCAAGGTGAACAGATCCTCTGCGGTGTCACGACGCAAGGATATCCTCTGTGGCGCAACGACACAAGGAGATCCTCTGCGGTGCAACGATGCAAACAGATCCTCTGCGGTGCAACGATGCAAGCAAAGAGATCCTCTGCTGTGCAACGACGCGAGGCAAAGAGATCCTCTGCAGTGCAACGATGCAAGGAGATCCTGTGCGGTGCAACACCGCGAGGTAAACAGATCCTCTGCGGTGCAACGACGCAAAGAGATCCTCTGCGGTGCAACAACGGAAGGCAAAGAAATCCTCTGCGGTGCAACGACGCAAAGAGATCCTCTGCGGTGCAACAACGCAAAAAGATCCTCTGCGGTGCAATGACGCAAGGCAAAGATATCCTCTGTGATGCAATGATGCAAGGAGATCCTCTGCGGTGCAACGACACAAACAGATTCTCTGCAATGCAAGGATGTGATACAAACAAATCCTCTGAAAGGCAAATACGCGACACAAACAGATGCTCTGCGGAGGAACGACGCGAGGCAAACAGATCCTCTGCGGTGCAACGACGCGAGGCAAAGAGATCCTCTGCGGTGCGACTATGCAAAGAGTTCCTCTGCGGTGCAACGAAGCATAGAGATCCTGTGCAGTGCAACGATGCGAGGCAAAGATATCCTCTGCAGTGCAACGATGCAAGGAGATCCTCTGCGGTGCAACGACATGAGGCAAACAGATCCTCTGCGGTGCAATGACACAAGGAGATCCTCTACAGTGCAACGACACGAGGCAAACAGATCCTCTGCAGTGCAATGACGCGAGGCAAAGAGATCCTCTGGGTGCAACAACGCAAACAGATCCTCTGCGGTGCAATGACGCAAGGCAAAGATATCCTCTGCGGTGCGACTATGCAAAGAGTTCCTCTGCGGTGCAACGACACAAGGAGATCCTCTGCGGTGCAACGATGCAAACAGATCCTCTGCGGTGCAACGATGCGAGGCAAAGAGATCCTCTGCTGTGCAACGACGCGAGGCAAAGAGATCCTCTGCAGTGCAACGATGCAAGGAGATCCTGTGCGGTGCAACACCGCGAGGTAAACAAATCCTCTGCGGTGAAACGATGCAAGGCAAAGAGATCCTCTGCGGTGCAACAACGCAAACAGATCCTCTGCGTTGCAAGGATGCAATGCAAAGACATCCTCTGCGGTGAACCTACGCGATGCAAACAAATCCTCTGCGAATAAATGACGTGACGCAAACAGATCCTCTGAGGTGTAAGGATGCGATGCAAAGACATCCTCTGGGGTGCAACTACTCAAAGGCATCCTCTGCGTTGCAAAGACGCGAGGCAAACAGATCCTCTGCGGTGCAACGACGCAAAGAGATCCTCTGCGGTGCAACAACGCAAGGCTATCAGATCCTCTGCGGTGCAACGACGCAAAGAGATCCTCTGCGGTGCAACGACGCGAGGCAAAGAGATCCTCTGCGGTGCAACGACGCAAAGAGATCCTCTGCGGTGCAACGACGCGAGGGAAAGAGATCCTCTGCGGTGCAATGACGCGAGGCAAGACATCCTCTGCAATGCAACGACGCAAAGAGATCCTCTGCGGTGCAATGACGCAAGGCAAAGATATCCTCTGTGATGCAATGATGCAAGGAGATCCTGTGCGGTGCAACGACACAAACAGATTCTCTGCGATGCAAGGATGTGATACAAACAAATCCTCTGAAAGGCAAATACGCGACACAAACAGATGCTCTGCGGAGGAACGACGTGAGGCAAACAGATCCTCTGCGGTGCAACGACGCGAGGCAAAGAGATCCTCTGCGGTGCGACTATGCAAAGAGTTCCTCTGCGGTGCAACGAAGCAAGGAGATCCTGTGCAGTGCAACGATGCGAGGCAAAGATATCCTCTACGGTGCAATGATGCAAGGAGATCCTCTGCGGTGCAACGACACGAGGCAAACAGATCCTCTGCGGTGCAATGACGCGAGGCAAAGAGATCCTCTGGGTGCAACAACTCAAACAGATCCTCTGCGGTGCAATGACGCGAGGCAAAGACATCCTCTGTGGTGCAACGACATGACGCAAGGTGATCCTTTGCAGTGCCACAACGCAAACAGATCCTCTGCGGTGTAAGGATGCGATGCAAAGACATCCTCTGCGGTGCAATGACACAAAGAGATCCTCTGCGTTGCAAAGACGCGAGGCAATCAGATCCTCTGCGGTGCAACGACGCAAAGAGATCCTCTGCGATGCAACGACACGAGGCAAAGAGATCCTCTGCGGTGAAACGACACGAGGCAAGACATCCTTTGCAGTGCAACAACGCAAACAAATCCTCTGCGGTGCAAGGACACAAGGCAAAGATATCCTCTGCGGTGCAATGACACAAACATAGTCTCTGCGATGCAATGCAAAGAAATCCTCTGAAAGGCAAATACGCGACACAAACAGAAGCTCTGCGGATGAACGACGTGAGACAAACAGATCCTCTGAGGTGAAATGATGCAAGGCGAACAGATCCTCTGCGGTGTCACGACGCAAGGATATCCTCTGTGGCGCAACGACACAAGGAGATCCTCTGCGGTGCAACGATGCAAACAGATCCTCTGCGGTGCAACGATGCAAGCAAAGAGATCCTCTGCTGTGCAACGACGCGAGGCAAAGAGATCCTCTGCAGTGCAACGATGCAAGGAGATCCTGTGCGGTGCAACACCGCAAGGTAAACAAATCCTCTGCGGTGAAACGATGCAAGGCAAAGAGATCCTCTGCGGTGCAACAACGCAAACAGATCCTCTGCGTTGCAAGGATGCAATGCAAAGAGATCCTCTGCGATGAACCTACGCGATGCAAACAAATCCTCTGCGAATAAATGACGCGAGGCAAACAGATCCTCTGCGGTGTAAGGATGCGATGCAAAGACATCCTCTGCGCTGCAACTACACAAAGACATCCTCTGCGTTGCAAAGACGCGAGGCAAACAGATCCTCTGCTGTGCAACAACGCGAGTGAAAGAGATCCTCTGCGGTGCAACGACGCGAGGCAAAGAGATCCTCTGCGGTGCAATGACGCGAGGCAAGACATCCTCTGCAATGCAACGACGCAAAGAGATCCTCTGCGGTGCAACAACGCAAGGCAAGCAGATCCTCTGCGGTGCAACGATGCAAAGAGATCCTCTGCGGTGCAACGACACGAGGCAAACAGATCCTCTGCGGTGCAACGACGCAAAGAGATCCTCTGCGGTGCAACAACGGAAGGCAAAGAAATCCTCTGCGGTGCAACGACACAAAGAGATCCTCTGCGGTGCAACAACGCAAAAAGATCCTCTGCGGTGCAATGACGCAAGGCAAAGATATCCTCTGTGATGCAATGATGCAAGGAGATCCTCTGCGGTGCAACGACACAAACAGATTCTCTGCAATGCAAGGATGTGATACAAACAAATCCTCTGAAAGGCAAATACGCGACACAAACAGATGCTCTGCGGAGGAACGACGCGAGGCAAACAGATCCTCTGCAGTGCAACGACGCGAGGCAAAGAGATCCTCTGCGGTGCGACTATGCAAAGAGTTCCTCTGCGGTGCAACGAAGCATAGAGATCCTGTGCAGTGCAACGATGCGAGGCAAAGATATCCTCTGCAGTGCAACGATGCAAGGAGATCCTCTGCGGTGCAACGACACGAGGCAAACAGATCCTCTGCGGTGCAATGACACAAGGAGATCCTCTACAGTGCAACGACACGAGGCAAACAGATCCTCTGCAGTGCAATGACGCGAGGCAAAGAGATCCTCTGGGTGCAACAACGCAAACAGATCCTCTGCGGTGCAATGACGCAAGGCAAAGATATCCTCTGCGGTGCGACTATGCAAAGAGTTCCTCTGCGGTGCAACGACACAAGGAGATCCTCTGCGGTGCAACGATGCAAACAGATCCTCTGCGGTGCAACGATGCGAGGCAAAGAGATCCTCTGCTGTGCAACGACGCGAGGCAAAGAGATCCTCTGCAGTGCAACGATGCAAGGAGATCCTGTGCGGTGCAACACCGCGAGGTAAACAAATCCTCTGCGGTGAAACGATGCAAGGCAAAGAGATCCTCTGCGGTGCAACAACGCAAACAGATCCTCTGCGTTGCAAGGATGCAATGCAAAGAGATCCTCTGCGGTGAACCTACGCGATGCAAACAAATCCTCTGCGAATAAATGACGTGACGCAAACAGATCCTCTGAGGTGTAAGGATGCGATGCAAAGACATCCTCTGGGGTGCAACTACTCAAAGGCATCCTCTGCGTTGCAAAGACGCGAGGCAAACAGATTCTCTGCGGTGCAACGACGCAAAGAGATCCTCTGCGGTGCAACAACGCAAGGCAAGCAGATCCTCTGCGGTGCAACGACGCAAAGAGATCCTCTGCGGTGCAACGACACGAGGGAAAGAGATCCTCTGCGGTGCAATGACGCGAGGCAAGACATACTCTGCAATGCAACGACGCAAAGAGATCCTCTGCGGTGCAATGACGCAAGGCAAAGATATCCTCTGTGATGCAATGATGCAAGGAGATCCTCTGCGGTGCAACGACACAAACAGATTCTCTGCGATGCAAGGATGTGATACAAACAAATCCTCTGAAAGGCAAATACGCGACACAAACAGATGCTCTGCGGAGGAACGACGTGAGGCAAACAGATCCTCTGCGGTGCAACGACGCGAGGCAAAGAGATCCTCTGCGGTGCGACTATGCAAAGAGTTCCTCTGCGGTGCAACGAAGCAAGGAGATCCTGTGCAGTGCAACGATGCGAGGCAAAGATATCCTCTACGGTGCAATGATGCAAGGAGATCCTCTGCGGTGCAACGACACGAGGCAAACAGATCCTCTGCGGTGCAATGACGCGAGGCAAAGAGATCCTCTGGGTGCAACAACTCAAACAGATCCTCTGCGGTGCAATGACGCGAGGCAAAGACATCCTCTGTGGTGCAACGACATGACACAAGGTGATCCTCTGCAGTGCCACAACGCAAACAGATCCTCTGCGGTGTAAGGATGCGATGCAAAGACATCCTCTGTGGTGCAACTACGCAAAGAGATCCTCTGCGTTGCAAAGACGCGAGGCAATCAGATCCTCTGCGGTGCAACGACGCAAAGAGATCCTCTGCGGTGCAACGACACGAGGCAAAGAGATCCTCTGCGGTTAAACGACACGAGGCAAGACATCCTTTGCAGTGCAACAACGCAAACAAATCCTCTGCGGTGCAAGGACACAAGGCAAAGATATCCTCTGCGGTGCAATGACACAAACATAGTCTCTGCGATGCAATGCAAAGAAATCCTCTGAAAGGCAAATACGCGACACAAACAGAAGCTCTGCGGATGAACGACGTGAGACAAACAGATCCTCTGAGGTGAAATGATGCAAGGCAAACAGATCCTCTGCGGTGTCACGACGCAAGGATATCCTCTGTGGCGCAACGACACAAGGAGATTCTCTGCGGTGCAACGATGCAAACAGATCCTCTGCGGTGCAACGATGCAAGCAAAGAGATCCTCTGCTGTGCAACGACGCGAGGCAAAGAGATCCTCTGCAGTGCAACGATGCAAGGAGATCCTGTGCGGTGCAACACCGCGAGGTAAACAAATCCTCTGCGGTGAAACGATGCAAGGCAAGGAGATCCTCTGCGCTGCAACAACGCAAACAGATCCTCTGTGTTGCAAGGATGCAATGCAAAGAGATCCTCTGCGGTGAACCTACGCGACGCAAACAAATCCTCTGCGAATAAATGACGCGAGGCAAACAGATCCTCTGCGGTGCAACGACGCAAAGAGATCCTCTGCGGTGCAATGACGTGAGGCAAACAGATCCTCTGCGGTGTAACGACGCAAAGAGATCCTCTGCGGTGCAACGATGCAAACAGATCCTCTGCGGTGCAACGATGCGAGGAAAAGAGATCCTCTGCTGTGCAACGACGCGAGGCAAAGAGATCCTCTGCAGTGCAACGATGCAAGGAGATCCTGTGCGGTGCAACACCGCGAGGTAAACAAATCCTCTGCGGTGAAACGATGCAAGGCAAAGAGATCCTCTGCGGTGCAACAACGCAAACAGATCCTCTGCGTTGCAAGGATGCAATGCAAAGACATCCTCTGCGGTGAACCTACGCGATGCAAACAAATCCTCTGCGAATAAATGACGTGACGCAAACAGATCCTCTGAGGTGTAAGGATGCGATGCAAAGACATCCTCTGGGGTGCAACTACACAAAGACATCCTCTGCGTTGCAAAGACGCGAGGCAAACAGATCCTCTGCGGTGCAACGACGCAAAGAGATCCTCTGCGGTGCAACAACGCAAGGCTATCAGATCCTCTGCGGTGCAACGACGCAAAGAGATCCTCTGCGGTGCAACGACGCGAGGCAAAGAGATCCTCTGCGGTGCAACGACGCAAAGAGATCCTCTGCGGTGCAACGACGCGAGGGAAAGAGATCCTCTGCGGTGCAATGACGCGAGGCAAGACATCCTCTGCAATGCAACGACGCAAAGAGATCCTCTGCGGTGCAATGACGCAAGGCAAAGATATCCTCTGTGATGCAATGATGCAAGGAGATCCTCTGCGGTGCAACGACACAAACAGATTCTCTGCGATGCAAGGATGTGATACAAACAAATCCTCTGAAAGGCAAATACGCGACACAAACAGATGCTCTGCGGAGGAACGACGTGAGGCAAACAGATCCTCTGTGGTGCAACGACGCGAGGCAAAGAGATCCTCTGCGGTGCGACTATGCAAAGAGTTCCTCTGCGGTGCAACGAAGCAAGGAGATCCTGTGCAGTGCAACGATGCGAGGCAAAGATATCCTCTACGGTGCAATGATGCAAGGAGATCCTCTGCGGTGCAACGACACGAGGCAAACAGATCCTCTGCGGTGCAATGACGCGAGGCAAAGAGATCCTCTGGGTGCAACAACTCAAACAGATCCTCTGCGGTGCAATGACGCGAGGCAAAGACATCCTCTGTGGTGCAACGACATGACGCAAGGTGATCCTTTGCAGTGCCACAACGCAAACAGATCCTCTGCGGTGTAAGGATGCGATGCAAAGACATCCTCTGTGGTGCAACTACGCAAAGAGATCCTCTGCGTTGCAAAGACGCGAGGCAATCAGATCCTCTGCGGTGCAACGACGCAAAGAGATCCTCTGCGGTGCAACGACACGAGGCAAAGAGATCCTCTGCGGTTAAACGACACGAGGCAAGACATCCTTTGCAGTGCAACAACGCAAACAAATCCTCTGCGGTGCAAGGACACAAGGCAAAGATATCCTCTGCGGTGCAATGACACAAACATAGTCTCTGCGATGCAATGCAAAGAAATCCTCTGAAAGGCAAATACGCGACACAAACAGAAGCTCTGCGGATGAACGACGTGAGACAAACAGATCCTCTGAGGTGAAATGATGCAAGGCAAACAGATCCTCTGCGGTGTCACGACGCAAGGATATCCTCTGTGGCGCAACGACACAAGGAGATCCTCTGCGGTGCAACGATGCAAACAGATCCTCTGCGGTGCAACGATGCAAGCAAAGAGATCCTCTGCTGTGCAACGACGCGAGGCAAAGAGATCCTCTGCAGTGCAACGATGCAAGGAGATCCTGTGCGATGCAACACCGCGAGGTAAACAAATCCTCTGCGGTGAAACGATGCAAGGCAAGGAGATCCTCTGCGCTGCAACAACGCAAACAGATCCTCTGTGTTGCAAGGATGCAATGCAAAGAGATCCTCTGCGGTGAACCTACGCGACGCAAACAAATCCTCTGCGAATAAATGACGCGAGGCAAACAGATCCTCTGCGGTGCAACGACGCAAAGAGATCCTCTGCGGTGCAATGACGTGAGGCAAACAGATCCTCTGCGGTGTAACGACGCAAAGAGATCCTCTGCGGTGCAACGATGCAAACAGATCCTCTGCGGTGCAACGATGCGAGGAAAAGAGATCCTCTGCTGTGCAACGACGCGAGGCAAAGAGATCCTCTGCAGTGCAACGATGCAAGGAGATCCTGTGCGGTGCAACACCGCGAGGTAAACAAATCCTCTGCGGTGAAACGATGCAAGGCAAAGAGATCCTCTGCGGTGCAACAACGCAAACAGATCCTCTGCGTTGCAAGGATGCAATGCAAAGACATCCTCTGCGGTGAACCTACGCGATGCAAACAAATCCTCTGCGAATAAATGACGTGACGCAAACAGATCCTCTGAGGTGTAAGGATGCGATGCAAAGACATCCTCTGGGGTGCAACTACACAAAGACATCCTCTGCGTTGCAAAGACGCGAGGCAAACAGATCCTCTGCGGTGCAACGACGCAAAGAGATCCTCTGCGGTGCAACAACGCAAGGCTATCAGATCCTCTGCGGTGCAACGACGCAAAGAGATCCTCTGCGGTGCAACGACGCGAGGCAAAGAGATCCTCTGCGGTGCAACGACGCAAAGAGATCCTCT
The DNA here is from genome assembly GCF_030867145.1 of Opisthocomus hoazin. Lineage (NCBI taxonomy): Eukaryota > Metazoa > Chordata > Aves > Opisthocomiformes > Opisthocomidae > Opisthocomus > Opisthocomus hoazin. Next base: position 291,993 of record NC_134433.1, read on the forward strand.
GCGGTGCAACGACGCGAGGGAAAGAGATCCTCTGCGGTGCAATGACGCGAGGCAAGACATCCTCTGCAATGCAACGACGCAAAGAGATCCTCTGCGGTGCAATGACGCAAGGCAAAGATATCCTCTGTGATGCAATGATGCAAGGAGATCCTCTGCGGTGCAACGACACAAACAGATTCTCTGCGATGCAAGGATGTGATACAAACAAATCCTCTGAAAGGCAAATACGCGACACAAACAGATGCTCTGCGGAGGAACGACGTGAGGCAAACAGATCCTCTGTGGTGCAACGACGCGAGGCAAAGAGATCCTCTGCGGTGCGACTATGCAAAGAGTTCCTCTGCGGTGCAACGAAGCAAGGAGATCCTGTGCAGTGCAACGATGCGAGGCAAAGATATCCTCTACGGTGCAATGATGCAAGGAGATCCTCTGCGGTGCAACGACACGAGGCAAACAGATCCTCTGCGGTGCAATGACGCGAGGCAAAGAGATCCTCTGGGTGCAACAACTCAAACAGATCCTCTGCGGTGCAATGACGCGAGGCAAAGACATCCTCTGTGGTGCAACGACATGACGCAAGGTGATCCTTTGCAGTGCCACAACGCAAACAGATCCTCTGCGGTGTAAGGATGCGATGCAAAGACATCCTCTGTGGTGCAACTACGCAAAGAGATCCTCTGCGTTGCAAAGACGCGAGGCAATCAGATCCTCTGCGGTGCAACGACGCAAAGAGATCCTCTGCGGTGCAACGACACGAGGCAAAGAGATCCTCTGCGGTTAAACGACACAAGGCAAGACATCCTTTGCAGTGCAACAACGCAAACAAATCCTCTGCGGTGCAAGGACACAAGGCAAAGATATCCTCTGCGGTGCAATGACACAAACATAGTCTCTGCGATGCAATGCAAAGAAATCCTCTGAAAGGCAAATACGCGACACAAACAGAAGCTCTGCGGATGAACGACGTGAGACAAACAGATCCTCTGAGGTGAAATGATGCAAGGCAAACAGATCCTCTGCGGTGTCACGACGCAAGGATATCCTCTGTGGCGCAACGACACAAGGAGATCCTCTGCGGTGCAACGATGCAAACAGATCCTCTGCGGTGCAACGATGCAAGCAAAGAGATCCTCTGCTGTGCAACGACGCGAGGCAAAGAGATCCTCTGCAGTGCAACGATGCAAGGAGATCCTGTGCGGTGCAACACCGCAAGGTAAACAAATCCTCTGCGGTGAAACGATGCAAGGCAAAGAGATCCTCTGCGGTGCAACAACGCAAACAGATCCTCTGCGTTGCAAGGATGCAATGCAAAGAGATCCTCTGCTATGAACCTACGCGACGCAAACAAATCCTCTGCGAATAAATGACGCGAGGAAAACAGATCCTCTGCGGTGTAAGGATGCGATGCAAAGACATCCTCTGCGCTGCAACTACACAAAGACATCCTCTGCGTTGCAAAGACGCGAGGCAAACAGATCCTCTGCTGTGCAACGACGCGAGTGAAAGAGATCCTCTGCGGTGCAACGACACAAACAGATTCTCTGCGACGCTAGGATGTGATACAAACAAATCCTCTGAAAGGCAAATACGCGACACAAACAGATGCTCTGCGGAGGAACGACGTGAGGCAAACAGATCCTCTGCGTGCAATGACGCGAGGCAAAGAGATCCTCTGCGGTGCGACTATGCAAAGAGTTCCACTGCGGTGCCACGAAGCAAGGAGATCCTGAGCAGTGCAACGATGCGAGGCAAAGATATCCTCTACGGTGCAATGATGCAAGGAGATCCTCTGCGGTGCAACGACACGAGGCAAACAGATCCTCTGCGGTGCAATGACGCGAGGCAAAGAGATCCTCTGGGTGCAACAACTCAAACAGATCCTCTGCGGTGTAAGGATGCGATGCAAAGACATCCTCTGCGGTGCAATGACACAAAGAGATCCTCTGCGTTGCAAAGACGCGAGGCAATCAGATCCTCTGCGGTGCAACGACGCAAAGAGATCCTCTGCGATGCAACGACACGAGGCAAAGAGATCCTCTGCGGTGAAACGACACGAGGCAAGACATCCTTTGCAGTGCAACAACGCAAACAAATCCTCTGCGGTGCAAGGACACAAGGCAAAGATATCCTCTGCGGTGCAATGACACAAACATAGTCTCTGCGATGCAATGCAAAGAAATCCTCTGAAAGGCAAATACGCGACACAAACAGAAGCTCTGCGGATGAACGACGTGAGACAAACAGATCCTCTGAGGTGAAATGATGCAAGGCGAACAGATCCTCTGCGGTGTCACGACGCAAGGATATCCTCTGTGGCGCAACGACACAAGGAGATCCTCTGCGGTGCAACGATGCAAACAGATCCTCTGCGGTGCAACGATGCAAGCAAAGAGATCCTCTGCTGTGCAACGACGCGAGGCAAAGAGATCCTCTGCAGTGCAACGATGCAAGGAGATCCTGTGCGGTGCAACACCGCAAAGTAAACAAATCCTCTGCGGTGCAACGATGCAAGGCAAAGAGATCCTCTGCGGTGCAACGACGCGAGGCAAGACATCCTCTGCAATGCAACGACGCAAAGAGATCCTCTGCGGTGCAACAACGCAAGGCAAGCAGATCCTCTGCGGTGCAACGATGCAAAGAGATCCTCTGCGGTGCAACGACACGAGGCAAACAGATCCTCTGCGGTGCAACGACGCAAAGAGATCCTCTGCGGTGCAACAACGGAAGGCAAAGAAATCCTCTGCGGTGCAACGACGCAAAGAGATCCTCTGCGGTGCAACAACGCAAAAAGATCCTCTGCGGTGCAATGACGCAAGGCAAAGATATCCTCTGTGATGCAATGATGCAAGGAGATCCTCTGCGGTGCAACGACACAAACAGATTCTCTGCAATGCAAGGATGTGATACAAACAAATCCTCTGAAAGGCAAATACGCGACACAAACAGATGCTCTGCGGAGGAACGACGCGAGGCAAACAGATCCTCTGCGGTGCAACGACGCGAGGCAAAGAGATCCTCTGCGGTGCGACTATGCAAAGAGTTCCTCTGCGGTGCAACGAAGCATAGAGATCCTGTGCAGTGCAACGATGCGAGGCAAAGATATCCTCTGCAGTGCAACGATGCAAGGAGATCCTCTGCGGTGCAACGACATGAGGCAAACAGATCCTCTGCGGTGCAATGACACAAGGAGATCCTCTACAGTGCAACGACACGAGGCAAACAGATCCTCTGCAGTGCAATGACGCGAGGCAAAGAGATCCTCTGGGTGCAACAACGCAAACAGATCCTCTGCGGTGCAATGACGCAAGGCAAAGATATCCTCTGCGGTGCGACTATGCAAAGAGTTCCTCTGCGGTGCAACGACACAAGGAGATCCTCTGCGGTGCAACGATGCAAACAGATCCTCTGCGGTGCAACGATGCGAGGCAAAGAGATCCTCTGCTGTGCAACGACGCGAGGCAAAGAGATCCTCTGCAGTGCAACGATGCAAGGAGATCCTGTGCGGTGCAACACCGCGAGGTAAACAAATCCTCTGCGGTGAAACGATGCAAGGCAAAGAGATCCTCTGCGGTGCAACAACGCAAACAGATCCTCTGCATTGCAAGGATGCAATGCAAAGAGATCCTCTGCGGTGAACCTACGCGATGCAAACAAATCCTCTGCGAATAAATGACGTGACGCAAACAGATCCTCTGAGGTGTAAGGATGCGATGCAAAGACATCCTCTGGGGTGCAACTACTCAAAGGCATCCTCTGCGTTGCAAAGACGCGAGGCAAACAGATCCTCTGCGGTGCAACGACGCAAAGAGATCCTCTGCGGTGCAACAACGCAAGGCAAGCAGATCCTCTGCGGTGCAACGACGCAAAGAGATCCTCTGCGGTGCAACGACACGAGGGAAAGAGATCCTCTGCGGTGCAATGACGCGAGGCAAGACATCCTCTGCAATGCAACGACGCAAAGAGATCCTCTGCGGTGCAATGACACAAGGCAAAGATATCCTCTGTGATGCAATGATGCAAGGAGATCCTCTGCGGTGCAACGACACAAACAGATTCTCTGCGATGCAAGGATGTGATACAAACAAATCCTCTGAAAGGCAAATACGCGACACAAACAGATGCTCTGCGGAGGAACGACGTGAGGCAAACAGATCCTCTGCGGTGCAACGACGCGAGGCAAAGAGATCCTCTGCGGTGCGACTATGCAAAGAGTTCCTCTGCGGTGCAACGAAGCAAGGAGATCCTGTGCAGTGCAACGATGCGAGGCAAAGATATCCTCTACGGTGCAATGATGCAAGGAGATCCTCTGCGGTGCAACGACACGAGGCAAACAGATCCTCTGCGGTGCAATGACGCGAGGCAAAGAGATCCTCTGGGTGCAACAACTCAAACAGATCCTCTGCGGTGTAAGGATGCGATGCAAAGACATCCTCTGCGGTGCAATGACACAAAGAGATCCTCTGCGTTGCAAAGACGCGAGGCAATCAGATCCTCTGCGGTGCAACGACGCAAAGAGATCCTCTGCGATGCAACGACACGAGGCAAAGAGATCCTCTGCGGTGAAACGACACGAGGCAAGACATCCTTTGCAGTGCAACAACGCAAACAAATCCTCTGCGGTGCAAGGACACAAGGCAAAGATATCCTCTGCGGTGCAATGACACAAACATAGTCTCTGCGATGCAATGCAAAGAAATCCTCTGAAAGGCAAATACGCGACACAAACAGAAGCTCTGCGGATGAACGACGTGAGACAAACAGATCCTCTGAGGTGAAATGATGCAAGGCGAACAGATCCTCTGCGGTGTCACGACGCAAGGATATCCTCTGTGGCGCAACGACACAAGGAGATCCTCTGCGGTGCAACGATGCAAACAGATCCTCTGCGGTGCAACGATGCAAGCAAAGAGATCCTCTGCTGTGCAACGACGCGAGGCAAAGAGATCCTCTGCAGTGCAACGATGCAAGGAGATCCTGTGCGGTGCAACACCGCAAGGTAAACAAATCCTCTGCGGTGAAACGATGCAAGGCAAAGAGATCCTCTGCGGTGCAACAACGCAAACAGATCCTCTGCGTTGCAAGGATGCAATGCAAAGAGATCCTCTGCGATGAACCTACGCGATGCAAACAAATCCTCTGCGAATAAATGACGCGAGGCAAACAGATCCTCTGCGGTGTAAGGATGCGATGCAAAGACATCCTCTGCGCTGCAACTACACAAAGACATCCTCTGCGTTGCAAAGACGCGAGGCAAACAGATCCTCTGCTGTGCAACAACGCGAGTGAAAGAGATCCTCTGCGGTGCAACGACGCGAGGCAAAGAGATCCTCTGCGGTGCAATGACGCGAGGCAAGACATCCTCTGCAATGCAACGACGCAAAGAGATCCTCTGCGGTGCAACAACGCAAGGCAAGCAGATCCTCTGCGGTGCAACGATGCAAAGAGATCCTCTGCGGTGCAACGACACGAGGCAAACAGATCCTCTGCGGTGCAACGACGCAAAGAGATCCTCTGCGGTGCAACAACGGAAGGCAAAGAAATCCTCTGCGGTGCAACGACACAAAGAGATCCTCTGCGGTGCAACAACGCAAAAAGATCCTCTGCGGTGCAATGACGCAAGGCAAAGATATCCTCTGTGATGCAATGATGCAAGGAGATCCTCTGCGGTGCAACGACACAAACAGATTCTCTGCAATGCAAGGATGTGATACAAACAAATCCTCTGAAAGGCAAATACGCGACACAAACAGATGCTCTGCGGAGGAACGACGCGAGGCAAACAGATCCTCTGCGGTGCAACGACGCGAGGCAAAGAGATCCTCTGCGGTGCGACTATGCAAAGAGTTCCTCTGCGGTGCAACGAAGCATAGAGATCCTGTGCAGTGCAACGATGCGAGGCAAAGATATCCTCTGCAGTGCAACGATGCAAGGAGATCCTCTGCGGTGCAACGACACGAGGCAAACAGATCCTCTGCGGTGCAATGACACAAGGAGATCCTCTACAGTGCAACGACACGAGGCAAACAGATCCTCTGCAGTGCAATGACGCGAGGCAAAGAGATCCTCTGGGTGCAACAACGCAAACAGATCCTCTGCGGTGCAATGACGCAAGGCAAAGATATCCTCTGCGGTGCGACTATGCAAAGAGTTCCTCTGCGGTGCAACGACACAAGGAGATCCTCTGCGGTGCAACGATGCAAACAGATCCTCTGCGGTGCAACGATGCGAGGCAAAGAGATCCTCTGCTGTGCAACGACGCGAGGCAAAGAGATCCTCTGCAGTGCAACGATGCAAGGAGATCCTGTGCGGTGCAACACCGCGAGGTAAACAAATCCTCTGCGGTGAAACGATGCAAGGCAAAGAGATCCTCTGCGGTGCAACAACGCAAACAGATCCTCTGCGTTGCAAGGATGCAATGCAAAGAGATCCTCTGCGGTGAACCTACGCGATGCAAACAAATCCTCTGCGAATAAATGACGTGACGCAAACAGATCCTCTGAGGTGTAAGGATGCGATGCAAAGACATCCTCTGGGGTGCAACTACTCAAAGGCATCCTCTGCGTTGCAAAGACGCGAGGCAAACAGATTCTCTGCGGTGCAACGACGCAAAGAGATCCTCTGCGGTGCAACAACGCAAGGCAAGCAGATCCTCTGCGGTGCAACGACGCAAAGACATCCTCTGCAGTGCAACGACGCGAGGGAAAGAGATCCTCTGCGGTGCAATGACGCGAGGCAAGACATCCTCTGCAATGCAACGACGCAAAGAGATCCTCTGCGGTGCAATGACGCAAGGCAAAGATATCCTCTGTGATGCAATGATGCAAGGAGATCCTCTGCGGTGCAACGACACAAACAGATTCTCTGCGATGCAAGGATGTGATACAAACAAATCCTCTGAAAGGCAAATACGCGACACAAACAGATGCTCTGCGGAGGAACGACGTGAGGCAAACAGATCCTCTGCGGTGCAACGACGCGAGGCAAAGAGATCCTCTGCGGTGCGACTATGCAAAGAGTTCCTCTGCGGTGCAACGAAGCAAGGAGATCCTGTGCAGTGCAACGATGCGAGGCAAAGATATCCTCTACGGTGCAATGATGCAAGGAGATCCTCTGCGGTGCAACGACACGAGGCAAACAGATCCTCTGCGGTGCAATGACGCGAGGCAAAGAGATCCTCTGGGTGCAACAACTCAAACAGATCCTCTGCGGTGCAATGACGCGAGGCAAAGACATCCTCTGTGGTGCAACGACATGACACAAGGTGATCCTCTGCAGTGCCACAACGCAAACAGATCCTCTGCGGTGTAAGGATGCGATGCAAAGACATCCTCTGTGGTGCAACTACGCAAAGAGATCCTCTGCGTTGCAAAGACGCGAGGCAATCAGATCCTCTGCGGTGCAACGACGCAAAGAGATCCTCTGCGGTGCAACGACACGAGGCAAAGAGATCCTCTGCGGTTAAACGACACGAGGCAAGACATCCTTTGCAGTGCAACAACGCAAACAAATCCTCTGCGGTGCAAGGACACAAGGCAAAGATATCCTCTGCGGTGCAATGACACAAACATAGTCTCTGCGATGCAATGCAAAGAAATCCTCTGAAAGGCAAATACGCGACACAAACAGAAGCTCTGCGGATGAACGACGTGAGACAAACAGATCCTCTGAGGTGAAATGATGCAAGGCAAACAGATCCTCTGCGGTGTCACGACGCAAGGATATCCTCTGTGGCGCAACGACACAAGGAGATCCTCTGCGGTGCAACGATGCAAACAGATCCTCTGCGGTGCAACGATGCAAGCAAAGAGATCCTCTGCAGTGCAACGATGCAAGGAGATCCTGTGCGGTGCAACACCGCAAGGTAAACAAATCCTCTGCGGTGAAACGATGCAAGGCAAAGAGATCCTCTGCGGTGCAACAACGCAAACAGATCCTCTGCGTTGCAAGGATGCAATGCAAAGAGATCCTCTGCGGTGAACCTACGCGACGCAAACAAATCCTCTGCGAATAAATGACGCGAGGCAATCAGATCCTCTGCGGTGCAACGACGCAAAGAGATCCTCTGCGGTGCAACGACACGAGGCAAAGAGATCCTCTGCGGTGAAACGACGCGAGGCAAGACATCCTTTGCAGTGCAACAACGCAAAAAAATCCTCTGCGGTGCAAGGACACAAGGCAAAGATATCCTCTGCGGTGCAATGACACAAACATAGTCTCTGCGATGCAATGCAAAGAAATCCTCTGAAAGGCAAATACGCGACACAAACAGAAGCTCTGCGGATGAACGACGTGAGACAAACAGATCCTCTGAGGTGAAATGATGCAAGGCAAACAGATCCTCTGCGGTGTCACGACGCAAGGATATCCTCTGTGATGCAACGACACAAGGAGATCCTCTGCGGTGCAACGATGCAAACAGATCCTCTGCGGTGCAACGATGCAAGCAAAGAGATCCTCTGCTGTGCAACGACGCGAGGCAAAGAGATCCTCTGCAGTGCAACGATGCAAGGAGATCCTGTGCGGTGCAACACCGCGAGGTAAACAAATCCTCTGCGGTGAAACGATGCAAGGCAAGGAGATCCTCTGCGCTGCAACAACGCAAACAGATCCTCTGTGTTGCAAGGATGCAATGCAAAGAGATCCTCTGCGGTGAACCTACGCGACGCAAACAAATCCTCTGCGAATAAATGACGCGAGGCAAACAGATCCTCTGCGGTGCGACGACGCAAAGAGATCCTCTGCGGTGCAATGACGTGAGGCAAACAGATCCTCTGCGGTGTAACGACGCAAAGAGATCCTCTGCGGTGCAACGATGCAAACAGATCCTCTGCGGTGCAACGATGCGAGGAAAAGAGATCCTCTGCTGTGCAACGACGCGAGGCAAAGAGATCCTCTGCAGTGCAACGATGCAAGGAGATCCTGTGCGGTGCAACACCGCGAGGTAAACAAATCCTCTGCGGTGAAACGATGCAAGGCAAAGAGATCCTCTGCGGTGCAACAACGCAAACAGATCCTCTGCGTTGCAAGGATGCAATGCAAAGACATCCTCTGCGGTGAACCTACGCGATGCAAACAAATCCTCTGCGAATAAATGACGTGACGCAAACAGATCCTCTGAGGTGTAAGGATGCGATGCAAAGACATCCTCTGGGGTGCAACTACTCAAAGGCATCCTCTGCGTTGCAAAGACGCGAGGCAAACAGATCCTCTGCGGTGCAACGACGCAAAGAGATCCTCTGCGGTGCAACAACGCAAGGCTATCAGATCCTCTGCGGTGCAACGACGCAAAGAGATCCTCTGCGGTGCAACGACGCGAGGCAAAGAGATCCTCTGCGGTGCAACGACGCAAAGAGATCCTCTGCGGTGCAACGACGCGAGGGAAAGAGATCCTCTGCGGTGCAATGACGCGAGGCAAGACATCCTCTGCAATGCAACGACGCAAAGAGATCCTCTGCGGTGCAATGACGCAAGGCAAAGATATCCTCTGTGATGCAATGATGCAAGGAGATCCTCTGCGGTGCAACGACACAAACAGATTCTCTGCGATGCAAGGATGTGATACAAACAAATCCTCTGAAAGGCAAATACGCGACACAAACAGATGCTCTGCGGAGGAACGACGTGAGGCAAACAGATCCTCTGCGGTGCAACGACGCGAGGCAAAGAGATCCTCTGCGGTGCGACTATGCAAAGAGTTCCTCTGCGGTGCAACGAAGCAAGGAGATCCTGTGCAGTGCAACGATGCGAGGCAAAGATATCCTCTACGGTGCAATGATGCAAGGACATCCTCTGCGGTGCAACGACACGAGGCAAACAGATCCTCTGCGGTGCAATGACGCGAGGCAAAGAGATCCTCTGGGTGCAACAACTCAAACAGATCCTCTGCGGTGCAATGACGCGAGGCAAAGACATCCTCTGTGGTGCAACGACATGACGCAAGGTGATCCTTTGCAGTGCCACAACGCAAACAGATCCTCTGCGGTGTAAGGATGCGATGCAAAGACATCCTCTGTGGTGCAACTACGCAAAGAGATCCTCTGCGTTGCAAAGACGCGAGGCAATCAGATCCTCTGCGGTGCAACGACGCAAAGAGATCCTCTGCGGTGCAACGACACAAGGCAAGACATCCTTTGCAGTGCAACAACGCAAACAAATCCTCTGCGGTGCAAGGACACAAGGCAAAGATATCCTCTGCGGTGCAATGACACAAACATAGTCTCTGCGATGCAATGCAAAGAAATCCTCTGAAAGGCAAATACGCGACACAAACAGAAGCTCTGCGGATGAACGACGTGAGACAAACAGATCCTCTGAGGTGAAATGATGCAAGGCGAACAGATCCTCTGCGGTGTCACGACGCAAGGATATCCTCTGTGGCGCAACGACACAAGGAGATCCTCTGCGGTGCAACGATGCAAAGAGATCCTCTGCGGTGCAACGATGCAAGCAAAGAGATCCTCTGCTGTGCAACGACGCGAGGCAAAGAGATCCTCTGCAGTGCAACGATGCAAGGAGATCCTGTGCGGTGCAACACCGCGAGGTAAACAAATCCTCTGCGGTGAAACGATGCAAGGCAAAGAGATCCTCTGCGGTGCAACAACGCAAACAGATCCTCTGCGTTGCAAGGATGCAATGCAAAGAGATCCTCTGCGGTGAACCTACGCGATGCAAACAAATCCTCTGCGAATAAATGACGTGACGCAAACAGATCCTCTGAGGTGTAAGGATGCGATGCAAAGACATCCTCTGGGGTGCAACTACTCAAAGGCATCCTCTGCGTTGCAAAGACGCGAGGCAAACAGATTCTCTGCGGTGCAACGACGCAAAGAGATCCTCTGCGGTGCAACAACGCAAGGCAAGCAGATCCTCTGCGGTGCAACGACGCAAAGAGATCCTCTGCAGTGCAACGACGCGAGGGAAAGAGATCCTCTGCGGTGCAATGACGCGAGGCAAGACATCCTCTGCAATGCAACGACGCAAAGAGATCCTCTGCGGTGCAATGACGCAAGGCAAAGATATCCTCTGTGATGCAATGATGCAAGGAGATCCTCTGCGGTGCAACGACACAAACAGATTCTCTGCGATGCAAGGATGTGATACAAACAAATCCTCTGAAAGGCAAATACGCGACACAAACAGATGCTCTGCGGAGGAACGACGTGAGGCAAACAGATCCTCTGCGGTGCAACGACGCGAGGCAAAGAGATCCTCTGCGGTGCGACTATGCAAAGAGTTCCTCTGCGGTGCAACGAAGCAAGGAGATCCTGTGCAGTGCAACGATGCGAGGCAAAGATATCCTCTACGGTGCAATGATGCAAGGAGATCCTCTGCGGTGCAACGACACGAGGCAAACAGATCCTCTGCGGTGCAATGACGCGAGGCAAAGAGATCCTCTGGGTGCAACAACTCAAACAGATCCTCTGCGGTGCAATGACGCGAGGCAAAGACATCCTCTGTGGTGCAACGACATGACACAAGGTGATCCTCTGCAGTGCCACAACGCAAACAGATCCTCTGCGGTGTAAGGATGCGATGCAAAGACATCCTCTGTGGTGCAACTACGCAAAGAGATCCTCTGCGTTGCAAAGACGCGAGGCAATCAGATCCTCTGCGGTGCAACGACGCAAAGAGATCCTCTGCGGTGCAACGACACGAGGCAAAGAGATCCTCTGCGGTTAAACGACACGAGGCAAGACATCCTTTGCAGTGCAACAACGCAAACAAATCCTCTGCGGTGCAAGGACACAAGGCAAAGATATCCTCTGCGGTGCAATGACACAAACATAGTCTCTGCGATGCAATGCAAAGAAATCCTCTGAAAGGCAAATACGCGACACAAACAGAAGCTCTGCGGATGAACGACGTGAGACAAACAGATCCTCTGAGGTGAAATGATGCAAGGCAAACAGATCCTCTGCGGTGTCACGACGCAAGGATATCCTCTGTGGCGCAACGACACAAGGAGATCCTCTGCGGTGCAACGATGCAAACAGATCCTCTGCGGTGCAACGATGCAAGCAAAGAGATCCTCTGCAGTGCAACGATGCAAGGAGATCCTGTGCGGTGCAAC